>NC_084733.1:23261120-23288620 GCF_033978785.1 Entelurus aequoreus
CTTACACTGACGGTAGCCGTAGCGTATAAAACAACTTTAACACTGTTACGTTACAAATATGCGCCACGCTGTGAACCCACACCAAAAAAGAATGAAAAACAAATTTCTGGAGAACATCCCACCGTAACACAACATAACACAACACAACCAATACCCAGAATCCCATGCAGCCCTAACTCTTCCGGTCTAGATTATACACCCCCGCTACCACCAAACCCCCCCACACATCAACACCCCCCCCCCCCCCCCCCTCCGTGCGTCGGTTGAGCGGAAGAGTTAGTGCTGCATGGGATTCTGGGTATTTGTTGTGTTGTGTTTATGTTGTGTTACAGTGCAGATGTTCTCCAGAAATGTGTTTGTCATTCTTTTTTGGTGTGGGTTCAAAGTGTGGCGCATATTTGTAACGTAACAGTGTTAAAGTTATTTTTGTACGGCTACTGTCAGTGTAAGCTGTGTGGCTGCTGACCTAGTACGCCTTGCTGTCATTTACGTGAGCAAGCTGAAGCTGCATTCTACATGTGGTCGAGCAGGTACACTGTTAGGGCAGACTGTAGAGGGCGCCAAAAGCAGTGCCATCACGCTCTGATGTTCTGGAGTCTCCCGGAAATAGTGAGAGAGTTGGCAAGTATGACACTATCAAGCGCCATTCATTCAAAACTCGCGGGCCGGACTAACATCAAATTTCCATGTTATAGTGCGTGCCGGTGCGTGTGTCAGAGGCCCCTGGTTAACATAGCAAAAAGCAATTTAAGCTTTGTATGCGTTTTTTTTATTTTAAAATAAAAAAAAATTTTTGTGGCTCCCATTATTTTCTTTAATTTGTGAAACTTGCCAAAATGGCTCTTTGAGTGGTAAAGGTTGCCGACCCCTGCTTTAAACCAAGTTTTATTTAATACAATTTAGTACAATAAATAAATAGCCACGCAATGTACATTTCAGTACAGTATGTTGTATAATAACATTGTTCTGGTTACTTATGAGCCATGCTATTTTTATTTGAGTGTTTAAATGTGTTTGTCGTCTTCCGTTTTAATTTGTAAAAGTTTAAGTGGGTTTTTTTTAATGATAAAGAAAAAAACGTGTGTTTGGTACGTCACGTCTGGTTTATGTGACTGTTGTCATATTCTTTCAGGTATAGATGGATCTCTCTGTCTAAGAGAGTACAGCCTGTAGGCTTAATGTGCACAATTGAATATCTTAGTTGCTCAGACAGTTATGTGTTTATACAAGTTCAGATTGGGGAATGTCGTTTTTATTTAAGAAAGACGTTAATGGCTCTTGTTTTCATGTTAGCATTCAAGCTAGCTAGTGTTAGTTTGCCTCTCCTGTAAATGAGCAGTGTCACCGGTCGATGAGATTATCAAAGTGTTATCAACCATGGGTTTGCGATCATTTTACTTTAAAACGGTAATACTAACTGTAGAAGTTGCTTCTTAGCAGTTCCACTGTACACACGTCACCGGTGCCAGGCGTGCAGTTTTTAACAAAGTTTTAATGCTCAACAATGAATCAAAATGTCTTTTCAGAAGTCCGTGACTTTTCAGTCTCTCCCAGTCCTCCTCTCTCCCCCGCTCTCGGCCGCTTACTGTTAAAGACAACAGATGATTAGATTAACACGTACCACCTGTGAAATCTAATCAACTGTCAGCTGTGTCTCGCCGTGAGCACATGCCCCGCCCCCATCCGATGGTGCTCGTCCTCAGCACCATAGACAGAGGCAGTGACCTTTGCTCCTGCAGGCGCGCTGGCCACACCGCCCCCCACACTAACCTAGGAAGTTTTACCGCGGTTTATAATTATACCGTTTATCGTTTCATCCCTAATATTTGTACACGTGCGCTTGGTTCGATGACCCGCCCTATCTTGCCTCTGATTGCTCTAATCTCAACCAATCGTGACTCATCATAGTAAACAACCAACCAATCATGGATGTTCTTATACGTGCAAGCACGTCTTGGAAGCTGGAAGGGGAGGGGTTTAGGAGCCCATGAGAGGTAGTGAGGAACAGGGGAGAACAAGGAACACAACAAATAAGCGGCGTTTGGTCATTTTAACGTGAAATAAATGATCGATATTACGATATTTTCTTAATTCATATCTTGTTTTAAAACTATATCGATACATCTTACAAACTCGACATATCGCCCAGCCTGTTGTCGGCCTTTGTATACAGAAAGATGACATTGTTAAAAAGGAGTTGAACAACAAAACCCAGTCCATGTCATGCATGACCGCAGTATTGTGTTGTTAACAGGAATATTACTCCTGTATATTTTTAGACCGTAAACCAGAGGTCCCCAAACTACGGCCCGCGGGCCGGAACCGGCCCCCAGCATCCAAAATCCGGCCCACGGGAAGTGCCAAGTAAAAAAAAAAAGTGTTACTTTTATTTTTATTTTAGTTTTTTTTATTTTTTTTTTATTTTATCTTTCCTTTCTAATCCATTTTATACCGCTTGTTACTTTCGGTGTCTCCTAGCCGCTCAGGCAAATCATATTGTCTAAAAATGAATTTTCCCATCGATAACGTGACAATGTTAAATGTTGATGAACATATATGTTAATTGATGTTAAATGACAAAACGGATTAACTCGCTGGAATATAAAGACAATGTATATATGTGTGTATATATATATATATATATATATATATATATGTGTGTATATATATATATATATATATATATATATATATATATATATATATATGTATATATATATATACACACACACACATACACATTTTTTTAACCCGAGTCAAAAAGTTTGGGGACCCCTGCCGTAAACTATAATTCACAAGTGCAGAGGCGCTTTTTTCCATTTCCAATAACAGTAGGCATTTTGAAAGTAGTTTTATCTGGTAGTACCAGGGGGAAAAAACCCACAAGGGACTTGTGTCTTTTACTATCCTGTTTTACTTGAATGCGAGGTGGCTTTCCCCCCCGCCCCCCATTTATTTCTTTACCAATTTTTCCAGCCGAGGTTCGCAAGAGCTTTTACATGACAGTACAGGAAAGGACAAGCTGAAACATTATGGGATGCCGGTTTTCTCTTTCTTGGGGGGAAAAAGGGAAAAGCGCAAGCCAAGCACCAGCTCTCCACCATCTTGTGGCTTCCACTGCTGCGCCAGCATCCCTCCATCCACACACTCACACACACTCCTTCGCACTGGCCGTCATCCCATACATGAAGATGTGGTCACTGTTATTTTGATTGGACTCTTTATTAACCGCCATTTTTGAGGCGAAGGAGCCATAAGATCTTAATGTCAAGTGCAAGAGAGGCGGCATTTTTTTTCTTTCTTCACTTTTCGTGGGGAGAACAGAATGTACCAAAGTCACTAAGGAAGAGAGCGGCTAAGGCCTTAATGATATGTTGTGTGTGATTGTAACCTACGTGTGTTTTGGAGAGAAAGTGGAGCGGATGCACCTCTCTAAAAAGGATCCTCTTTTCAATAGGTTTTCATTATCATTCCCCTCTTCTTGCAAACGTAAATATCTGGTCCTCATGTACTGATAGCGTCCACTTGACTTGGGTGCAAAACACCATGAAATAGCAGGCAAACTCATACGAACAAACATACTAAAATCGGAATCATTGTCCTCCGTTCTCTGGCGGCTGGCTGTCCAACATTCCACTTACTTCTGGGGAGAGCAACTACAAATTTATAGGCCCGCATACTTTTCAGTGTAAATAATTTTTTTTTTTGCTGCTGTCGATTATTTTCCCTGCGCGCTTGTTTTAACATCTCAAGGAGCTGAGACAAGGTTTCTTTTAATTGTCACTGTAAGCGTTTTCACATCGAAGTCACGTATGCTTTAATAAGCTGCAATTGAAGATAATGGGCTGCAGGTGGTGAAAATGTCAGGATAATAGAAAAACAAATACCAGTAACATTTATGTGGTTGTGTGGTTCTTCACCTAGACAACAGTGGAAAAGCTGGCATGCAACTCAGTCACAGCTGGACAAACCGAAGCAGGACACCATGATGACTTTATTGACTGGGTTAGGTTTTTTAACGTCAGATATCTGTCTTTTCCCCCTCGTTTGTCTTTTTACCCTACTCCTTTCTTTAAAGACTGTGTTCCGCTGTTATTCCCTTCTAGCGCGCTACCAGAGGTCATGAAAGTGTGGAATAATTAGAATAAAAGACTATGCATCACAGCTAGCATTGTGCTTAGGAGTGTAATCACTGCCAGATTTGACGTTCAAAAGGCTTGGTTTGTGTTCGACAAGGAGTCTAATAACCCTCCCGAACACAGTAAATAAAACAATGGAAAGTGTATAAAGTTGTTCAGAAGTTAACTCAAATGGCAACTTTTGATGTTCTGCACTAAAACATCAAACTAACAGTCTTAACTTGTAGTGTTTTGACCATAGGTGAGGGCAAATTGGAGACATTAGAGGGGGTCAATAAGTGATGATTTGTGCAAATGTTATTCCCCACCCTCAGGCGGATTGTCCTAGCTGTCATTGGGGGCGCAGTGGTTTAGTTAAAAGAAAGGGTGAAAGGAAATGTAATAGAAGCAGGAAAACCCACTACATGAATCATGTATGAGACAGAAGATCAGATCAATTCATGAAGGGTTTCTGCTGACAGGCCTTTTTGTGCTAATAATCAATGTATCTGCCTTGTGGAGGTCAAAGAAAAATCAACTAATTATGAGCATTTTTTTAAGCAGCTTTCACTTTACAAACATAATTTAAAATGACAGAAATAAACACACTCTGTTAGCTTACTCCAGCGCTTTTAAATTATTTTCTGTTACGCCCCCTGAGGAAGATGAAAATATTTTGCACCACCACATTCTCCACCGCAATTGTAAATAGTACAATTGTTGTAAGTACAACTCTGCACAACATTGTATACTTATTAACATTAAAGAAAACAACACACCAGTCTTTCCTCACCCACCGGAGTCACAGTGAAGCCATGCACTACATACGCCATATTTGCCAACCCTCCCGATTTTCCCGGGAGACTCCCAAATTTCAGTGCCCCTCCCGAAAATCTCCCGGGGCAACCATTCTCCCGAATTTCTCCCGGACAACAACATTGGGGGCGTGCCTTAAAGACACTGCCTTTAACGTTCTCTCTCACCTGAAACCTTCACCCCTTAACAGCCGCATGCTTTCCAGGCGTCCGCTCTTCCTCCATATAAACAGCGCATCGGCACAGTCACATAATAACGTAGCGTTAGACGGGTTTAACAATGGTCTTTACTCGAAGATGTCAAGAAATGCTGACACGTTGTATGATCTTTTAACTGGTTTAATGATAACGCAAGGCATACTTGGTCAACAGCCATACATGTCACACTGACGGTGGCGGTATAAACAACTTTAACACTGTTACTAATATGCGCCACACTGTGAACCCACACCAAACAAGAATGACAAACACATTTCGGGAGAACATCCGCACCGTAACACAACTTAAACACAACATAACAAATACCCAGAATCCTTTGCAGCACTAACTCTTCCGGGACGCTACAATAACATCTACGGCTTTTGGAGCTCAGTGCACAACTGCACACACAACAAGAAGGAGACGAAGCAGAAGAACGAAGAAGAGACATGGCGACGACGAGTAAGAAGAAGAAATACGCTTGCAAGTTCCAAAATGATCGGAAAAAGGTGAAAAAATGTCATTTCATCCAGAAAAGCTCGAAGGGGAAGGGTTATGCTGCCTGCACCTCAACCCCACCCCCCCAACCACGCCCCCAACACCCCCCATCTCCCAAATTCGGAGGTCTCAAGGTTGGCAAGTATGACATACGCCTACAAAAAAGCATGTTCCTTGAGATAACATGCTCCTTCCATTGCACCGGGGGGCCCACCGCACTATTTGAAAATGGTTGGTTTACCCTGTTGCAGTTTCTTAGCGCTGCACAGCTTAATATTACAGTCCACAATCTCCACTTTGCTGCACTTTGTCCTCAGTATCCTCTTCATTGACAGACTTATTAAACAGGAGGCTCTTGTTAGCTTCTATTGTTATTGTCTGTTAGCATTTCTTGCTCTCTCTCTCTCTCTCTCTTTACACTATGCCCGCTTGTGCTGTAATGCGGTAATCAATGGGTATTGAGGTTGCCATGGCGATGGGTGTGCAAATGATGTGATAAACGCCAGCGTTATTGAGATATGCTGTGGTCAGCAGGAAACCAGCAGAAATCAATGTTGAGCTAAAGTGTGTGTGGGAGGGGGGGGGGGGGTGTGCGCGTCCGTGCGTGCGTGCAGGCATGTCTAAACCCACATTCACATCCCCGCATGTAAACAGCCCCCACCTGCGCCACACTTCCTTTGAAAGGACAGGCAAGGTGAATTGTGGACATAGTGATTCAATGACAACAAGGAAGTCATTGCAGCAGAATAACAGCTCATCCACTTACTGCACTTTTTACTTGATAATAAGGGTAGATATTAAGTTAGTGCCTGGTGTGTAATATTAGGTCTATTGTGTTTTACTAGAATGTCTACTATATTTGAGTAAATATGACTGTCATGTACAAGTAAGAGATGACTCGTGTTGTTTCCTCTGTCCCTCCCACAGATGACAGATTGGTCCACGAAATGCCAAGCTGACAAAACTTGAAAGCACCACTTGTAAAAAGGAGACTGATAAGAGCCACTCCAATTACCTTTACCTTTCACTTTGGCCATCACATTGCATTCAGCTTGACTTCTACACCACCACACAAATGTGGACCTCTCCAAAAAGCCAAATAGCCTGAAGAAAAGAGCTTTAGTTATAAATATTGCACACAAGACTTGGTAGCCATGTCTGACATGACACATCGCCACCTGCGCCACAAGCTACAAAGTGTCGTCAGACGGCTGGACGAACTGGAAGAAGCTACCAACAAGCTGCAGAAGTCTGAAGATGAGTTGCTTGACATACAGGTTGGTACCAAGTGGTGTTTAACAGTGGGTCTACAGAACAGAAGTACTCTAATCCTGCAGTTTTTAAGTATTATTATTTTCGAACCGCCTAAATTAACTTCAGTTATTTCCTATGGTGTGTGAGTAAACCGACACAAAATTTAAATGTTTTTTTAGGCACCAGAGTAGGCCGCCGCCATTTTGTGTATCGGTAACAGATTTTAAAACTCCTCGGTCTAATCAATGCATGAACTCTCTTCCCAACAGGATAAGATCATCCAGGCAGAAGGCAGCAACTCATCCTTACTTGGTGACGTGGAGGCATTAAGGAAACGTCTCCTGAAAATCCAAGGCAAAGATGAGGAGGTACGCAAAGCGGAGGATCTCTGCCGTACAGTGAGAGAGAAACTGGAAGAGGAAGAAAATTTAACGAAAGAGCTCAAAGCGGAGCTTGAACACCTACAGGGGAGGATGGCAGAACTGGAGATACTGGAAGAAGCATTTGGGAAAAGCAAATCGGACTGTACCCAGCTCTGTCTCAGCCTCAATGAAGAGAAGAACGTAACCAAAAAGCTCTCAACTGAGCTGGAAGCCCTAAAAGCTCGTTTGAAGGAAATGGAGGCGTCTGAGATAAAGTTGGACAAAGCAGAGCAAGCTTTGACTGCGGAACTTGACAAACTTAAGGGATTCTACCAGACCATCGAGAACGAGCATGAGAGGATACTAGAGAAGCAAAGACAAGATGAGAAAGTCACTCTTAAGCTCATGGAAAAACTAGAGCAGCAAAATAATTGCTTTGACATGGCTGTAGATCCTGGTTGTGCAGATTTAATGAGGTCTAGGATTGAAGATGGACTGTCCTCTACAGGCATCTTCTCTGGACACAACAAAAGTCTTGACTACAATATGGGCCTGCTGAATAAGTCTGAGAATCAGAAGAACAGTGGCCTCGCGGGGTCACAAGAGGAAGACAACAAAGTAAAGGAGCTTACGCAGGAAGTAGAAAGGCTCAAGAATCGCCTTAAGCAACTAGAGATTGTGGAGGAAGACCTGAAAAACTCAGAGTCTAAAAATGGTGAGCTTCAAGAAAAGTTCCAAATGGAACGCAAGCGGGCTCTTCAATTGAGCAAGCAGGTTGAACAGCTCAACACACGGCTGTGCAGTAAAGGTGGGATCGGAGGCAATGGGACTAGTAATGTGGATAAACAAGGCAACGGAAGTGCTAACATCAGTCCTGGTAACCATGCCAAGTACCTGGAGAATGGCAAAGCTGGGAATGAAGAGATTGCGATGGGAGGTTTCAAGCAAGAGATACAAAAATATCACAGCGCCTCAACCGTCACAGAACTCAGCTCGACTCCTTTCCAGGAAAGTACAAAAGCACCCAAAATTCCAAATACTCGGTTTTTATCTGATAATGGAATTAAAGAGTCAACCCGGGGAAATGAGGAAAAAGGATACAGAAGAAATACACCTTGTAGTGATATTAAAAAAGTGTCTGTCCTTCATCGATACCCCCCAGCAGCTAATGACAAGAAGCTCCTGAAGACAGCTCACAGGCAGACTGAAGGGGAGAGCAATACATTTTCAAAACTGTATGTACGTAGTGAAAGTCAATCAAATAATTCTGATGTAGTATCCGAGAGTTGTGCATTAAAGGACACCGAGCCTATCTCAGACCAGGAATTAACAGAAAAAGTTCAAGATCCTGTGCCCGTCACCTCCAAGCTGTCCAAGGCCAACGAAACCTACAGAGTTTACAGGTCCAACGTCCATCAACTGTTGCCAAATGACCAAGGCTCGGAAAGTCATTCCTCTGCTTCAGAAACAGAATCCACTGGATCAAGACCCTCAGAACCAGAGACTGTAAATGAAACGACTACTACAACCTCTAGCAGTAGGACTGCAACCTCGCAATACTCTAGATATCCACATGTCAAGGACTCTCATTCAGAGGGTTCCTCTTCACAGAGCTCATTCGATGAAGAGTTACACATGAAAACAAATGTAGCTGAGGGAGGCATTAGCACTTCGCTCGGGATCGAGATCCAGCGAACTTGCAGTCCACGTGAGGCGCTGATATCCAAAGGGGTTATTAAATCTGCCATCGTTGAGAGTGACCGAAAAGAAGTGATGACATCGGAGCCTTTGGCGGCCAACGGGAAGCCCAAAATATCCACCAAACCCATACTGACTACTAGTATTAAAACGATCTATCCCAACGACCCTAACTCCTCTAGAACCAGCAGCCGCAGCAGTAGTGTATCCAGTGAGTCAGTGTCTGCCAAGGAACGCCACACGTCCACAACTAACATTGTCATAGGTGGGTTTTACCTTCATTTTAGGTATGGCTGGCAGTTTAAATCAAATAACTTTCTATTATCAGCTATTTTAATAATTAAATTGATTCTGTTTGTATTTCCTTTTCTTTTCTTTCAATGAACAGGCCCCAGCAGCATTTCGATCCCTTATGAAATCTCCATCCGCAAGAGCGAGATCACAATGCGGCCAAACCAGGACCAGGTATTTGGTGCAGATAACCTCAATGATTCCTCCAAGTCCAAGTACCACAACACCTCTACGGTGGAGATGACCACAAGCCAAGTTTACAACAGCAACTCTCGTGTCCTCAAAGACACAAAATCTGGCATTGATACATTTACCAGTTCGAAAAACCAAAGACAAAGAAACAGGCAGCCCCAAGAAGAGCGTTTACATGAAGACATGAAGAATGTAACCGTGAGAAAAACCTGGAAGAACCAAGTCAATCCAAATGTGGATGAGAAGGGTAGAGGAGGTCGACGGGTAACCATGGAAGGAGGAGGTTCAGAGGATGAGACAGAAACCACAACAACATGGAAGGCTTATCTGGCAACGACGATCGATTCTGAAGACACAGTGAGCCTTGGACCAAGAACTGGTGGGAATAATTCAGCAACAAAGGGAGTTAAGCTATCACCTGCAGAGGTAAGACCAATCATAAATGATAGCTGAAGTTCATGTTGTATAACGTTTTTTTGATGGTGCAGATGTACAAGTGCAAAATCGACAAAGACGCAGAAGAACCTGTGCTCCATCGTGGCGAAAGCACTAAGGAACCCCTGGGAAGGAAAATACCTCATGCACCTGTCACTTCACAGTCCTGGAGTCGCTCCGTCTCGCAACGATCACCGGTAGGCCAGACAACTTCTGTTACATAGGTTTTTACTAGAGTCAAGCTAATGTCTTAGAAATACTGTTGCACATTATATCCTGGTTTCCACTATTCCTCGAGTATTGTAGTATTGCATGACAGGTCTGCGGGTCTCTCTGAACACAAACAGAACATGTCACAAATGTTGTGAATGAACAAGCAATTAACAAGTGTAAAAAAATCTGCAACAAAAACCTCACAGTGAAGAAAATTGGCGTGGCTCGGTTGGTAGAGCGGCCGTGCCAGCAACTTGGGGGTTGCAGGTTTGCATCGCTTGTAGTTATCTAGAGGTGTTTTGAAGAGTATACCCACCCATTTTCATTTGCCAAGCCAGTTTAGGAACACAGGAAAGCTAAAGTATATCCCCTCTGACTTTGGTTAGTAAGCCCTGGATTGGTTGTCAGTCAATCACTGGTCATATACGGTATAAATACAGCAACTAATAATTGGTTTATTCTTTTTAGTTTGTAGTTTTGTCAGTATTATTATTTGGAAGGTAAAGTGTTTTAAAAGTCATAATATTCTAGTAATAGTTGCACAGGGGTTAAAAATAAAATATTTACCTGTTTGTTAGTCTCCACAATCTTTCCAGCTAAGTAGTCAGTTCTTTTAAACCAAGGTTTCCCAAACCTAGAGTCAAGACCCCGAATGGGTTACAGGTCAATTCACAGTTCAAGGTGACAGAGACCTTATAAGGGTTATCATGCAGATACACTTTTTGTTAGTCATTTATGTACATTTTATGTCCATGTTATGGCCGGTGTTGGTCATCTCACCTTAAAAAAGTAATAATACTAAGTAAAAAATTACATCCCCCAAAAAATAATTGAGCTAGTAACTCAGTTACCTCATTGTAAGAGTAACTAGTTACTCAGCAAAGTAACCGAGACGTTATTTTTAATGTTGTTATTTTATACGCAATTACATTTGATTACATCTTTAATGTCAAAAGTGTTTATATTAACTGATTGAAGAATAAATACACTGTATAATAATAATAATAATAATGGATTAGATTTATATAGCGCTTTTCTAGACACTCAAAGCGCTTCACAGAGAAGTGAGAACCCATCATTCATTCACACCTGGTGGTGGTAAGCTACTTTCGTAGCCACAGCTGCCCTGGGGTAGACTGACGGAAGCGTGGCTGCCAGTTTGCGCCTACGGCCCCTCCGACCACCACCTATCATTCATCATTCATTCACCAGTGTGAGCGGCACTAGGGACAAGGGTGAAGTGTCCTGCCCAAGGACACAACGGAAGCGATATGGATGGTAAGAGGCGGGGAGCAAACCTGCAACCCTCAGGTTTCTGACACGGGCGCTCTACCCACTACGCCATGCCGCCCCATACAGTTATGCAGTATTTTAGGAACATTTGGCATTTATCTGAACTCAATAGATTGCAGTGTGCCTTATGATGTCCTTAGCAATAAAAATGTGTAAAAAAAAATTATGTTAAGTAACATTAAATATTGAACTATTTGGCCTTTAAGTAGTGCAATAAAAAATACAAGTAAAATAAAGTGATATATCGTGATATATATAGTGAATTATATTTATATAGCACTTTTCGCTGCGGCCGTGACTAGGATGGCGGAAGCGGGGATCAAACCTGGAACCCTTAAATTGCTGAAACGCCGCTCTACCAACCGAGCCACGCCGCCCCAAAGTATCCTTCATCTACATTTTATCAACCATCACAAAATTGTTCTCAACGAGATGGCCTAATTCTTAAATTGAATTCAATCTTAAGTAAGACTTCACTCACAATAGTCAATATTTACAAAACTGAAAAGTAGCAGTCTTGTGAATAATACAAAAATATTCTTCTCAAACTAGTTTATCATTAGGTCAGCTGCATCATGTCTCAAAGTTTATGTATTGTCCACTTATTTACACAGAGAAGCGTAAAAAGTATGTTATGCTACACCTCTTGCTAAGCAGATATATATGTGTGTTGTGAAACGGAGTTACGATGCATGCCTTCATCATAATTTGTTTAAGAGTGCACTAGAAGAAGCAAAGACACATAGTCCACTTACAGTCTGTAGATGTCACGAGGACTCGCCGGTTGATGGCGACAAAAATAAAAGGTGCCCTCTTTATTGTTAACATATTACGGCGTGGAACAAATCCACACATTTTTGTTTTGGCGCTACTGGTGAGAATTTCAACTTCCTAAACAATGAAGTAAACGTATCTGATTGGCTCCACATTGTTGCTAACCCTCAGTCCCCACCCTCTCTCATATTTGACGCTATTAAAGAACTGTGATTAGATATATTCCGAATTTGTACCACCCATTGACAACATTAAATTAAATATGATTGGATTTCATGTACAAACGTATGTCAACACTTTCGTCGACACGTGTTTACTGAGGGCTGGGGGATTCTTCGCTCCTGCCAATAATTTTATCATCCCCACCTTTGTTCTCTGCATGCAGAGAATGTGTGCCAAAACCAGACACTTTGCGCTTCATTCAACCAAACTGTAGTAACGCGCCTCTTCACATTCTCAGTAACGGCAACAGCGTTGCAACGATGGCAATATTAATTGATTAGTATTTTCAGTAACTCGTTACTGAAAAAAATAACGCTGTTAGTAACGCTGTTATGCTCTTAACGCCGTTATTCCCAACACTGGTTATGATAATGCAGTATGTGTTTTAGTACATTTACAGACCGTACATTTCATTCATTTTTAGGCTTTGTCAGTGGCGGCTAACGCCATATAGTTATTACAGAATGCAGGGACAAGAAACGAACCCTGTGGAACTCTGCACATTACCTTAACATGCTCTGAGGTCACGTTATGGGAGACGCACTGCATCCTTTCAGTAAAATAGGAGTAAAACCAAGAAAAGGCTAAGTATGACATAATGATACGTGGTTTGATACGTTCTATTGTAATGTTATGATCGACGGTATTGAAAGCAGCATTGAGATCAGGTAGCAGCAACATAAATTACGCATCAGCAGCCATATTTAGCAATAGATCATTAGTCACTTTTACGATGGCTGTCTCAGTAAAGACTGAAAGGGTTCACAGAGATTGTTAGACGTCAAGTGTTCATTCAGCTATTGTGCAATATTTTTTCTAGGATTTTAGAGAAAAAGGGAAGGTGCAACGCTGGTCAGTAGTTCAGCAGGAGGTCAGAGTCGAGTTTTGAATGCTAGGGGAACAGTACCAGAGGAAAATGATAAGTTCATCATATTTAACACTAATGGTGCTAATATTACAAACCAATACGTTCCCATCTGCGAGTCGCAAGAGTTCCTATAACGTTACTTCTTCAAAATGCCGTAGTACATACATTCATATCTGTAGAACCCAGTTGTAGCTAGGACGTGTTATCTTTAATCTCCTTTCAAATTATCTCAATTTTCTTAGTAAAGAATTGCCTAAAGTCATCAGCCCAGTGGGTGGAACTACTGGGAGAAGCCCGTTATTGGGTTAGTGATTGTACTGTGATTGTACAAATATTTAGCATCGTTTATATTGAGGCGAATGAGATCGGAATAATTAGTTTTAGCTAAGGTAAGCATGTTTATAAGTTATTAAACTATCACTCCATGCTTGTCGGAAAACCTCAAGTTTAGTCGCACACCATTTGAGTTCCATCTTTTTACATAATAGTTTAAGAGCTCTGGTTTCTTCCATGAACCACGGGGTATGCCTTTTAGGGGTCTTCTTTAGCTTTAGCGGTGCCATACTATCAATGGCATTGCGCAGGGCATTGTTAAAGTTGTTACTGAGGTTATCGATAGAGTCCACATAAATTGGGAATGGTGCCATTACCGAGAGTAGTAGGCCAGCGAGAATCCTAGTTGTGGCAGCATTAATGTTACAGCCTCTAAAGCAATAGTTATTAGTAGCTTGTTGACAATGGGTCAGAACTTAGAAATTTCATAAGGTAATGATCAGACATTACCTTAGTGTATGGGCGTACCAAAACTTTAGAGGGGGTGACACCCTGGACAGACAAGGACTAGATCTATCGTATTTCCGTTGGGATGCATGGCTTCGTGTATTATTTGTGTAAGGCCACAGCTATCAATTATAGTCTAGAGCGCCACGCACGGAGGGTCTGACGGGGAATTCATATGGATACTAAAATCTTTCATTATATTTATATCATCTGCATGCGTCACTAGCTCAGCGACAAACTCTGAGAATTTGCAGATAAATTTGAATAGGGCCCAGGCTGGCAATAGATAACAGCCAAATGGAGCGGTAGCGATGTACAATACCTCATTGTAAGCACCCCAAATGATTAATGTGTATTACTTAGGTTAGGACTAAGGTTCAGGTTTTCATCGGAGATTAGCGCGACCCCTCCACTCCTTTTAAGGTGACGAGCAACATGTGAACTTGTATAGTTAATAGCGAAAGGCCTTGTTATGCGGAAAACAATTAACTGGCTTTGGCCAAGTCTCCCTGAGACCAATGGCATTAAGATTGTTGTCTCTAATGACGTCATTTACTAATAATGCTTTGGGAGACAATGATCTGAGATTTACAAAGCCTATATTTTAGATAGTGGGCTGTTTTGCAGCATTTATGTTAAAGGTATCGTAGTATTGATATTAAAAACATTACAGCTATCTTCCGAAGTGCGTCTAAAATATTTTCGATTACATCTATGAATTGATATGGTGGGGATCTTGACATTATTTGCTTGGTACTGTGATAGATTTAACGCTTCGTAATTGACCACCTCAGTAGAATGCTTGTCTACCTCTGGCACAGTCATGAGAGAAAAAACTATGTGATTTATGCATTATTGTTCAAGAAATACTATGTGTGCAGGAATTTTCCAGCCTGGCGCTGGTTAGTTCTAGCTTAAGTGACTCTTCACCCGGGCTAACAGGCACTGTATTTGCCTATGTCCGAGCTTTAGACTATGAACTGGATATTGGCTATTCAAACCTTGGACAGAACACAGTGGAAATGGACTCATCCTTTCGTGGAATTCTGTCTGTGGGTCCACATCAGCTTCACAAACGCCGCCTTGACCGCAAACTCTTTCATTAGTTGTACGCTGACAGACATATTGTTGGAATGGGAGGCCATCCTTTTCTCTTTCAGTTTAACTTTCCTCTCTTTGACCCCATCTCAACATCAGTCATCCTTGACTGGTCCATAGTTACCTTGGAGCCACTAGATAGGCTTTGAAAAAGACCCCCCGTCCTCCTCCGCCTCCCGTCCTGTGGCTTCAGATGTGGTCCTGCAGCAATGACCTGATGTTCTTGCCGGCCTCCTTTCATTCTGTGTTTAGTCAGTTGTGCATTTGGGGAATTTCCTAAATCCATTTACTTGATTTGCAAGCATGATGGGACCTCCTGATTTTTATTTTTCCTGAGTAACAAAGTGGCCACTTCATTTGGATAGTTCCTGACACAAATTGCCAGACTTGCTAGAAAAACAAGGTTCAAATGGTGGTCATCATCGTTGGTCTTCTCTGCACAGCCAACAATGTTTGGCTTGGATTCCCGGCCACATTTCAGTGGTCTGTACCGTGTCCATTCCCAAGAGGTTTGGATAAATACAGCTGCAGTCAGGACAGTGGGGGATGGCGGGGAATTAACGTGTGATTGCAGTGTCAAAGGGTGACAGAAGAGGGTTGCCTTCTTACCGTCTTGCATGAATGTAAGTGTGTGTCCTAAACTTTATTGCTTGCTCTGAATCAGCGCAATCCTCTTGTTCTAGACTTAAAGGAAAAGTCTTGGTGCTTTCATTCTTTAAGTGATGAGAGTATTGCAGAACTCAGCATGTTGAAGACCAGTGTAAGCCCAAAAAGATCAATAAGCATTAGGGAGAAGAATTTACCTTAAGTGGACTGCCGCCAGCCTAACTGCAACAGTCCATTTATTGATCAAACTTTCTACTTTAAACCTTTCTTTTAGATGGTTTGTTTAGGTGCCATTTATTCAACATGGTAACATTTATTCCACATGATCAACACAGTTAAGATGGAGTAATTTGGAATGGTTCTGAAGACATCTATGGACACCGAAAGCATGAATGCTCCTGACACATAGCTTGCTCATCAACACATGCTAAAGGGTACTGCTTATGAATGCACTGTAGTAGATGTTGCAGGGGAGATTAGTGTTGCTAATTTAGCGACTTTGTTGCTATGTTCAGCAAGTATTCAGAGCACTTAATATAGCAGCTTTTTCTTGTGTTACTTGAAACGTATGGAGATTTTGACATGAAAGCACATACACTCAAAGTTTGATATTACACGGTCTAATATAATGCAACGTTCTATACAACGCGAACGTGCCATGGACCCTGAATCTTCGCAAGTTTTTTACCAAATGATTGCGAATTTACAAACTTAGACAGTAAATCTTTATGAAAGTTGGGAATTAAAAAAACTTTATTAATTAATTGAAATAACTTGAATATCGACCCAGTGATGTCCAAACTTACTGTTGGATAGTGCCCGCCCCATTTAGTGACGTGGGAGCTCAATCCAGCTTACATTTTTATGGACCCCAACGACCGCGTTGTATCGAACTTTGAATGTATCGCTCATGCTCTTCCCTCATTTTAGAGCACTCACATATAAAGACAAAATTAACTAAAATATGAGACAGGAAAAAAGTTTATTGTATTCCTCAACATATTTGTTTTGCTTTTCATGTTTTTTTACTTACTTTTTGTATCTCCCACAACACTATTATACCCCTTTCAGAATTACATGGCCATTTTTGCAAATTAGACAATGACGTCTATGAGTGACTCGCTACTTTTCGGACCAAAAGGCCTCCAGCCGCCACTATCCCACACTGAATTTATTTTATTTCAAATGTGAAACCATGAGGTTAAAGAGTTTTGAGTAAAAACAAAAAAAGTGAGCTTTGAGTGTGAAGTTAGTTATTAGTTGTAGGGTTGTATGGTATACCGTGGTGCTGATGATTTAAAAAAGGTACTTTATTGCCTTTCAAAAATACTGGTACTTTTTTTTTTTTTTAATGGACATGATTGCATTGCTTGTAATATGAGCCTAGTGCATGTTATTTAACATACAAACAGAGCACTTACAAGACGACACAACATGAAGACGGAAAAGGGAGAATGGACATATTTTGGCTTTAAAACTAACAATAAAGGTTAATCTATAAATGAAGCGCCACTGTGCAAGCAGTGCTTAAAAACATAGTTAGCTAGCGGCTAACGTCTTTCCGCAGTGTTTTAGGTACTTTTATATCACTAATCCTCGCCTCCATGGCAACAAATGAACTATGTTTCTTACAATTATCATCCCTGCAGGACATGTAATAGCTAAACATGCTTCACTACACACTGTAGGAGGATACAGTAGCTAACCGCTAACAGAAAGTTAGTGCTCCTGAATGTAAACAAATGGGTGGATCTATACAAATATCGACTGTAACAATTACATCAATATTCTTTGTCATCACAAAATCTTCTGTCATTTTTTTATGATTTATAAACTCAGGAAATACGCCCCTAGACACAGGAGAACTTTAAATATGACCAATGTATGACCCCGTAACTACTTGGTATCAGATCGATACCCAAATTTGTATTATCACCCAAAACTTATGTAAAGTATCCAAACAACAGAAGAATAAGTGTGTATTACATTTTAAAATAAGTGTAGCTAGAACATGTTAAATCAGAAAGTAATCAGATATTAACAGTAAATGAACAAGTGTATTAATAATAGTTTTGAGAAAATAATAGAACTGGAAATGACACAATACGTTACTGCATTTGTCAGCAGCCAAATCAGGAGCCTTTGTAACCCGTTTGCTTACTTACCATAAAAAGAGAAGTTTACTAGTATGTTAACTTTTATTTAATGCCAAAATTGTGCTTTGATTGCAATTTTTGTTAAAATAAAGCCATAAATTATTTTTATATGATTTTTAATAATTTTGTGATCCCCTTCATTTAATTGTAAAAAATTATACAAACATTTTTTGGTAAAGGTACCAAAACATTGGTATTCGCACAACCCTAGCCACCGCAAATTCTGGACTATAAGCCACTACATTTTTCCTACACTTTGAACCCTGCAGCTTTTAAAATGGTGCGGCTAATCTATGTTTGTTTTTTTTCCCGCTAATTGCAATAATGTTTTGTGGTCAATAGTTTTCATTAAACCCAAGCAGAGGACTGAAATGGTTTGTTATTGTTTGTGCTATGGCGCCATCTTTAAGACGAGTTCACTCACTGCAGGTGCTGCGAGTTGAAAATGTACTTCCTGTTTTGCCTCAAACCGAAAGTGAAACCATCCAAAGCATTTTTGCTCGAAAGGATTCTTCATTCATCATTCCAAGTAATGTTTGTAAGTTTCACAATTTGACTAAAACAATTCATACTTACTAAACCGTCCCATTTATGATGTTTGTAGGAGTGTTTTCATGCATAATTGTCCGTGCTATCGTGATGTAACGAAGCTAGCGTCGTTAGCATTAGCCAATATGTTAACACAGCTACGAGTGTCTGTGTTGGTATTATTAACTTACAATGGCATTCTTTTTGTATTGTTTCAGTTTCACAAATTCCTCAGTAAATTCACCAAAATGTCACCGTGTAATTATTGAGTCTGATTAGCTGATCGGAGAGCTAGCTTCCACTGCTCTGATGCTTCGATGACTTTTGGTTTGTTTGATCAACCATTTTACTGCTGTGTTACAGACACGTTTGGAAATGAAGATATGTAAATAAACATTTACAAAATATTTCTGCGTAAATAACTAATTTCACAGTGTATATACCTGCGGCTTATACGGTACGGCTAATATATGGGAAAATATTTTTTTCTTCTAAAGTTTAGTAAGTTCGGCCTATATCCCAGTGCGCTCCATAGTCCGGAAAATGCCATAGATATAATCTTGGGATGCGAATTTGACAAAATCTCTTCAGTTAAAGTATCAGACATGTTGTGCTTCTTCAGATAACAGACTAGTTCAACAGTGCCTCTGCTGGTTGCAGCCAAGGACTGCACTCCCAATTCCACAAAATGTTTTTGTTGTTTAAATTTATTTCGAACATATGATACATCACATATTTCCAATTCCTCATTACATGTCCGAAAAGGAGTAGCAAGAAGCAGAGCTTTTTTAATCCTACCCCTTTTCCATTTCTTAGCCATTACTAAAATTTTTCACTTCCTGTTCTCAATTCCAACATTTGATTTTCATGTCAGAAACATTTAATTTGTGTAGTTTTTGTCTATTTAACAAATATGCATCATGCAAAAAAAGAAAGTCAAAGATCCTTTGTATGTGACAGGAATGCTCTGCTGTTTTTGAGGATTTACAATAACATGTAGTCAAAGATCCTCTACACGGCAGCAGTGTTCTGCTTTATTTTTTTTTGGAACCGGGTGTAAAAACGTTTGACGGTTTTGAAATGAACTCGTACCAGCCAAATATCCCCGCTGTATAGCATCGCTAAAACAACACATGTAATCCAGCCCAAGACTGTTGCACAAATGGGAGCCACTTTGTCATCAGGAAACCTCATCACACCATTACAGCTAATGAAAAAGATACCTAAATATCCGAGAATGTTGAGTCTAAAACCAGAGACCGAGTCTACTGTACGTCTGGAATAGGACACGAACCACAGAAATAGGTTCAAGGTCGCATCTGTGTAAATCTTCACCAATCAACCCAACCTAACCATAAATTTTCTGAAACATGTCACCTGAATTGCGTCTTAATGGAAGAAGTGATTTAATAGTTGGGGTTGGCTTTTCTTTAAAATTGCAATGAAGACCTAGAGGTGACATAGATTGGTTCTGCAGACATTTTTTAAATTGTATTTGTTCTGCAGAGTTCGTTTTTTTCATAACAGACCCACATTACACCACAGACAAGCTTAAAGCAAAATGTCCATGTATTTACACGACACAGCCATTTAAGCGGCTGTTTGTTGCCTAGAGAAAGTTGACTTTTCAAATAATCTGTTAGTAGAATAGAGCAATGTTTACCTTAACGTTATCATTGATTTATAGCCTAGCGTAACAACAAGAATAACTACTAACGTTATTATTGATTGTATGACCTCGCGTTATCACTGATTTTATAGCCAAGGTTGAAACGTTTACTTTTCTTTTTTTATATACTTTATTGCAATGATTTCACTAAATTACACATCTTGTCCTTTAATATTGCCTTCTTTTTTCCCAGAGATAAACAATAAAAATAATAAAATGTTTATTTAAAATTATTGATTGCATAGCCTAGTATAACAAGAATAGCTATTAACCTGATCATTGATTATTATTTTATTTTATTTTATTTTACTTGTGTAACAACAAGTTTAGCTACTATTGTAATCATTGATTGTATAGCCTTGCGTAATAACAATTTTAACTACTAACGTTATCATTGATTGTATACATATCCTTGTGTAACAACGATTTTAGCTACTCACATTATCATTGACTGTATAGCCTAGTACAGAGGTCCCCGAACTACAGCCCGCGGACCGGATATTTCTAATGGATTCCAAAACTTTAATGAGGTCATCAGGGAAGTAAAGAAATTAGGGGTGGTTTACATGCTCTTAATATTTAATGTTTTATTGTTTATACTTCATATTGTAGTGATGGGTGGTGTCAATCAGTCTCAAGCTTGTTGTAATTAATGCTTTAACAAATTGACGTGACTGATCATTTCTGATATTTTAAATCCTAGATCTTTTATTTTTGTGCAAAATGATCGTTGTTGCTATCATATTTTACGAGATATTAATATATTTTATATTATATACTGTAGAGGGACTTGGATTGACATGTACGCTATGGCGCAGTTACGTACATTGCGTAAGTTGTTTACGTAGCAGTTGCTAAAAATAAAGCTACATAGATTCACGGTGCTGTTCGTGTCTGCTTTACTAAACAGCCAAAAATAAGGATAAGAAAAAATATTACAGTTGCGTTATAATCAGCCGTGTGCAAGGTGGCGAAAAAAGGATCGCTGTGTGTGTGTGTGTGTCTTTGTGCAAGTGCCTGTGCGAGTGCGTGTGCGTGTGCGTGTGCGTGTGCGAGTGCGTGCGTGCGTGCGTGCGTGCGCGCTGCGTGCGTGCGTGCGTGCGTGCGTGCGTGCGTGCGTGCGTGCGTGCGTGCGTGCGTGCGTGCGTGCGTGCGTGCGTGCGTGCGTGCGTGCGTGCGTGCGTGCGTGCGTGCGTTGGCATGTGCGGGTCCATATGACAGCGTATTGGCGAATTTCCTCGAAAAGCGGATTTTATTGAGGGTTGTACTGTAGTTGTAACTTCCTTCTTCAATTTGGTATTAAATTTATATGCCGCCTTAAATCATTGTTATCGCCATTCCCACATCTTTTTGAACTTGATCAGCGCATGGACACACTATCACAGTTGTGCACAATATTGAATAAATAAGAGTTTTTTCCCTTAAAATTGTAACTACAAGTTATTGTAGCTTTCTTTTAAACAGTTCTGAAGTTAGTGTAGTGATTTATATATTGAATTTATTTACATGAATTAGCTATAATTATATTACAGCCTATATAATATACTGTGTGTATATATATATATATATATATATATATATATACATATATATATGTATATATATATATATATATATATATATATATATATATATATATATATATATATATATATATATATATATATATATATATATATATATATATATATGTACATATATGTACATATATATATATATATATGTATATATATGTATATATATATGTACATATATGTATATATATGTATATATATATATATATATATATATATATATATATATATATATATGTATATGTATATGTATATATATGTATATATGTATATATATGTATATGTGTGTATATATATATACATATATATATATATATATATATATATATATATATATATATATATATATATATATATAACCCAATGTGGCCCCCGAGTCAAAAAGTTTAGGGACACCTGGCCTAGTGTAACAACGATTTTAGCTACTATAATTATCATTGATTGTATAGCCTTGCATAACAACTTTAACTGATTAAATTATCATTGATTGTATAGCCAAGCGTAACAACAATTTTAACATAACTGTATCATTGATTGCATAGCCTGGCATTACAAGATAAGCTACTAACGATATCATTGACCGTACAGTCTAGCGTAGGTTTAGCTACTATCATACTCATTGATTGTATGGCCTTGCCTAATAACAAGGTTAGCTGCTACTAATATTGATTGTATAACGTAGCGTAACAACAAGTTGAGTTACTAATATTATTGATTGTATAACCTAGCACAGGGGTCGGCAACCCAAAATGTTGAAAGAGCCATATTGAACCAAAAATACAAAAAAAAAATCTGTCCAGAGCCGCAAAAAATGTAAAGCCTTATATAAGCGTTATAATGAAGGCAACACATGAGGTAAGTGTCGATATTTGCTATAATAGCCTACTATCAAAATGACTATGTGTCGCAGGCTAACACATCTTCCTTGACAGAAATGTTGAAATGTAATATTTATTCTACACATTTTTACAACATTGGAAAACATTAGTTAAACGGAGGCTCCTCAGCGGGTGAGATAACTCTTGGAAATTACTGGCTTAGAATGGCCAAAGGTACAGATGCGTGTATCCAAGTTAAAGGAAACGGCAGGTCGTCCTTTTGTAATTGATTTATTATAATCTTTGCAAGCTGGGTAACGTTTGCTGTGGTCTGTAACGGCACACAAACAACTATGAGAAATGCAGCCAATATTACATACAGATAATATGTGATGAGACATGCAAATATAAATTAAATACACAGAGGACATAAGTAAAGGAAATTGAATTAACTCAAATATACCTACAAATGAGGCATAATGACACAATATGTACATACAGCTCGTCTAAATAGCATGTTAGCATCGATTAGCTTGCAGTCATGCACTGACCAAATATGCCTGATTAGCACTCCAACAAGTCAATAAAATCAACAAAGCTCACCTTTGTGCTTTCACGCACAGCATAAAAAACTTGGTGGACAAAATGAAACAAAGAAGGAGTGGCATAAAACACGTCTTTTCGTGGCAGTGTTGGAGAACGTTGTACATGTAAACAAACTGCTGTGAGTTCAGGGACCGCCAAAATTAGTAGGACAAAACGGCACATGGCAAATACTCTCACCGGTGACGCATGTGTAATATAAACAGTGGGATTTCTAACAATTAGGAATGTTTGTGTCATGGTTGTCGTCCTACCGAAACCATATTAAAACAAAAAATATGTTGTTTTCTCCTCATCTTTTTCCATCTGAATTTCCCCTCGGAGATTAATAAAGTATTTTTGATTCTTAATCTGATTTTCATAAATTTTTGGAAAAAGGTCCAGGGAGCCCTAGGGCGGTGGTAAAGATCTAGAGCCGAGGGTTGCCGACCCCCAACCTAGCATAACAACTAGTTTAGCTCATAACTCTAGTTATCATTGATTTTTTTTAAGCCGAGCGTACTAACACGACTGCTAATTGTTGGGAGGGTTCCTATTTATGTTATGTATATGTTTTTATGTCATTTTACGCCAGTGACATACAGCAACTTTACATATTTCACTACATTAATCTAAAGCAGGGAAAGTTACCCGTCAATTTCATGCTTCAGGCCAGACTTGGGTTTAGTGTTTTCTCTGTTGCCAAACACAATTTCCTTTTTAAAATGGACTCTTATGCAGAATTCATTTGTGAACAGAAGCCGCTGTGTGACGCCGCCAGAACTCTGGCCTTTCTCACTGGATCTATCCTCCCGGGACACATTAGCAGCATTTCTAGCAGGCTGACGTTCCTCCTAGCCAAATATTTTCCTAAAGCCACACGTGAACATGTTCTCATAGTCTGCAACCTAAGGCCCAGCAGTGGAGAACACTGTATTTAAAAAAAAAATGCTCACAGCTTGCTTACCATACAAGGAGAATATGCCACACTAATGTTTCCTCTCCTCAATGACTAGAGCAGGAAGTGACCACAGTGATCACACCCACTCTGCAGGCTTGGCAAATGACTTTATTTCCTGTCGGTTGCCCTCGGAGACGTAGCGAGTCAGGCCAGCAGGGCTCCATCAAAGCCCATTAGCCCACAATATGTCAGTAATTACAGTGCTGGGAAATGACAGAAGGCTGGTAAAGTGTGACTTTGCGAAGTCGCTCAGGTTGAAAGAGGAGCATGGGCCCTTATGGCCGTTACCAAATGATACATCTCCCAGCTTGGGGACATGTTTTCTGGTTGGAGGTTGAAGGATTACATGCCCACATAATCAAGCAATCCAAGCGAGGCTCCAGGAAAATGCCAACAGTGCAACCTCTGAAAGTCTAAGTTGTACGCTTCAAATTTTCGGCTAAATCCGACTCCAAGGCTAGCCATTATGGCCTAGAAATAACATCTCTAGGCAGTGCTGTGCAAAATGAACAAAAATAGTTATCCGGATATAGGTAATTATATATCATGATAACAATATATTACAGTATAGTCATTTTTCCTCAAATGACATTTACTGTATACCACAGGTGGGTAGTAACGCGCTACATTTACTCCGTTACATCTACTTGAGTAACTTGGGGATAAATTGTACTTCTAAGAGTAGTTTTAATGCAACATTGTTTTACTTTTACTTGAGTATATTTATAGAGAAGAAACGCTACTTTTACTCCGCTCCATTTATCTACATTCAGCTCGCTACTCGCTACTGATTTTTATCGATCTGTTAATGCACGCTTTGTTTGTTTTGGTTTGTCAGCCAGACCTTCAAAGTAGGATCTATCGCATGCCTGCGTTTCACCAATCAAATACAGTCACTGGTGACGTTTGACTCCGTTTCACCAATCAAATGCAGTCACTGTTGACGTTTGACTCCGTTTCACCAATCAAATGCAGTCACTGTTGACGTTTGACTCCGTTTCACCAATCAAATGCAGTCACTGTTGACGTTTGACTCCGTTTCACCAATCAAATGCAGTCACTGGTGACGTTTGACTCCGTTTCACCAATCAAATGCAGTCACTGGTGACGTTTGACTCCGTTTCACCAATCAAACAGAGCCAGGTGGTCACATGATTAACTGCACATAAAGTTTCAGCGGCAAACAACAACAAGCTTAAGCTTACATGAACTCAACGTCAAATTTGAGGAAGCACATCGCGGTAAGTCACGTTAGTAGATATTTTGGCTGTCAGCGTAGGCTGATCTTAGCTTCCCTGCTATGAATCACTGTCAAATGTACATCGTGTGGGGACATTTATTAACGCACTGCAGCCTCATAGACAGACAGACAGACAGAGACACACACACACGCACAGTCGCACACACACTCACGCATGCATAGAAACACCAATCAGAAGTGCACAGTGTGTTCCCAGGTGCAGCCCACACCTATCAGTTTATGGTTTGCGTAAAAGCTAACTTGGTATTTTCCTTTGTAATCTCTGCCTACTGAGCCTATGGTGCTGTTAAGTTATTGTGGCTCAATTTGCCTTAATTTTTTTATGTTAATATATTATTATTTAATATATATTATTGTTTTAGTTGCTTAAGAGATATTCATGGCTCTGAATTTGCTCATTGCTATTTTTATGTTTTTGTGCATTATTTGTTGCCGTCATCATTAAACGAACAGGTTACTCATCAGTTACTCAGTACTTGAGTAGTTTTTTCACAACATACTTTTTACTTTTACACGAGTAAATATTTGGGTGACTACTCCTTACTTTTACTTGAGTAATAAATCTCTAAAGTAACAGTACTCTTACTTGAGTACAATTTCTGGCTACTCTACCCATCTCTGCTGTATACACACTAAGTATACCGGTACTAATAATGTACCACTGTACTAATAAATTAAAAACGATAATATACTGCCTTTTAAAAATACCGGTACTTTATTTTTCATCAGCATGCTGCCATGCGTCGGTGACGTACAAGCTGAGGCGCATGATGTTGAGTGTGTCAAAACACACACACTAGAGCGCATACAAGCAGAAAGAGTGTGGGGTGGAAGAATGACAAAAAACATAAATTCTACTGATTGATAAAGAGTGTGCATGTAGAGCAATATGGAGGCATTTGGACTTCAAAACCCATTGTACGTTGTTTACGTCCATACTCCCGCCAGCTCTCACCGTAAAGTTCTTTAAAGTGACGTTAAAAAAAACCTATTGCAAATCAGCAGTGTTGCGGCAGCTAAATTAGCCGCAGCCCCTTAGTTTATTGTTTGTTTTTTAAGAAAACAATCTTTAAAAAAAATACATTAAAGAAATAGTAGTTGCTTTGGTAGGTTGCGGGTTAATATGGCCATGCTTTTATTCTGAAGCTTGCTTGGGCCTGAACAGGAAGTTAGTGTGCGCATGTTTTAATGCTGTGTAGCGAGACAGTAGTGTCTATGTTGCTGCTGAAGATGATAATACTAAAGCTCATTTTTCCTAGAAATGACACCCTTGGGTCTCATATTTTATTTGGACTAAAACTGACTTTTTTTTAGTAAAAAGAAGAACACGTTGGAACAGGACTTGATGACTTAAGAGGGTTCAAGAGGATTTCCTATAGGAAATATTGACCTGCTATATATTGTTTTAACCATAAAGACTCCACTGCACACACAATATAGTTTTTTTTCCCAGCGTTCATGTTTTCTTTCCTCCATCTTTTCTTCCCAGGGTCCAAATAGAGGCGATCGCAGTCCAATCCCGAGCCTCAACCAGGTCTCGTGGAAACCACACCCCTCCAGCACTAACTCTCTCCCAACGGGTAGCTCCTACGACCGGACAACCAAGACGCCGACATCCAGCGGGGAGCAGTGGGCCACTCGGGGTCACGGCTCTACGGCTAAAACGGAAGGAAAGGCCGGACCGGCGGCGAGTCGTCTGTGGAGCCATCGCCAGGCCGAACACCATTAGTGCCCCGTGGAGATGGCTCAGGTAAGGTCTTTTTTTCTCCAAATAACATATATGTATATATTTATGTATATACATATATGTATATATGTATGTATATACATATATGTATATATGTATGTATATACATATATGTATATATGTATGTATATACATATATGTATATATGTATGTATATACATATATATGTATGTATATACATATATATATATGTATATATGTATGTATATACATATATATGTATATATGTATGTATATACATATATATGTATATATGTATGTATATACATATATATGTATATATGTATGTATATACATATATATATGTATATATGTATGTATGTATATATATATATATGTATATATGTATGTATATACATATATATGTATATATATACATATATATATGTATATATGTGTGTATATACATATATATGTATATATATACATATATATATGTATATATGTGTGTATATACATATATATATGTATATATGTATGTATATACAT
>NC_084733.1:23293620-23341120 GCF_033978785.1 Entelurus aequoreus
TATTCACCCAAATACAAGTGTTTTTTCTAGTAGGCAGCACCTCTCTTGTTTGTGTGTGTGTGTGTGTGTGTGTGTGTGTGTGTGTGTGTGTGTGTGTGTGTGTGTGTGTGTGTGTGTGTGTGTGTGTGTGTGTGTGTGTGTGTGTGTGTGTGTGTGTGTGTGACAGGAAGACAAGCTCTGAGCACCTGTTGGTTTGCACGTATTAAATCTCAACTCCACATATAAAACAAAACAATACTACGTGATTTAAAAAAAATAAAAATAAAAAATTGTCCTTCATTCTATTCGCCACTCTAGCAGTCAATATTTTGAAAAAAAATGTTAACGTCAAAAGCAATTTTTCTATTTTTTTTGTCAAAGCCCAAATCAAGAATTCCCAAATCCTGGATTTTCCTCAAAGAAAACTCAAAAGTCCCCCAAAAATGTAAAATCTTGTAGTCCCTGTTTCCTTCGGAGGTTTTTCCAATCCTCTGAGCGTCTTCCTTTCTAAAAGTGAAGACTCGTTCGGAAACCCCAAAAACTTGCTAGTCTAGTTCGCTAAAAGTGTCAAAGGGCTGTTTTTGTCTCGACTGACTTGGGGTTTCTAAATATGGCCACGAAACCTTAGAAGGGTGCCCGGTTCTGCCGGAGACTCCCTGCGGCTTGAATGCAACCTCGATATGACATCATTGCAGTTTTTTTTAAATAGCATCCCACCTATTTTACTCACGCCGACAAATCACGTAACATTTTGGCTCGTAAAGAACTCCTCCAGACTCCATTTTTGTGTGTGTGTGTTGTTGTTGTATCCTGCATTCTTTTCGGCGCTCGAGCCGTCCCACCGAGACAATATTAGAATGACTTTCTAAGGTTTTCTTTTCAGCTTCCAAACAAAAGCTTGATTTTTTATTTTATGGACAGTTCTTCCAAATATAAGACGACACCAATTTTTCAAGACCAGTAAAAGTATTTTAAAACAACAAAATCCTATACAAAAAAAAAATTTTTTTTTTACAATATTAGTTTTACAAGCAAGTCTTTGTCTCCTCAGGTCACTCGTGTGTGTGTGTGTGTGTGCGTGCACGTGTGTGTGTGCAGGGAGAAATTTGGTGCCACTTGCTCGTAGAAATCTCTCAACCCCAAATATAAAGACGACACATCATTTGCAGTTAAATGTTTTCTTTTTTGCTGCAAAAGACAAAAAGTAATGTCAAAAAAACCCTAATAATTTGGCTTTTATTTTGTAATTTTTTTTTACTAAAATGTACAAAACTGAGTATGGTCTAAATGTTGTTGATAAAATTACATGTATTTTTAAATAAATTAAATATTGACGTCTTACATTCTTTTGCCAAAAAAAAAAAAGACAGCGAGTTTAAAAAAGACAAAAATTGACGAGAGTATAAATAAGTATTGGCTCTTTTCACCTGAATACAAGATTTCTATTTGTCAAACATGTGCATGTATACACAAAAGAATATAAGACGACCTGTCTTGACTCTTTTCTAATGGTAAAAAAAACACTACACTACAACATGGTGTTCATTTCAAGTCTTGTGCTTGTGAATAAAACATTCTGTCATCCTATATTGTGGCGAATATAATCTGCACTTAACCAGCACTTAACTTGAAGACCTTTTTAACGGATTAACGCTCTCTTTTATTGTGGAAAAACCTGCTTCAGTGTCCTTTTTTATTTACCGCAAAAATTCATCAAATCAATCCGAAAAATCATTCCACCATATTTGTAGTTCCTTCTCCAACTGAATCTCCTTTTTTTTTTTTTCTTTTGTCAGAACAACAGCATAAAAAGATGTCTCATTTTGGATGCTGATAGATTTTATTTAAGGAGAAAAATGTAATTTTGTAAAGTGGGCCTTATTATTAATGGAATATATTTGTGGTTTTAAGGACAATATATATATATTTTTGTGTTATATTACACTCCTGGAGAGTATGACATCCTGTATTATTTTGTGTTTGTTCTTGTTTTAGTACATTTCTCAATTTGTGGAGGACATAAAAAGGGGCGGGGCTACATGGCTCATTAGGCCTTCAATGCAGGGCCTCGTGTGCTCTTTTGTTCTGCCAAAGAAAGAAAAGAAATAGGAATTTTAGGAGCGTATATCAATAATCAATAAAAAGCAGATCAATATGGCAATAAAAGGTTTTATTAAGTGGACTCTGTGAGGGGGGAAAAATGTGTATTTGTGCTCAAGTTGACTTTTACAGGTAAATGTGCATGTTTTAACTTTACTGGCGCATGTAAGCTCTCTTGCCAACTGTACAGCAGACCGTATGTATTCTAATAAAAATAAAAAGCAACCTATTTGTAAACACGCTGAGTCAGACTGATGCTGTGCTTTTTACATGCCTTTTTTTTTTTTTTTTTTTTTTTTTAACACGCTCGAACGTGCTCAGCAGGTTTGTGATTTGGCACAAGTCGGGGGAAGAGCCCACGCTGCTGTGGAATGTCCAACGTCAGCGTGTGCGTCATGTCGGGGGGGGGGGAATAATGTGGCTGACTTTTTTTTTTAGCAGCTGATTTGATGTCTTTAGTACACACCGCGGATAATATTTTAAAACTTTTATGTTTTCTTATCTATGTTTCTAGTTTTCATTTTTGTTGGGTGTTATTTCCTGTTTTGATGATGGACTGGAAATTTTCTTTGACATAAGTGACTATAGAGCAGGTGTGTCAAACGTACGGCCCGGGGGCCGGATCAGGCCCGCGAACAGGTTTTATCCGGCCCGCGGGATGAGTTTGCTAAGTATAAAAATGAGCCAAAATTTTTGAATGAAAGAAACGGCTGTTCTAAATATGTCCACTAGATGTCGCAATAGCAATTCTTTGTATCTTTGTAGATTATGCTACATATGTAAAAAAAAAACAAAAAACTGCACGATGTTAGCGCACTAGTCGAGGAAAATGAGCAAACTACATAAATAACATCCTGTATTTTGATTTTGGTATTTGTTTATCTTGATAGATTGAAAATTAACACCAATGACTTGACTGATGAACATTATCACATCATTTATTCAGAATAACGACAAATAAAGATAGAATATTATTAACCGCAACATGTAAGTGTAAAAACACAACAACATTATGATTTGTACATTTTCAGAATGTGCTTGTTCTATTTTTAAACAAAGAAAATAATCTGAAGTTGTCTTTATTTTTAAGTTATCGTGCCGCGATTTTACCAGTCCGGCCCACTTGGGAGTAGATTTTTCTCCATTTGGCCCCCGATCTAAAATGAGTTTGACACCCCTGCTATAGAGCTTGTTTAGACTACATTTTTTTATGACTAGATTTTTTTTTTTAAAGTAAAAATAAATACAAAATGTTAGAATTAACCTTTTTAAATAGTATTTGAATATGAAATTACCACATGTAAGGGGCGCTGGAAGTTGGCTGATCCGTCAGCAGTCCTGTTCTGGAATTGGATTATGCATAAAATCTGAATTTAAAGTTAACTTAATTAAATTAACTTAAATTAATTTCCCCGCGGGGATTAAATAACTATTTCTGAATATACATATTCATATTAAGTTTTGCTCAAAAAGGTTCATTATGTCTTCTTATTCATATTCTCTTTCAAATGTTCTTGTTGTCAGACAATATTTTCGGCATTTTTAGACGGAATCTTTACCTGACATGTTTCGACTGTCATCTTCAGAAGTGTCACCTGACCACTGTGACGTGTTGCCCATTAGCTGTTCTTACAGGCGTCCACAGTGGTCAGGTGACACTTCTGAAGATGACAGTCGAAACATGTCAGGTAAGAAACATGTCAGGTAAAGATTCCATCTAAATATGCCGAAAATATGGTCTGATTACAAGAACGTTTGAAAGAGTATATTCATATATACACGTGTATGTACTGTATATTCACACACATATACAGATACATTTAAATATATATACCGTATTTTTCGGAGTATAAGTCGCACCGGCTGAAAATGCATAATAAAGAAGGAAAAAAACATAAGTTGCACTGGAGTATAAATCGCATTTTTGGGGGGAAATTTATTTGATAAAACCCAACACCAAGAATAGACATTTGAAAGGCAATTTAAAATAAATAGTGAACAACAGGCTGAATAAGTGTACGTTATATGACGCATAAATAACCAACTGAGAATGTGCCTGGTATGTTAACGTAACATGGTAAGAGTCGTTCAAATGCATATTTCACTACGTCCAGCTTGTAATCTGCAGTATATGATTTCCTTTTCGGTGCCATTTTTGTTCAGCCCTTCTCAGTTTTTATAAGTTACCGCCAATGTTGAAATGATCAATTTTCATAGGCACGGAAGTAGTAGCAGGTAGCATCTTTTTTTCCCACAATGCACTTCTGCCATGACCTGTCCCCGCCAAATTTGTATTGGTTGACGTGTGTGTGTGTGACGATTGCTGATATACGCCTAGTCTCTTACGGGAATGAGATAAATAATATCATTTGATATTTTACGATAATTAGAGATGTCCGATGATATCGGCCTGCCGATATTATCGGACGATAAATGCTTTAAAATGGAATATCGGAAATTATCGGTATCTGTTTTTTTATTATCGGCATCGTTTTTTTTTTTTTAAATTAAATCAACATAAAAAACACAAGATACACTTACAATTAGTGCACCAACCCAAAAAACCTCCCTCCCCCATTTACACTCATTCACACAAAAGGGTTGTTTCTTTCTGTTATTAATATTTCTGGTTCCTACATTACATATCAATATATATCAATACAGTCTGCAAGGGATACAGTCCGTAAGCACACATGATTTTGCGTGCTGCTGGTCCACAAATAGTACTAACCTTTAACAGTTAATTTTAGTCATTTTCAGTAATTACTAGTTTCTATGTAACTGTTTTTATATTGTTTGACTTTCTTTTTTAGTCAAGACATTTTTTTTTAATTTATCTTATTTTATTATTTTTAAAAAGGACTTTATCTTCACCATACCTGGTTGTCCAAATTAGGCATAATAATGTGTTAATTCCACGACTGTATATATCGTTATCGGTTGATATCAGTATCTGTAATTAAAGAGTTGGACAATATCGGATGTCGGCAAAAAGCCATTATCGGACATCCCTAACGGTAATGTGTTAATAATTTCACACATAAGTCGCTCCTGAGTATAAGTCGCACCCCCGGCCAAACTATAAAAAAAACTGTGATTTATAATCCGAAAAATACAGTATGTACCGTACAGTTTTTTCCATAGTTTGGCCGGGGGTGCGACTTATACTCAGGAGTGACTTATGTGTGAAATTATTAACACATTACCGTAAAATATCAAATAATATTTAGCTCATTCACGTAAGAGACTAGACGTATAAGATTTCATGGGATTTAGCGATTAGGAGTGACAGATTGTTTGGTAAACGTATAGCATGTTCTATATGCATACTTGCCAACCCTCCCGTTTTTAGCGGGAGAATCCCGGTATTCAGCCCCTCTCCCGACAAACTCCCGGTATTCAGCCGGAGCTGGAGGCCACGCCCCCTCCAGCTCAATGCGGACCTGAGTGGGGACAGCCGTTCTCACGTCCGCTTTCCCAGCAGCTTGCCTGCCCAATGACGTCATAACATCTACGGCTTTTAGAGAGTAGAGTGCACAACAAGCAGAGAGAGTTCTTGGTTTCTTATGTGGGTTTATTGTTAGGCAGTTTCATTTACGTCCTCCCAGCGCGGTAACAACACACAACAACAGCAGGCACGTTTAGTCTACCGTAAAGCAGTTCGTCTGCCGTAAAGAGCAATGTTGTGACACTCTTAAACAGGACAATACTGCCACCTACCGGATAGCCTGCAGAATACTGAAATTCAAGTATGTCTTGATTTGGTGAATTCTAGCTGTAAATATACTCTCCTCTTAACCACGCCCTTGGCCACGCCCCCGCCCCAAACACGCACCCCCCGCCCCCCCACCTCCCGATATTGGAGGTCTCAAGGTTGGCAAGTATGTCTATATGTTATAGTTATTTGAATGACTCTTACCATAATATGTTACGTTAACATACCAGGCACGTTCTCAGTTGGTTATTTATGCCTCATAACGTACACTTATTCAGCCTGTTGTTCACTATTCTTTATTTATTTTAAATTGCCTTTCAAACGTCTATTCTTGGTGTTGGGTTTTATCAAATAAATGTCCCCAAAAAATGCGACTTACGGTATACGTTTTTTTCCTTCTTTATTATGCATTTTCGGGCGGAGCGACTTATACTCCGAAAAATACGGTACTTTAACTTCACATCTGAGGCCTCCATATATATCATCAGAATTCTTAGTTCCTAGATTGGTAGAGGGAAAAAAAATGCTTTCAGTTTGCATTTTCAATCTTTTAATAAGAAAACACAGAAAAGCGTCTGACGACGAACATGAATGAAATCTTTTCAATAAATCTTTTTAATACAAACTATGCTACACGTTGCAAATCAAACTCAGGATGTCGAATTCATTCTTTCAAGTCTCCGTCATGCGCTGCGCTTTTATTTTGGAATGTGTAGGGTAGAGAACATCGGGCTTGACGGTCTAAATGTTCAGACGACGGCGGCGGCGGCGGCGGGCTGAGCTTGAGGCGGGTTGCTGGCGGCAGTGGCGGTTGTGGGTGTGGCCTGTCTGGGTAGCGTGTACATGGCGCCCAGGAACTGGTCGGCGATGCGTCCGGCCTCGCGCAGCCCGCTGAGGAGGGCTCCGTGAACCGTGGCGGGGTAGTTTCTGATGGTGTGCTCGCCGGCAAAGAACAGCCGCGGAACGGGCTGTAAAATAAGACGGCGTGTGAGAGGGAGTGATTTTAACAAAAGGTGCGCTTGATGGCGGTCGTGTGCTCACTTGAGAAGCTCCTGGGATGGCGGGCCCGGGCGTGATGGGCTGAGCCATGAGGTCGTAGTCGTTACCCGAAGACCCCGCCGCCACGTACGAATAGGAGCCACGCGCCCAAGGGTCCGCACGCCAACGTGTCACCACCGTTTCCTTTGGCTGCCATGGCGACAAACAACACATCCCAGTGAGGCGTGTGTGTGTGTGTGTGTGTGTGTGTGTGTGAGACCCATCGGGCTGAAAAAGTCATACCTGAGGCACGGCGCTGCCGCCGAATATCCCTTTCAGAATGGCGAGGCAGCGTCCCACGATGACGTCATCGCTGATGTTCTCCATGATGCCGGCCGCCTCGCCCGCCATCAGAGCCAGCAGGATGGGAGCTGAGTGACGACCAAACATGAAGGACTTTTTTTTTTTCCCACGCCTCGACTTGGTGAGGAAGGCTTACCTTTGTAAAGGTTCCAGAACAAGAAGAGCTCGCCGCGACTCGCCGTGGTGGAACCCACGTGACCGAACAAGTTGACGCTGGGATCCCAGAACACGCGGTCAAAACATAACACCACCTGCGAAACACACCAACAGGAGAGCGTGGACTTATGGGAATTATCTTTCAAAAGGACGGATGGAAGGAGTTCATACGCTCAGTGGCCTAGTGGTTAGGTAGGTTGTGAGTTCAAACCCCGGCCGAGTCATACCAAAGACTATAAAAATGGGACCCATTACCTCCCTGCTTGGCACTCAGCATCAAGGGTTGGAATTGGGGGTTAAATCTCCAAAAATTATTCCCGGGCGGGGCTGCTGCTCACTGCTCCCCTCACCTCCCAGGGGGTGATCAATGGTGATGGGTCAAATGCAGAGAATACTTTTGCCACACCTAGTGTGTGTGTGTGACAATCATTGGTACTTTTTATATGGGGTGACATGCTGTTGCTAGGCAGACTTCATGCAGGCACTTGTTGACTAAAGGAATTACAAGCAGTGTGCTTGGGAGGATGGAGGGAGTTCATACAGGAATGAAAAAGAGTTCATACAGGAATGGAAAAGAGAGTTCATACAGGAATGGAAAAGAGTTCATACAGGAATGAATGAGCGTTCATACAGGAACGGAAAAAAGAGTTCATACAGGAACGGAAAAGAGAGTTCATACAGGAAAGGAAAAGAGAGTTCATACAGGAACGGAAAAGAGAGTTCATACAGGAACTCACAAAGCCAACAGGTTTACATGCTGTTAAGCAGTTTGTATGCGAGGGCTTGTTTACACAGGAATTATAAGGAGTCTCCTTCCAAAGGAATTGAGGGAGTTCACACAGCAATTTTAGGGAGTTCACACATGTACTGAAGTGCCCTCATATAGGAACCGGAGGGAGGTCCCATAAGAATCGAAGGGAGTTCATACAAGAACCGAAAATGATTCATGAAAGAACCAAAAGGAGTTCATACAAGACCCAAAAGGAGTTCATACAAATACAGAAGAGATTTGCTGACAGCGAAACACGATTATGTCGACGCCATTGTCAACATAAACGGGACTGACTTAAGCGGGTTCAACGGCACTTGCTTTTAGCGAGCAATCCCAATGACCTCATGATGGAGGGAGTTCATACAGCAAGTCAGGGGAAACTTTTAGAGACTTAAGACTTCCTTTTATTGTCATTCGAATTTGAACTTTACAGTACAGATCAGAACTACATTTTGTTGCATTAGCTCATTGTAGTGCAGGATAAAAGAGCAATGAGGTGCAGATATAAATAAATAGATTACTGTACAGATAAATATATTACACTTTTGCATATGCATCCACATTTATGGATGTATGTTATATTGTCTTTATATTCCAGCCAGTTAATCCCTTTTTGGGGGGGGAATTGAGGGAATTATTATGATGCGTTCAAGAGTCTTACGGCCTGAGGGAAGAAGCTGTTACAGAAACTGAAGGTTCTGCTACGGAGGCTGCGGAACCTCTTTCTAGAGACCAGCAGTGAAAACAGCTGGACTTTTGAGGGTTTTATGCATTTTTCATTAAAAAATAAAAGAGTGATGCCAGCAGACAGTAAGTTTCTTTTGTAAATAATCAACGGTGTTCCGGAAGAAGAAAAGTCAGTAAAGTAGTGATGACAGAATGAAGAGTTGTCTTTACTGCACGGCAAAAGAAAGGAACTTTTCTTAGCCAAGTATCTCAAAATAAAGAGCAGGAATGAGGATTAATGTTAGCATTTATCTATTTGTGTGTTTATTTTATGCATCAAAAACATGTACAATAAATTCATCTTGGATGTGTGTGCATTAATAATAATTAAAATTCTTTCGTCAACTTTTAATCAGAAGGGTTCAACCCCTTTCCTGTGCTAGTTTGAAGCCGAAACGACAAACGCGCTCAGAGGAGATAATGTTTGAAAATAGGTGACCGGTTTTTACAAAACTTTTGTTTTGAAGGGGGAATTGCAAACTTCCTGTTGATTTTTGCTGAAGGATGTCCGTGTATGAAATCTAGGTCTAAGTCAGACCTACATATAGGTTTTTGTTTCATGTCTCTACGACATTCCTACCGGAAGTTACAAGCAGTTTTGTCTGAGTTTTCTTCCTAGGAGCAGTTGTGTCTGTGTTTTCTTCCTAGGGGGCGCTAGAGCGCAATTTTGAGTTTTGGGGTTGGGTTTTTTTTTTACATCGCAATTTTTGCCAGTCTTGATGTGTGTGTCCAGTTTGGTGAGTCTTAAAGCATGTTAAGGGGGTCAAATTAAAGCTCAGAGGCAAAAACGACTGTTTTTACGAAACTTTTGTTTTGAAGGGGCAATTGCCAACTTCCTGTTGATTTTTGCTGAAGGATGTTAGTGTATGAAATCTAGGTCTAAGTGAGACCTACATAGAGGTTTTTGTTTCATGTCTCTACGACATTCGTACTGGGAGTTAGAGGCAGTTTTGTCTGTGTTTTCTTCCTAGGGGGCGCTAGAGCGCAGTTTTGGGGTTTTTTTTTTAATTAAATCGCTTTGTTCGCCAGTACTGATGTGTGTGTCAAATTTGGTGAGTTTTGAAGCATGTTAAGGGGGTCAAATTACAGCGCAAAGCTGCGGAATAAGAAGAAGAAGAAGAAAGAAAGAAAGAATAAAACCTTACAATTTCAATAGGGTCCTCTGTCCCAAAGGGACATTGCTGTCCCTAATAATAATAATGGATTAGATTAGAGATGTTCGATAATGGCTTTTTTGCCGATATTCCGATATTGTCCAACTCTTAATTACCGATTCCGATATATACAGTTGTGGAATAACACTATTATACCTAATTTTGTTGTGATGCCCCACTGGATGCATTAAACAATGTAACTTTACCATGAATTGATTAACGTGGACCCCAACTTAAACAAGTTGAAAAACTTGTTCGGGTGTTACCATTTAGTGGTCGATTGTACGGAATATGTACTGTACTGTGCAATCTACTGATACAAGTTTCAATCAATCAATCAAAAACAAGGTTTTCCCAAAATAAGAGAACAACTTCAACTCCAGTTATGGAAAAAAGTGCCAACATGGCACTGCCATATTTTTTTATTATTGAAGTCACAAAGTGCATAATTTTTTTTAACATGCCTCAAAACAGCAGCTTGGAATTTGGGACAAGCTCTCCCTGAGATAATCCTGATACCCACTACAACTATGGGAAATACTATACTTTGACTTTCACAAACTGCATTATTTTTTAAACATGCCTCAAAACAACAGCTACAAAAACAATGAAGGCACACAGCTTCAGTCCAGAGTATACTAGAGCATACTTGCTAACCTTGAGACCTCTGAATTCGGGAGATGGGGGGCTTGGGGGTAGCGGGGGGTATATATTGTAGCATCCCGGAAGAGTTAGTGCTGCAAGGGGTTCTGGGTATTTGTTCTGTTGTGTTTATGTTGTGTTACGGTGCGCATGTTCTCCTGAAATGTGTTTGTCATTCTTGTTTGGTGTGGGTTCACAGTGTGGCGCATATTTGTAACGGTGTTAAAGTTGTTTGTACGGTCACCCTCAGTGTGACCTGTATGGCTGTTGACCAAGTATGCCTTGCATTCACTTGTGTGTGTTAAAGCCGCGTATATTATGTGACTAGGCCGGCACGCTGTTTGTATGGAGGAAAAGCGGACGTGACGACAGGTTGTAGAGGACGCTAAAGGCAGTGCCTTTAAGGCACGCCCCCAATAATGTTGTCCGGGTGGAAATCGGGAGAATGGTTGCCCCGTGAGATTTTCGGGAGGGGCACTGAAATTCGGGAGTCTCCCGGGAAAATCGGGAGGTTGAAACCGATACCGATAATTTCCGATATTACATTTTAAAGCATTTATCGGCCAATATTATCGGACATCTCTAGATTAGATTTATATAGCGCTTTTCTAGACACTCAAAGCGCTTCACAGAGAAATGAGAACCCATCATTCAGTCACACCTGGTGGTGGTAAGCTACTTTCATAGCCACAGCTGCCCTGGAGTAGACTGACGGAAGCAAGGCTGCCAGTTTGCGCCTACGGCCCCTCCGACCACCACCTATCACTCATCATTCATTCACCAGTGGGCAAGGGTGAAGTGTCCTGCTCAAGGACACAACGGCAGCGATTAGGATGTCAAGAGGCGGGGAGCGAACCTGCAACCCTCAAGTTTCTGGCACGGCCGCTCTACCCACCACACCATGCCGCTCTCATTAATGTGTGTTTGAGTCCTAAATCAGCTGATGCTCTTCAGTCTTGCTGCAGTGATTAAAGCGCCCTCTGTTGGACACAGAGCGCATTGCAGCAGGTTGCGTAATAATGCGGTGTGCTGCGGCAGAAGCGGGACATCAACTCGTCAGCAACTCGGGGGTGACGCAGAAGGAGCTGAGCCCCTCCACGCCTCCACCAGTACACCAGGGTAAAGACACGGTAGGTAATAATGGTGTGTCCTTGTTGACACTGGCACAAACAGAGAAGAAGCGTGCATGCGCCCCTACTACCTTGTTGAGGTTTCCAAAGCCCATCCTCTGTATGGCGGCAGTCTTCCATTCGGGCAGGGGCGGCACAAACTGCACGGCGGGCGGCTGCTGCTTGAGCACGCCGAGCGGCAGCGTGCACAGCACCGCGTCACACTTGTAGATGAAGGTCTGGGTGGCGGAGCGAGTGTTGACGGCGATCACCTCGCAGCCTGCAGGGAGATCAAACTACTGTAAAAAAAAAAAAAAAAAAAGAAAAAAAAAAAGGCGTGCGAGAAAAGAATCAACCACTTACCAGAAGCAGTGTAGCGAACCTGTCGCACCGCTGTGTTGAGTTTGATGTCCAGGCCCTCTGCTAGCGCCACGGGCACACACGAGTACCCATTCCTCACGGTCAGGTGACTGCCGGTGAACTCGAAGTCGTCATCCTGCGGGGAGGCGGGGGGATGGAGTTGCACCACGCGGTGAGGCCAGCCGCCATGTTTGTTCACGGTCGGCAAGGATGAAACATACCTGATCCCAGTGTTTGAGTGAAAGGGTGGAGAGGGGCGTCGCGTTGGCAAACTCCAGGTTGGCAAAGTGCCAGTCGAGAATCTGGCGGTCTCTGGACGACAGGTAGACGTCACTGTGGGCGGACAGGGAGAAGTGGAGGGATTAGTACGACACTTTTACAACTACAATCATCCTAAACTCCAATTCAAGTATGTACTTTGACGCTGCGTTGCACAAACAAGGCCTCCACTCAAACAGATGCCATGCCTCAAAGCAATCACCAGACCTTTAAACATGATGATTCCAGCAGGTATCTGCAAAGCTATTTTAATGCAACTTAAATGGGAACTACACTTTTTTGGGGGAATTTTGCCTATCGTTCACAATCATTATGAAAGACGGATGTATTTTTTTTAATGCGTTCTAAATAGAGATGTCCGATAATGGCTTTTTTGCCGATATCTGATATACGGATATAGTCCAACTCTTAATTACCGATTCCGATATCAACCGATACCGATATATACAGTGGTGGAATGAACACATTATGCCTAATTTTGTTGTGATGCCCCGCTGGATGCATTAAACAATGTAACAAGGTTTTCCAAAATAAATCAACTCAAGTTATGGAAAAAAAATGCCAACATGGCACTGCCATATTTATTATTGAAGTCACAAAGTGCATTATTTTTTTTAACATGGCTCAAAACAGCAGCTTGGAATTTGGGACATGCTCTCCCTGAGAGAGCATGAGGAGGTTGAGGTGGGCGGAGGGTTAGCGGGGGGTGTATATTGTAGCGTCCCGGAAGAGTTAGTGCTGCAAGGGGTTCTGGGTTTTTGTTCTGTTGTGTTTATGTTGTGTTACGGTGCGGATGTTCTCCCGAAATGTGTTTGTCATTCTTGTTTGGTGTGGGTTCACAGTGTGGCGCATATTTGTAACAGTGTTAAAGTTGTTTATACAGCCACCCTCAGTGTGACCTGTATGGCTGTTGACCAAGTATGCGTGGCATTCACTTGTGTGTGTGAAAAGCCGTAGATATTATGTGACTGGGCCGCCACGCAAAGGCAGTGCCTTTAAGGTTTATTGCCCCTACGTCCGTGTACACAGCGGCGTTTTAAAAAGTCATAAATTTTACTTTTTGAAACCGATACCGATAATTTCCGATATCACATTTTAAAGCATTTATCGACCGATAATATCGGCAGTCCAATATTATCGGATATCTCTAATTCTAAATATTAAATAAACGTAAATAAAAGTCAATTTACAGCGCAGCCAATGGGAGGTCCTCTATTCCGCCTATAAAACCCAATAAATAACCATTCAAAAAGTGCCAACAATACTCTAATTACATGTCGTGACTTGAATGTTAACCAAGTATTAGTGATATTGTTATTATAAGCGCTAAAACAAAAAGTATTTATAGCGGCGCCGTGATCACAAGCTTGCGTGCCTATGTCGAGTGGTCTGCTGCTACCTCGCTCCCTGGATCATAAATCATGCGTCTCACCTGGACAAAAGAAGTCTGACTAGATAATATGACACGTTGGTACACTTTGACAGCCATTTAGGACCCGGAAATGGCCAGAACGACACAAAAAGACGCTTCATTCCCCACCCAGTGTCTTTGCGAGAATTATGGTAATTTTTCTAAACAGGAATATATGAACATGCTAGCAGTCGGTATCCTAAAGACAGCAGACATTGTACAAGTAAGTGATGTTTTATTATGTTTGTAGGCTATTAAAGTCTGCATGAGCAGAAATCAGCGTGAAGTAAAAAAAAAGCAAATGTGATGCGTTTTTTAAATGATTGCGCCACATATGCTTAATATGATCAAAATGCGTAAATATGCAATGTTATTATTAATGTACCTGTTACTACATTACATATATACTTGCATCATGTATATAAAACTTTAATGGAGGTGTTTGGATGTTTTTTAGGGCTTTATAGGCAGAATAGCGCGGCTCCCATTGGCTCCATTGTAAGCAGACTTTTGATTGAATTTATTTAATATTTAGAATGCATTAAAAAACAAATACATCCATTCTCATGATTGCGAACAAGAGGCCAAATTTTTTTAAAAAAAGTCCCCTTTAAAACAATTTTAATGCCCATGTCCTTTTGCAGATTGTTATATAAATTCAAAAGCATACCATTGTCTTCATAGACAAAATTGAAGTCAAACAACATACTAATATGATCCAGTTTAAGAAACAGTTCAAACTCAAGTGTTCACAAAGTACAAGGAAGAAGAATTCTAATAAACATCTTAACCTTATTGAAAAAATAATTCTCATTATGTGAATCATAATTTACTTAGCTATATTTATGACAGCCCTATTTATTATTGATGTATTTAATATTTATTTACTTGTTTATCTATTCATTCACTGTTGTGTTGCAGACTGAGCACAAACAAATATGTTACAAAGTGCTACGGAGACAAAAATGTGTAGGATTAAATAAGCTCTGTTTTTTCCTACTCCATTTGGACATGCTGTAATGATAAACTGAAATACAGTATGTGATGTACCATATTGTAATTGAATGCATGTTCAAAATAAACAAACCATAGCATTAACCATACTACGTTACCTTATGTTTACATATTAAGCCTAAACTTGCGTGCGTGTATGCTAGCAGCCCCGCCTTCACCCACAGAAACAAAGACAGTGCAGCCTTTTTGAAGCGATATGAAAAGAACGCCAACATGCACGGACGTGGCAACTTCATTTATCCTTCCATGTATTACTTCCGCCAGGAAATTATGTACCGTATTTTTCGGACTATAAGTCGCTCCGGAGTATAAATCGCTCCGGAGTATAAGTCGCACCGGAGTATAAGTCGCACCGGCCGAAAATGCATAATAAAGAAGGAAAAAATCATATATAAGTCGCACTGGAGTATAAGTCGCATTTTTTGAGGAAATGTATTTGATAAAACCCAACACCAAGAATAGACATTTGAAAGGCAAATTAAAATGAATAAAGAATAGTAAACAACAGGCTGAATAAGTGTACGTTACATGACGCATAAATAACCAACTGAGAAAGTGCCTGGTATGTTAACGTAACATATTATGGTAAGAGTCATTCAAATAACTATAACATATAGAACATGCTATACGTTTACCAAACAATCTGTCACTCCTAATCGCTAAATCCAATGAAATCTTATACGTCTAGTCTCTTACATGAATGAGCTAAATAATATTATTTGATATTTTACGGTAATGTGTTAATAATTTCACACATAAGTCGCTCCTGAGTATAAATTGCACCCCTGGCCAAACTATGAAAAAAACAGCGACTTATAGTCCGAAAAATACGGTACTTGCTGGGGTTTGTTTGTCTTGTCCATTAGCAACATGGCTCAAAAAGCTAAGGGTGAATTTTGATCACACTTTCAAAAAATGTCAGAGGTGGGATAACAAACAAGCATTCTATTGAGAGATAAGGCCTGGCAGAGCTGTGTAATCTCTAAGAGCTTTTCTTGTTTTACTTTTTCTGTTTTCATGGTCACTTCCAGAGCATCCATAAAAAATCAAAAAAATGCGTCATGCAAATAAAACGATGACGTTGAGATAAAGTGCACTCCCTTCACCGAGTTAATATTGGAGGAAATGCTGCATGTTGGGAATGTGAATGCTTGTCCCTGCTTCTTGCTTGTAAGTAGTGAAGAGAACATTGTGGGTCTAGGATACCTGGGTGGGTTGGCCTCCAGCTCCTGGAGCTTCTCCTCCAGCTTCCCCTGCAGCTCCTGCAACTCATCATATTCCTGCAAAGGGAAGGGCAAAGCAACACAGGATGTATCATACAGTATAAGTTCCCACACAGTCTGATTATAACTAAGACAGTCCTTCATTGCAGCCAACTGGAGCGACTAAGAATAGCATAATATATGACTGTAATACCGTGACCATCTATGCACACATAATTACACACACAACAGAAGCCGCAGAGTTTGGCTAACAAGCTAAAGTGTTCATAAGGTATTGAAGAGTGCCGGTCCAAATTATGCGCGCACACGTCCGACAGAAAATGCGCGTGGGTCCTTGAAGTGGTTTGAGGCACAGCAGACAACTCCTTTGCAGACATCAGCTGTGTTTAAAAAAGCTAAACCCTCCGTTCTAAAATATACGCTCAAGAGGTGATTTATCTGCGCCCCGAAATAAAAACGCCAGCACTCGTGGCTAATAATACACCCTGCCAAGGCATTAAACCACTTAAACATAGCCTGTCTACTTTAGCTTCGATAGCGCCACATTAAAAGAGTTCCAACATCCCTGCTACCAATTATAAACTTGAAGTGATGCGGGTCACCTCCTGACCTCGGCGTACAGCTACCAATCAGAGCGGAAACTATAAATGTGCTACAATCATAGGCGCTATGCAATGTCAAGTCACAAGCACACTTGGAACTAGTTAGCTTCTGAACGTGACGACTGGAGCTTTGAGTGGAATATTCTAATTGAAACTCCAGTCGAGACGTGTGACGAAGGAATCTGATGCATTCCGTCTACAGTAGGGAAGGGATTTATATAGCTCCATTCCTGGGTGCATCTCACGTGGGGGATAATTGTTTTGCAATGTAGTCTGCTAAAAAAAGGTCGGAAAGTGCCACTCTACATAGCAACTGACGCTGTGGTCAAAGTTAGCATTGTCACACAACACATTTTTAAGATATTCAATGTTTTACTGCCGTCTGGCCACTTAAGATGCCTCAAATTCGTCACGGTTCATGCGTCAGGTAAATTACAGTGAATGGGACCATTTGAAGCCCCTTCCAGGGTTTCCCACACATTCATTTATTTGTGGCGGCCCGCCACGAAAGAATTACGTCCGCCACAAATAAATTAAAAAAAATTAAAAAATTAAAAAAATAAATAAATAAATTTTAAAAAAAATATATATATATATATATATATATATATATATATATATATATATATATATATATATATATATATATATATATATATTTATTTTTTGTCCTCTCCAGCTTCTCAGGCAAATCATATAGTTGATGTAGATGCCCATATCGGCTGTTCAGATTTACTTTACAAAAGAGAAGTGTAGGATACTTCTCTTGTTGCCTTATTTGTATTTGACTTTATTAAACTGTGGCAGGACACCTCTGCCTCTGTTTCACTTTATGTTGCTGGTAAATAATATGGTTGTAGTAGTAGGCTAAAGTTAAATTATTTAGTATGCACTAATTAAAGGGGCAGAGCATTGAGACATTTTAGCTTTTACATTTTATAAGATATATTTTTTGTAAGAACCACAATTAATAAATATACTTCAGTGAATAACTTATTGTTCAAATCTGTATATAAATATGTACATAAAGTGTTGTAATTATATAGTAAAATGGATGGATGGATGGATGGATGGATGGACGTTTAAAACAAAACTGTTATTATTAATTAGTAAGTATACATTTTTTGAGCCTTTTTAGAGAAAATCAAATCATTGTAGTAAATTATGCAAATTACTCGATGATGTCATGGTGACCACGCCCATAGCCACGCCCCCACCGCCACAGGTATCTTGGCAGTTTATGGGAAACACTGCCTTCCTTCTGTATATCGTGTAGTGGCTGTGTTTTAATTCACACTCTTCCAGATGTACACTTCTCATGCATAAATATGTTCGCAATAGAAGTACAACAACATTCAAGTTTGCACTCAAATGGTAAATGTGCAGCCTCAATCGTCGCCATCTTGGCTGCAATGTAGAAAGGGAGGACTAACATACAGTAAGTTTAGGTGAAATAAAAACAACAAATTTGGCCTAGGATAGAGATTTTATTTCTATCGCTATATTGCATGTTGGTAACACATTCTAGCCGTGTCCCGCACAATTGAGAGCAACAGGCTGCAATAGGCTACGACAAACTTGTCACCAATGCAAGGTGGCTTCCTGACAGAAGTAGTTAATATATGTCTAAACCAGGGGTCGGCAACCTTTACCACTCAAAGAGACATTTTGGAAAGTTTCACAAATTAAAGAAAACAATGGGAGCCACAAAAAAATTTAGAAAATTTAAAATGAAAAACACCGCATACAAAGCTTAAATTGCTTTGCGCTATGTTAACCAGGGGTCTCTGACACACGCACCGGCACGCATCTTAATAAGGAAATTTAATGTTAGTGCAGCCCGCTACTGTTAATTGAATGGCGCTTGATAGCGTCTTTCTTGCCAACCCTCTCAATTTCCCGTGAGACTCCCAAATTTCAGGACGTGCTGGCACTGCTTTTAGCGCCCTCTACAGCCTGCCCACTACCTGCTTGGCCACATGTTGAATGCAGCTTTTGCTTGCTCACGTTAGTGCCAGCAAGGCATACTTGTTCAACAGCCACACAGCTTACACTGACGGTAGTTGTACAAAAACCACTTTAACACTGTTACGTTACAAATATGCGCCACACTTTGAACCCACACCAAAAAAGAATGACAAACACATTTCTGGAGAACATCTGCACTGTAACACAACATAAACACAACACAACAAATACCCAGAATCCCATGCAGCCCTAACTCTTCCGCTCAACCGACGCACGGAGAGGGGGGGGGGGGGGGTTGATGTGTGGGGGGGTTTGGTGGTAGCGGGGGTGTATAATGTAGACCGGAAGAGTTAGGGCTGCATGGGATTCTGGGTATTTGTTGTGTTGTGTTACGGTGCGGATGTTCTCCAGAAATGTTTTTGTCATTCTTTTTTGGTGTGGGTTCACAGTGTGGCGCATATTTGTAACGTAACAGTGTTAAAGTTGTTTTATACGGCCAACGTCAGTGTAAGCTGTGTGGCTGTTGAGAAAGTATGCCTTGCTGTCGCCTACGTGTGCAAGTAAAAGCAACATATAACATGTGGCCGGGCTGGCACGCTGTTTGTAAATGCTATAGAGGACAATTAATGCATTGCCATTAGGGCACGCCCTTGATTAAGTAATTAGAGTGAAAATAGGATAATATTTGCCCTGGGAGATTTCTAGGAGAGGCAGTCTCCTGGGAAAATCGGGGGGGGGGTCGTTAAGTATACTGGGAAAACCGGGAGGGTCGGCAAGTATGCAGCTGAGCCGCATCAGAGTGGTCAAAGAGCCGCATGCGGCTCCGGAGCCGCGGGTTGCCGACCCCTGGTCTAAACAGTGCAGAGACGCTCACAAGTTACGAATCTTCGCCTCTATGGTGGCAAACAAACTATGTTTATTACAGGTATTACCACTGGAGGACTGAAGGATGAGAAATAGGTACACATGCGACAAGAAACCCTGCTAACCGTTAAGATACCTGGAATATAAAGTAGCAAAACAGAAAAAAAAGTGCTTAGTACACTTGAACACAAGTCTAATTGGAAGTGTGTTACAGCGGAGAGTAACAAACTATGAACAGGAAATTTACAAGCAGATTAGTAAGGATCTGGACAGACATTAATACAATACCCACACTGAACATACGTGTCTGAAAACCAGAAATTACACAATTTGTTACTGCATAGGTGGTAGCAGCCAAAGGAGGAGAAACTGTAAACTGTTTTAAAATAGTACTTTCGGGTGTCCCTATCAGATATTTATATCAGTCCCATATCAGCAAAAAGAGAGTAGCGAATTATATCGGCTAGAATCTAAAATCTCTGATACTAGCAGTACTTGTACAAAGCTGAACAGCCAGTTAACATCTAAATGTCCTCCCATAAGCACACAAGGTTGGTGTTTTCAAGTATCATTTACAAAAGTTTAACATGGTAGGCTATAGGGAACTAAAAGCTAGCAGCGAGACAACAGCTAAGCACACTATAGCACACAAATTAGACATGCGTAGTAGTAAGTGTCCTTAAGTAAACAATATTGCAGCCTAAAACACAACATTTGTCAATATATACACGTATCAAAAAATTATAGTATTGCTTATAAAAAGTCATCAAGGCAGTGTATTAGAAAGTATCCAGTAACAACTGTGTCCACATCATTCAACTTACTGCATCAGAAGCTTAACTTAATGAATTGTGGCCAAAAACAAATTACCACTCCACTTTAAGACAATATAAGCTCATTCCAGACTGTTATTAATAATAAATAGATTAGTGTTTTTCATACGTACTGTTGTCTGTTGGACTAATTTCCCTTAATCAAGACTTTTTTTACCATTTACACTACAAAATAAATGTATTTATGATTCGTGCTAATATCGTATCAAATTGATATCGGTCAAAGAATAACTTTTTATATATATTTTGATTGTTTGAAATGTACATCGCAATATTGATTTTAGCCCATGTAGCCCACCTCTAAAGGAGTTGTTTCATTTCACAATTAAAAAGGAGAGAAGAGGAAGCGGATAAATATTGGGATTGTCATTTCTGTTAATGAAGTCATATCGTGATGTTCTTTCAACATTTTAAAAATTTCCTTGTGGTCTACATAAAATGTAATGGTGGTTCTTTGGTCAAGATTTAGCTAAGATTATGTTTTATCTTCAAACTGCTTTCTGACTGTCTCTACAGGATGCGCCGTTTTGTGAGCGGTCTTATTTACGTGGCTCCACTTCGACTGCGTCTTCTTCCCGTCATCTTTGTTATAGTTTTTAGCGCTTCCATAGAGAGTCTGAAAGGGATACGTTCTAACAACACACTACTTTGTATAAGAAACGGCAACAGCGGAGGGTGCATGTGCGTGTACAAGCCAGTCTGCCCCAAAGCAAGTGGATAGAGAGAAATAAGGAACTTATTGACTACAGCGTCGGACTACAATGGCGATTTCGTACAAAGCTCTTCGGGTATGTGCTGACGTCACATGTTGGAAAAACGTCACAAATTGGGCAAATTCCAAACAAGCCATTTGGAAAAAGTATGAAGGAAGGAATGATTGTTTTATAAATACCTTCAACATGCACCCATGGTTTGATTTCAAATTTTCGGGGCTTTTGCAGTTCCCAAATACACAAAAACAGAAAAGTTGATTTTGCATATTAGGTCCCCTTTAAGTGCGTAAATTTAATGACACAATCGATTTGGGACACTGTCACCTTCAAAGCATTGGCGCCCCCTGGACTTATGTGTACAAAGTATACACATATTGAAGTATAAGTAGAGAAGTGTGCGAAATGAGTCACTTTTTAGTGTTGTGTTGTTTGAGTGTGTGTGAGCTCACTTTGCAGAGGGCAGTCAGGTCTCTGTGCTTGCTCTTCACCAGGAACTCGGCCGTGATGTCTCTTGGTGGTTTGACCTCGCTGGCCTCTTTGTACTGCTGATGGAGCTCCTTCACGCGCTCCTTCGTGGACACCATCTGAGTGCAGAAAGACCAGGTGGTATCATGAAGCTTAAAGAAGCCATGTCTGTTTTTATACATAGGCCTCACTAAGTTTATAGAAAAATATGATTGCTGTGTATGATTATGTATTATGGGCATTAGTGGGATGAATTGAGGTTTTTAGAACAGTTCATTTGAAGTTAAAACTACATTAAAAACTTTCAGGGACGGTGTGGCTCGGTTGATAGAGCGGCCGTGCCAGCAATTTGAGGGTTCCTGGTTCGATCCCCAGCTTACGCCTTCCTAGTCACGTCCTTGAGCAAAACATTTCCCCCTTGCTCCTGAAGGGTCGTGGTTAGGGCCTTGCGTGGCAGCTCCCGTCATCAGTGTGTGAATGTGTGTGTGTGTGGGTGAATGTGGAAATAGCTCTTTAAGTACCTTGAAGGTAGAAAAGAGCTATACAAGTATAACCCATTTACAAGTTGTCCAACAGTGGACTTTTCGATTGCTCGTTTACCTTGTTGAGTAGATCTCTGAGCTCTTCTTGGGTCTTCACAATCTTATTCCAGTGTTCTATTTGCTCATCCTTTACATGCTTCTCCTGCAGCCTGCACAGCAATACATGCGGTGTGAGCAAGCGTGCTTCAGTGTCCAGCAGTGGACAATGAGAACGTTTTATGACTTACGAAGACGACTGATACTTCTGCAACTAACTGTATGTGAAGAATATCCGCACTTACTGTATGACCACCTCCAGGGCTTGTCCCAGCGAGACAGGCTTGTTGTTGAGGAAGTTGAAATCGAGCTGGTGGCTCAGGAAGGAGGTGGCCTCCAGTAACCTGTTGAACTCCTGCTCCACCATCTCGTCTTTTTCTTTTGGCACCTAAACACGCACATGCATAGAGTCATTCCACAGAAGAGTTTCAAAGGGACACATATTCCTTATGAATATATCACAACAAAATGATGCAACTAGGGATGTAACGATATAAAAATGTTTATTATTGTAACCAAAATTATTACGGTTATCATTATTATCACAGTATTGTTGAATGAGCACAAAAGTTACTCATACACACTTATAACCAACTTGTAATACAATAAATAAATAGCCACACAATATACTTTCTTGTCAGAATAAATATGTTACATTATAAAATTGTTCAGGCTACTAGAGAGCCATATTATTTTCATTTGCGTGTTTGAATATGTTTATATTCTTCTGTTTTAACTTGTAAATGCTTCAGTACTTTTTTAATGACAAAGAAAAAAGACATCCAGTTTATGTGATGTCATGCAAATGTAGTTCTTCTTGTCATATTCAAGTATAGATCGATGTCTGCCCTAAGAGAGCACAGTCTGTAGGTTTAATGTGCACAATCGAAAATCTTAGTTGCTCAGACAGTAAAGTTTTCATGCAAGTTTAGATTGGGGAATGTAGTTTTTAACGGGGGGAAAAGGGTTAATGTGTCCTGCATTTATTTATGTTAGAATTTAAGCTAGTGTGCACTAAATTGCTTCTGCAGTAAATGAGCAGTGTCACCGGTCTGTGAGTTTATCAAAGTGTTTGGGAGTTTTACCACGATTTATCATTATACCATTTATTTTTACATCCCCAGACGTAACAATGGGTTCATTAACGTGGGGTGGAGCCACACTAGTTAAATAATGGTAGTGAGCATGTGCAGACTGACAGGTTTGTTAAGAATACAAGACTCTGCACTTAAAAGTTACAAAAGAAAACACTGGGAAACTAAACAATACACAATTTATACACAAGAACTAATAAAATAAAAAATAAAAAAAACAATACATACACTTGTGCACCGTTCACCCTTTAGTTGTTCACCAAAAGATTGGAAATGGTTGGAGAAAGGGAGGGTGGAGGGAAGGGGAGGAGAGAGAACAAATTGATTAAACAAAGAAAAAGTCAAACTTGTACATGTCATTTTGTCTCTGGAGAGAGGAGGAATCAAGGTTCAGATGATGCCTGAGGACCCCTCCAACCTGAAAATCTAACTACTGTTAATAACCTTAGGCTCTGTCCGTTTTGTTGAGGAGGGGAAATAAAGCCAGCCGATATGAGTAATTATGACGTAATTCGATAAATCTTATAACATTAAAAAAATTGCTACGATAACCAATTTAAAAATACCGGTAATGGTCCAATTAAGCTTGATTACCCGTACTGTGTTGTAAGGTGGGTTAGGGTGAGCAACTCAAGCGCCCTTTTTGTCCTACGTGTCGTGCTGTCAAACTTCCACTGAACTTATTGTAAAAAACATTGCGTTGATCGTGTGGGATTCTTCACTGTTGAAGAGGAAGACTTCTCAAGTGCTATATTTGCACCAAATGTTTTGCAAACATGCAGAAACAGTGTGCTTCAACACATCAAACCTTATTAGCCAACTGCAAACGCCAGCATCACTACTACTATGGTGTTTTGCTTAAGAAAATGCTCCAAAGCCATCCGCAAAGAAAGGCTCCCCTCCGGCCACATTTGGCCCGTGGGCCGTGGTTTGGACACCCCTGCTCTAAACACTAGTACAGTCTCTAATTGAAAAAGTCACTATAAGGATTGGAGAAGTCTCTAGAACCAGTACATTGTACAATAAACAGCAAATATTGAAAAATCAAGCAATGCAATATTAGCAACAACATATGTTAATACTAATTAATAATAACAGATTTGTTTTTAAATGTCTGTACACTTTTTTAGCCTTTTGAACAAACTATATGCATCATTGCAGATTATGCAAATTAGATGATGATGTCATATTGACCACGCTCCCGTCACCACAGATATGTTGGCAATCTGGGGGAAACACTGCGGAGTGAAATATTGAAATCATGTATTTCTTAATTCCGTTAAAATTTTCATGATAAAAAAAAAAACATTTAGTACCTCATAAAAATCATAAAAACTGAAAAAAAGTGGTTATGGTCCGCAATTGAACCAGCAAATGAACTGCAAAATCTTCCTGAGCCGTTAATCTGAATTGAACTCCTGAAATCAATCAAACTTTTACACTTAATTCTTATTTACTGAGATGCACCTCTATAATATGGCCTAGAGTTGAGTGAGCATGTGGTGAAAACTCACAGCCTGGCCATTGGCTTCATACAGCGGACACTTCTGCTTGATTTTGGCCAGCTCCATGTTAACCTGCTTGCTGACCACCGCCATGGGGTTCCCTCCTGAACAAGCAGACAATCCAGACATGAGATGCAGTATTTATAGACAATGGTACCCTCTGCAGGCTGATCCAAAAACTACAGCAAAATATCTTTACAAAAGCCCCAGGAGGCACAGATTAGGGCTACAATGTAGGATCTTCATAAATTATTACCTAGGCCAGTCACCACCATGGCGCCTAAATCAGCAACATAGTTGCCCTTCCTAAATGTGGCCACTCTGCCTCCAACACGGTCCTAAGAAGAAGAAAAAACACCATGACTTAAAATGTCAAACTTCTGAACCAACGGATAATTGTTACACCGTAGTAATGCAGCAAAAACTATTATTCATGCTATGAATTACACCTGGACACATACATACCCTTGCTTCTAATACTGTAACATCCATCCCAAAACTCTGCAGCTGGCGGGCTGCGGCCAGACCCGATACCCCTCCTCCGATCACTATGACCTTTCCAGTCTTCTTAGCTGTAACAAGACAAGAATGTAAATAACGGCTAATAATGTTTATTAACTTCACTGTAGAGGTTCTCGGTTATTGTACAAACGTATTACCATAATTTATATTTTATTTTTCAACACTTGAACACATCATTAGAGAAAACTTTTATTTGTACATATGCATTGTTCACGAATACATCTTATAATATTGCATTGAAAAATTATTTTGAACAAAGAAATACGCTGCAATATATGCAAATTACCTTGGTTTTATTTGAAGTCTCATCTGTGTTTTGAAGCAAAGTTTGGCAGCAAACATACCAGTCGTAGTTATCGTGACCAAAATGATTATGGTTATCATTATTATCGCGATATTGTTGAACGTGCTCAAAAGGTGATTATACACACACTGAAATATTTTGACCGGGTTCAATTTTAAAGAATAACTCAAATAAATAGACACACTGTTATAAGACCCACTATTTTGCATGTTTTGTGTTTCTTATGCTTCACTGATGGTGTTTTAGTCGTTGTGTTTTATTTGTTTTAATGGCTAAGCTTTTATTGTTTTAAATATTGGTTTGTGCTGTAGCACTTTAAGATGTATTTAAATGAAAAGTGCGTAGCAAAACAAATCTATTATTATTAACTACTATTTATGGTGAGTGTTTTGTTGTCCTACTCTGTTCAGCAGTCCTTGAATGCACCGTAAAAACAGCACCATAAAAACACCTGTCTCATAATCCTCGATCACTCACGCTTAAAGAGCATAGCTTGTAGGTTCAATATGCACATCTACATTTCTTAGTTGCTCGGACAGCAATGTGTTTATATGAATTTTGATTGGGGTATGTCATTTCTTAATGGGGAAAGACCCTTGTTTTCATGTTAGCATTTAAGGTAGCGAGCTGGCGCCAGTCAGTCTGTGAATTTATCAATTACGGTTTGTTGATAATTTTAATCTAAAACAGTACTACTAACCATCAGAAGTTATACCGCAGTTAATATTATTGTTTTACTTTGTACTGACGTACACATTAACCTGATCACTGCCCGTATAACCCACACGCCTTTTAAGTAACATCCGTGGTTAAGGTAAAGGAGCATGTAAGGTCAAAATCAATTGCATGATTAATCTGTGTTCGTACATGATAAATGTGATCATTTTTTGTGATTAATCGCATGTGTTAACTTTGACAGCCCTAGTTTTTATACATTTTATTCTCCTGTTGAACCGATCTGCTGCTAGTTGCTGTGGTAGAGCCCCAATCAGTACTGCCATGCTTATATTTTGAGGCTTACTTTGCACTGAGCAGGAAGCCACTGTGTACACCTTGCAATGCTGTATAACTTGACAGTAGGTATGTCGACGTTGTCGTTTAATGCTGCTTATAGATAATTAGGAAGTAGCTAACACAAAAACAGTCTGATTTATTATACCAATGACTCCGTTGAGTCTCAAATTTCATGTTAACTAAAGTGGTCGACATTAGGTTAAGCAGGCAATCTTAAACGAGTTTGACTGCAGTGGGGAAATAGACTTCAGGGTTTCCCCTACATGTAAATGATCGAGGCGTCACAACTTAAAAATAAGTTGTTATAACATAAAAACAAAGTATTGCATGAATAGATATATACAGTATAAAGTCTATTATTGACATACTATTGGCCATAAAAAAGTTTGAAAAAAACATTTAAAATATCACAAAAATGTTCCTCTATGCTTTATTTGGGGGGGAATGTGCATCGGAATCATCTGTCAGCAGCCCTACAGTTGGCCGTGCACCTGAACGGAGTTGGCACCCGGCAAAAGTAAGGAGAGAAAGTTGAAGAGAAAGTTAGCTAATGCATTTTTTTGTTGAAGCCTGTGCAAACAACCCTAATTTTGACATTACTACCAACAATAACATCTAACTTTAACCGTGTGTGGGCGGGGGGGGGTTTCTCCAGGTACACCACCTTCCAAAAATTTGCATAATAGATTCATTGTAGACTGTAAATTGTCCATAGGACAGGTATGAATGTGAGTGTGAATGATTGATTGTCTATATGTACCATGTGATTGGCCCTGCTAATTTTTTTTAGCCTGTCAATGAGCCGGTCCATTGTACGTTAGCCAACCTTCATCTTAAATCATTGTTTTGCTTTTTATAAGTTTATTCACAACTATATTATTAATTTAACGTGATTCCTACATGTATGTGCACTTCATGTGTATATATAATGTACTTTCCTTAATGTGCCATGTGTATATATAATGTACTTTCCTTAATGTGCTTAGTTTTACAGTGACTTTGTTGTGGAGAATATGAATAAACCTCCTCCAGTTATTTTTCTTTCATCGCTAACTGAAAAGACTGTTTACATATTTGGCAAACTCAATTTCAACATTCAGGGAGGGCAGAATATAATGTAGCCGGTGTTACCTTTTGCAATGTGCAGCAACAATTTAAAAATAGAGCAAAACAATATAAGAAAAATATGTTAAAACTACAATAAACTAATAATGTTTTAAATATACGTAAAACATTTGTCGAACTTTTCTAGAACAGGTGTCCCTAAACTACAGCCCACTGTTTACCTTTTTAAAGAAAATATATGAGGTGGTGGGTGAGGTGTTCCCTGCCTTCTGCCCGAGAGCAGCTGGGATAGGCTACAGCACCCCCCGCAACTTCGGGAGGGACAAGCGGTAGAAAATGGATGGATGGATATGCATCATCACCAATGTCATATTGACCACGCCCCACCGCCACAATCTGGGGTAACCCTGCACGTTGTCTTTTAAATCATAGCATAAACACATACTGCTCTATGGTAATAGTTCCGTTGCAGTAAGATATTACTAAAGTGTATTTTTTATTCATGAATTAACTCACTTGGTAAAGGCTTAACCCTCTTGTAAATGCCAAAATTGATGAGCCCGTGCCTTTCCAGGTAGCTGTGTATCCTATGGACCAGCACAGCATCACCTAAAAGTGAACAAAATATAAAATTACAAAAGCACAACAACAAAAAAACAAACATACAAAAAAATAATTATAAATTAGTGTGTGTGTATATATATATATATATATACACACACACTAATGTCTTATATACACTGTCTTACTGTTGTAGGGAGCTTCAAGCTGCTGTGCGGTGGCCTCAAAGGTCAGCTGGATCTTGGGGTTGTCCAGCCACAGTTGAAGCTAGAAGGTGTTAAAAAAACATGGGCTTAAAATGCTGTGTTTCAATTAGTTTATGAAGAATCGTGTAACTTTTGAAGGTGAGGTCATGCAAGTACAGGCGCACTTACTGTGCGGTTGCGGATGTAGAGGAACACCTTCTGTGTCTGTTGGGGCCCGCTGATGATGTCAGGGAAGCAGGCAGCCTCCTGGGATGTCATGCGGTCGTGAGGTAGGCGGCTCTGAAAAGCGGCTCCTTCTACTCCTAATTATGGACATAGTGTTAATGGCGGTCTCAAACATAACTACAGTGAACTATTTTAAGTTGAAAGCCCCTCTGGTTTTACGATTGAATTGCAAGGGCTAATTCTGCACATTTGTCTTTTTGGGACTGGACGACTCCAGTCTATGTTTGTATATTTCACTTATTTTAATTGAAAATGCTCATATACCGACAGTTTGACCCTGGAACAATTTCTAGTGATTTCCATTATTTCCTGTGGCAACAATTGTTGAAAGATTATCCACTTTTTATTAATGGAACACGGACACACCCGATGGTTCCTCTGGTTCACTGTCATTCTCTTCCTCTGGGGGAGGAGCTGGCGGCGGAATGACCTGCTTCCGCTCTTTCTCCGCTTTGGCGTTCCGCTCTTCCTCTGAGTAATATTCGTCCTCAGACAGATTGGCCAGGCTCTCGTCCATCTCGCGGTACTCCACCTGCAACAGTAGGCACAATAAAAGCATCATTAAAACCCTCGTTTCTATTTGAGATTTCTTGGATTACTCACACGTTTCTATCTTCTCAGGCTTGATTGGTCAATGATGTTGGTTGCAAGTATAATTCATTTCAATGATACCCCTCTACTATTGTACTAGCAATGTGCTTCCTGCTTATAAAGCAGGAAGGTACTTTAATTTTGAAATGTTTACTTTTTGCCGCTTCCGCCGACTTGTCCTGCGGACTTCGGCCGAGTCCGGATCCAGAACACCGGGGCCTCCTCCTTGGTGAGATATAGGGGCTCCCCCTGACTCGCCAATCGGAGAAGATCTTTCCTTTTTCTTTACATCCATAGCGGCAGAGACTGAAGCACCCATTTGGACATCAGAACCAGGAGCCCTGTCGCCTCCAGCTCCACCAGCAGAGGATGAAGAGGACGAGGAGGAGGACCCTGCATCTGATTTTTTACTCGACAACATGATGGAGGATGTTGGAGGCCTCTCCTGTGTGGGAGTGGAGGGACACAATAAGAAAGGCTCAAATTGCAATCTCACAATCCATACGTGTACAGCTCCACTAATGGACATTGGAGTGTTACTTTCATGTACAGCTCCACTAATGGACATTGGAGTGTTACTTTCAAAGGCAAAACTAAAGTATTGCTAGAAACATAATTTTATATGGGACTTTATTGTATTATATGTATAGTACATGTTCCAAAAAGAAAAAAGCATAAAACACCACCAGAATTAGAGATATTACAAGTCAAAGTGATGAAGCTTAGAGTTACGCTCATGACTTGGGGTAACTAAACATTACCCTATAAGATGAAGGCAATTGCATTTTATTGATATTTGAAATGTATTCAATGTTTATAAATGAATATTTAAATATACTAAATGTAAAAAAGGGAATAAATATTCAAAATAAGATCATTAAATGAAATCTAGTTTGGATACGCCATCACGAGCGCAACACAAGGTCGTAAAAGTTTAAACTACAATTCTAAATAAGATGTCAAAAGCAAACTGAAATCAAATACACACAGCTAAAAGATTGATCAATACCTATTTAAATTTAGTAATACATAAATATGATGATTTATCAAAATATAAAAGATAATATACCTGAACAGAACGCTCATGATGGTTACACCAAAAAGAAACGCTACGAATCACGTTTTTCCAAGTTTTTGGGGCATTTTTATGCTATTTCCAAGCATCTCCTTTTTATTATCGTTGGGATGGTCAAACTATCCATCCCATCAATTTTCTACCGCTTATTCCCTTTGGGGTCGCAGGGGCGCTGGAGCCTATCTCAGCTACAATCGGGCGGAAGGCAGAGTACACCCTGGACAAGTCGCCACCTCATCGCAGATGGTCAAACTAATGCATATTATATATGCATGCCCTAGTAAACAAACAAAAAAGTCATATTTATTTTGATTGTTACATTTTGAAGTACATTTGTGCAGGTGGGTGCGAATGTACCCATTACCAGAGCTGTACACATACTGTAAAAGATGAATGTGATGACGTGTGGCTCTGTAAGCTGTGGAAGTAAAAAAATAACCACTGCACGCTTGATGGTGTGGGTTATAAAAATGGATGCAAACGTGTGTAATAACAAAGAGCAGAAACTTTTAGAACTCATGTCTGATGATCACGTTTCATGTTAATCACTGTGTTACAGCATGCTAATAACCAAAAACCACCACCCAAAGGATTGGCTAGATGGAATAAATACAGCAGTTGTCTGTGCAAGAATGATATGATTAAATTTGTTTTGTGAAATGGAGGCTCTATGGCACAATAACCTTGTCTTGTTTTACCCATTTCTCCGTGCACCTGGTAATATCCATTCAAACGCTAGGAGATGAAGACAGAACCAGAATAACAATGTTATGGACAAAAGTGGCCGTGTTCACATTACAACGTTAAAATGCAACAAAAAAAAGGAACGGATTTGATGTTGTATTTATATAAGCTATATGTCAACGACCATTTTTGCTGCATAGAACCCCGTTACCGTCCATCTGGACAATGCTAGCTGGACATCATTGCAATGCTAGCAGCACAATTAATTACTTTAGACGTCAAATTTGCTCTAGCAATCTTATAATAGCACCTAGACATAAAAACATACGATTTATGAGTAGCAACAACCGGAATTTAAACCATTCACTTTGTGACCTAAAAATGTAGAAAATGTCCCAATTCCCTTGACTATAGCGAGCTACATTAGCTGCTAACAATGAGCCCAAGCTAGCGTTCGCCCAGTGGCAGGTGCTACATGGGTAAAAAAACAAAACACTCTGTACCAATAATGTAGCGATATACGTCGAGACAAACTATTCTAAATCCCAGATTATAATTTGCAGGAATAAAAGTATACGTGAATTATTATAAATATGGACATTACCTCGCAATCCTCCGCAGATGTCAACACAAAAGACCACACAGTTGTCGACTCCTTTAAGAGAACTCAACACGGATTGGAGGAGCACGATAGCATTCCAACAAGAAGAACTAACATGATTGGCTTAAAAAGCTGTCAGTCAAAATAAAAACCGGAAAATTTAGATTTCCACTTACACTGATCTGGGGTCTGTTCGTATGTGTAGGCGCGGCTTGAGAAAAGCAGGAAGAAGACAGGTAAAGGTGATCTGTCCCGCACACCTATGCGCTTTGTTGACTTCGTTGTACCCCCATTTGAGCCGACGTACTGTAAGTAACCGTAAAAACAAATCTTAGAATATTACTATTTGCTACTAATTTCTTTTGACTATTTCATTATGTGTGTGGGGTCATTCGCATCGGGTCCTAGCTATTTCTTGGTTTGTGTGTGCTACAGGAAGTAGGCTTTTGCTGAGTTCCTTTAGTTTAGGAGTAAAGAAAACCTTAATACACAAGATTGGAATATGTTTTCATGATTTTTTCCCACACATACAAGTAGGCTATGTTGCAATTGATAAATATATCATCGCGTGAGGTGTAGGGCTGCAACAACTCATCGATTAAATTGATTAAAATCGATTATAAAAATAGTTGCCGATTAATTTAGTCAGTGATTCGTTGGATATATGCTATGCGCGTGCGCAGAGGCATTTTTTTTATTTTAAAAAAAAATAAATTTTTATAATTTTTTTGTTTTTTTTAATAAACCTTTATTTATAAACTGCAACATGTACAAACAGCTGAGAAACAATAATCAAAATAAGTATGGTGCCAGTATGCTGTTTTTTTCCAATAAAATACTGAAAAGGATAGAAATGTAGTTTGTCTCTTTTATCCGATTATTAATCGATTAATCGAAGTAATAATAGACAGAATAATCGATTATCAAATTAATCGTTAGTTGCAGCCCTAGTGTGGTGTAATTGACTTCATGTTCTGGCTGTTGCTTGGTTCGTATGTGTTACTGGAAGTAATCTTTTTTTTAGGTTTCCTCTGTTTGTCCCTCACTTATCGCGGTTAACATTGCCGCGATACAAGAATTTCCATGGATTAGGGATTATTAGCTATGAATCAAATATTTTGTAATAGCCAGAGCATGAACAAACTTAACGGCCATCTAAATAAGTTGTTCTACATTATGACAGCCTTCTAGATATTAAATAACACCCTTTAACTTTACGCTCTTTTGATTGGCATATATGAATGTTTTGATTGATTGATTGAAACTTTTATTAGTAGATTGCACAGTGCAGTACATATTCCGTACAATTGACCACTAAATGGTAACAACCGAATAAGTTTTTCAACTTGTTTAAGTAGGGGTCCACTTAAATTGATTGATGATACATATATATACTATCATCATAATACAGTCATCACACAAGATAAACATCAGAGTATATACATTTAATTATTTACATGATTTACAATCCGGGGTGTGGAGGGGCGGGGGTTAGGTTTGGTTAATATCAACACTTCAGTCATCAACAATTGCATCATCAGAGAAATGGACATTGGAACAGTGTAGGACTGACTTGGTAGGATATGTACAGCAAGTATGGAACATAGAGATAGGGATCAGAGAGAATAAGAATAAGTATCTACATTTGATTATTTACAATCCGGGGAGGTAGGATGTGAAAGGAAGTTTGTTAGTTTACGGTTGAAGTTCCCTGGAGGTGTTCTTTTAGTACGGTTTTGAAGGAGGATAGAGATGCCCTTTCTTTTACACCTGTTTGGAGTGCATTCCATATTGATGTGGCATAGAAGGAGAATGAGTTAAGACCTTTGTTAGATCGGAATCTGGGTTTAACGTGGTTAGTGGAGCTCCCCCTGGCATTGTGGTTATGGCGATCATTAAGGATGTAGTTTGACATGTACTTCGGTATTAGGGAGGTGTAGCGGATTTTATAGACTAGGCTCAGTGCAAGTTGTTTTACTCTGTCCTCCACCCTGAGCCAGCCCACTTTGGAGAAGTGGGTAGGAGTGAGGTGTGATCTGGGGTGGAGGTCTAGAAGTAACCTGACTAGCTTGTTCTGGGATGTTTGGAGTCTAGATTTGAGGGTTTTGGAGGTGCTAGGGTACCAGGAGGTGCAAGCGTAATCGAAAAAGGGTTGAATGAGAGTTCCCGCTAGAATCTTCATGGTGCTTTTGTTGACCAGAGAGGAGATTCTATAGAGAAATCTCGTTCGTTGGTTGACCTTTTTGATTACATTGGTTGCCATTTTATCACAGGAAAGATTAGCCTCTAAAATGGAACCTAAGTAGGTGACCTCATCTTTCCTGGTGATAACAATGTCACCCACTTTTATAGTGAAGTCACTGACTTTCTTAAGGTTGATGTGGGACCCAAATAGGATGGATTCCGTTTTACCCAAGTGTATGGATAGCTTGTTGTCAGCAAACCAGGTGCAAATTCTACAGAGTTCAGCACTGAGGATTTTCTCCACCTGTGACTTGTCCTTGCCGGATACCAGCAGGGCCGAGTCATCCGTAAACAAGAACAATTCACAGTGGCATGCTGATGACATGTCGATTATGTATATTAGGAACAGTAAAGGCCCTAATATACTGCCTTGGTGAGTGTGAATGTTGTCAGTCTATCTGTATTGGCCCTGCAATGAGGGGGCGACTTGTCCAGGGTGTACCCCTCCTTCTGCCTGAATGCAGGTATAGGATAGGCACCAGCAACCCCCGCGAACCCGATAGGGACAAGCGGTAGAAAATGGAAGGATGGATGGATGATTTAATATACTGTAGTAGTGCTGCCTGAGGCTGAGACAATCAGTGGCCACCATACTGAACAGCATTGGTTTGGTCTCCTCAACTGGCCAATATTACTGTAAATTGATATTTTATGTTGATACTTCATTTTTAAGCTTGAAAATGCTTAATTTATGACCAAAAAAATTGTAGAATGTGTTTGAAAAAATATATTTTGAAAACAAAAATAACAAACTTTAAAGATGTTCTTGTGGCGTATTTGACAAAAAATATAATCAACATTTTTTTTCCACAGAACTAGAAAAATGAAGATTGAGGCGGCCAACCGGCCAGACAACACTGCCTTCACCCAGCAGAGGCTTCCAGCCTGGCAGCCCATGCTCTCTGCTGGCATCGTCATCCCAGGCTTTGTCCTCATCGGCCTGGCTTTCATAGGCATTGGTGTGGCTCTCTTCATCACCTCACGGAACATTCAAGTGTTGGAGGTAACATGCAACCAACTACAAGTACTTTGCAGACTTGTGAGGTGGAGAAATGATAGCACAGCCTTGACCTTAAAAAAAAGTGTGGTACTCTGATAGTTCATATGTTTCAACATTTTTAATTCCTTCTCACAGCTTGACTACACTGGGGTGGAGCAGAACTCCCCATGCTTCAGGTGCTCGGACCCTGATGTGAGGGACTGTGTGTGCACGCTGGAGTTCTCCATTGACAGACTGCTTGAGGTGCCGTGGAGTTTTGTACACACTTAAAAACACACATTTTTATTTGTCCAGTTTTAAAACAATCATCCCCATTGTTAAGGAATTATTGAAAATATAATTCATTTTATCCAGGGTAAATTTAGTTAAGGTAATTCATCTAAGACGATACCGCCTTTTCCAAACCTGGAAAAAAATAAGTTCCAAGAACAAAAATAAATACAATTTTAAGCCCGTTTTAAAGGCCTACTGAAACCCACTACTACCAACCACGCAGTCTGATAGTTTATATATCAATGATGAAATCTTAACATTGCAACACATGCCAATACGGCCAGGTTAACTTATAAAGTGCAATTTTAAAATTCCTGCCACACTTCCGGTTGAAAAACTCCTTTGGATATGATTTATGCGCGTGACGTCACAAAAGCAACGGAAGTGGTTGGACCCCATCAGACCCGATAGAAAAGCCTCTTGTTTTCTTCGACAAAATTCCACAGTATTCTGGACATCTGTGTTGGTGAATCTTTTGCAATTTGTTTAATGAACAATGGAGACTGCAAAGAAGAACGTTGTAGGTGGGATCGATCGGTGTCTTAGCGGCACTCCCGACACCTCCTTTCCACAGCTGCTGGAGTCCCGATGGACACATATTGGCTGGCAACTTTAGTCGTTCTCGTCATCGCTGGCAAGGTGTTGTCTCTCCTCTCGGTTCCTTCCAGTCAGGTATCGGGTGTTGGTCCTGGATTGGCTTTGACCGTGCCCCTCTTAGCGAGTGCAAGGGAATCTGGGGTGGCTGCTTTCATCCTCAAATCTGCACAGAGGAACTGGCACACAAATTCTACATTTTGCAAACTTACCATTTTGGTCTCATGGTCTTTCCGCCTTCCTAGGAAGCTGCTGGTCCTGAGAAGTGCTGATCTTGTGACTGAAGATGAAAACCAGTTTTCTTAAAATGGGTGCCGTTGTTTGACCTAATCTTTTTGGGGAAACCATGTCGGGATATTAGATCATTCACAAAACATTTAATTACTGAATTGGCATTCTCCTTTGAGGTTGGGGTTGCTTCCGCCAACCACTGCAATTGTCAATCTAAATCGTTACGTTCCTTTATCCTTGTACCGGATTGATCATATCAATTAAATAAACCTCAACACGCTCAAACCTGACCCGATCCAGACTCACCTCCCTCTTCTGTCCCTCTCACAGGGACAGTGTTAGTCGTAGTAATAGTAATAGTAGTAGTAGTAGTGGTAGTAGTAGTAGTTTCAGAAACATCCAAGAAAAAGAAAAGGCAGCTGATAGTCAAGTGCAGCAAGAACAGAGGCGGAGGACAGGTCATGTTTGAGGTCACTGTTCGCTTTTGCAATAGTACTTTGATATTTTACAACACCTAGTGAATTATTGTGGCCTCAATAATTCACTAAATAGTTGTATTTAATTTAGTCTATCTATGATGGGACAATGCACAGAAACATTAAAGGCCTACTGAAATGAATTTTTTTTATTTAAACGGGGATAGCAGATCTATTCTATGTGTCATACTTTAACATTTCGCGATATTGCCATATTTTTGCTGAAAGGATTTAGTATAGAACAACGACGATAAAGATTGCAACTTTTGGTATCTGATAAAAAAAAGGCTTGCCCCTACCGGAAGTAGCGTGACGTAGTCAGTTGAACATATACGCAAATTTCCCTATTGTTTACAATGATGGCCGCATGAAGTGAGAGAGATTCGGACCGAGAAAGCGACAATTTCCCCATTAATTTGAGCGAGGATGAAAGATTTGTGGATGAGTTAAGTGCAAGTGAAGGACTAGTGGGGAGTTGAAGCTATTCAGATAGGGAAGATGCTGTGAGAGCCGGGGGTGACCTGATATTCAGCTGGGAATGACTACAACAGTAAATAAACACAAGACATATATATACTCTATTAGCCACAACACAACCAGGCTTATATTTAATATGCCACAAATTAATCCTGCATAAAAACACCTGCGTGTTTGTTACGCTAGCTCCTAGCTCCTCTGCTAGCTCCTAGCTCCATAGAACACGCCAATACAATTCAAACACCTGATCAACACACACAATCACTCAGCCCAAAAGACCGTTCACCTAACCCAAGGTTCATAAAGCTTATATATTTTTAAAAAGTTACGTACGTGACGCGCACATACGGTCAAGCTATCAAATGTTTAGCAGCCAAGGCTGCATACTCACGGTACCTGATATTCAGCTGGGAATGACTACAACAGTAAATAAACACAAGACATATATATACTCTATTAGCCACAACACAACCAGGCTTATATTTAATATGCCACAAATTAATCCTGCATAAAAACACCTGCGTGTTTGTTACGCTAGCTCCTAGCTCCTCTGCTAGCTCCTAGCTCCATAGAACACGCCAATACAATTCAAACACCTGATCAACACACACAATCACTCAGCCCAAAAGACCGTTCACCTAACCCAAGGTTCATAAAGCTTATATATTTTTAAAAAGTTACGTACGTGACGCGCACATACGGTCAAGCTGTCAAATGTTTAGCAGCCAAGGCTGCATACTCACGGTACCTGATATTCAGCTGGGAATGACTACAACAGTAAATAAACACAAGACATATATATACTCTATTAGCCACAACACAACCAGGCTTATATTTAATATGCCACAAATTAATCCTGCATAAAAACACCTGCGTGTTTGTTACGCTAGCTCCTAGCTCCTCTGCTAGCTCCTAGCTCCATAGAACACGCCAATACAATTCTAACACCTGATCAACACACACAATCACTCAGCCCAAAAGACCGTTCACCTAACCCAAGGTTCATAAAGCTTATATATTTTTAAAAAGTTACGTACATACGCAAAAAAAAGTTGCGCACATACGGTCAAGCGATCAAATGTTTAGAAGCCAAAGCTGCATACTCACAGTAGCACGTCTGCGTCTTTGTCATCCAAATCAAAGTAATCCTGGTAAGAGTCTGTGTTGTCCCAGTTCTCTACAGGCGTCTGTGTATCGAAGTCAAAAGTCCTCCTGGTTAGAGTCTCTGTTATCCGAGTTCTTCCATCTTGACTGCATCTTCCGGGAATGTAAACAAAGAAGCGCCGGCTGTGTACTGTTGTTGCTGACTACGTTCGAAAAATACGTCCATTTCGCACCGACAACTTTCTTCTTTGCTTGCTCAGCTTCCTTCTCCATAATGCAATGAACATGATTGCAACAGATTCACGAACACAGATGTCCAGAATACTGTGGAATTATGAAATGAAAACAGAGCTTTTTCGTATTGGCTTCAATGTGGAAGGCATACCCGTGTTCGCCGGTCTACGTCACGCGCATACGTCATCCTCAGAGGCGTTTCGAACCGGAAGTTTAGCGGCAAATTTAAAATGTCACTTTATAAGTTAACCCGGCCGTATTGGCATGTGTTATAATGTTAAGATTTCATCATTGATATATAAACTATCAGACTGCGTGGTCGGTAGTAATGGGTTTCAGTAGGCCTTTAAGTTCAGAAACAGATATGTTCTGTACCAGATTATATCTAAATAGCTACTTTCCATCTGCAGTCCCTGGCTACCTAAATTAAAAGGATCCAAAAATCAAGCAATAAAATTATGACACTAATTAATCATAATAAATATATACATTAATAATAATAATTAATCAAAAAATAATCATACTGTAGCATGTAATCAAATTAAGAAAAGTCATAAATTGCCCCTTCATGGACACATTCTTAATATACAATACAACCACACCTTATTTACATCATCACACAAAGACAATACATGCTCTTGTTCACATCTGTCCTCATTCGTAACAACAACCAAGCTTTTAACAGCCATACCTCACAATTTATAACAAAAATGCTCTCATGGATAAATATAATACTCATTAAATTGATGTGTCTACATAATGCCCCTCTTAGTGACCGTGTGAGCAGCTTTGATTGCTCCAAAGCCACTTTTTAACTTCAAATTTTCTATTCCTTTTGTTATAACGGGGAGAAGGCTAATTGGTCTGTACTTGTTGATGTCTTGTTTATTTCCTGCTTTATGGATTTAATTATAGTAGCAGTTTCTCGACGTGGTAGGGAAAGTGTTTTCCGTTATTAATTTATTTATCAATTGTTGTTATACGAGCAATAATACAATCCTTATACGTTTTTATATATATATATATATATATATATATATATATATATATATATATATATACATATATATATATATATATATATATATATATATCTCTAGATCGTGAGTCTGATAATGCAGTGAAGATTGTGTTTAACTTTGTTTCATTTGTTAATTCTAAAATTAGTCCATCCTGAATAAATGACAATTATTCGCACTGATTTTGAGGGACTTTTTATTCAGGGTTTGTACAGACTGGATGAAATGTTCATTAAAATTATTACTTATGTCCAGACTGTCTGCAATAGTAGCGCCATTGATATTTAATGTTATAGTGTTGTTTCTTGTTTGCTCTCTTCCCGTAAGTTTGTATCTGGTTTTCCATAACTTTCTAATGTTCCCTTTTGCAGCTTTGATTAATTCTAAGTGAAAGTCAGCCTTAGACTTCCGCATAAACATTGTAACTTTGTTCCTCAAACTTTTAAAATCATGCGATCTGTATTTAGACCTGTTATAATTGCTCTTATGAGAGCTGAGTCCTGCTGTCTTATTAGAATCCAAATTGTTTTATTAATCCAAGGTATTTTTATTTTAGCACTCTTCTTTCTGGTTTTGTATTGGTGTATTTACAGATGATCTCTTTGATTTTTGTCATCCAATTGTAATTCTATTGGGCTGCTTATCATTTGTATCATGTAGAAGCCGTTTATAATATAAATGATAAATGGGTTATACTTGTATAGCGCTTTTCTACCTTCAAGGTACTCAAAGCGCTTTGACAGTATTTCCACATTCACCCATTCACACACACATTCACACACTGAGGGCGGGAGCTGCCATGCAAGGCGCTAACCAGCAGCCATCAGGAGCAAGGGCGAAGTGTCTTGCCCAAGGACACAACGGACATGACTAGGATGGTAGAAGGTGGGGATTGAACCCCAGTAACCAGCAACCCTCCGATTGCTGGCACGGCCACTCTACCAACTTCGCCACGCCGCCCCTTAAGTTTCTTTCTACGCGTCTTATTTAACCAGTCCAGATTAACGTCCCCCATGACGTTACTTCTTTCATACTATGCTGTTTAAAGATGTCTGAAAATGAATCGAGAAAAATGTCTTTAGCTGTGGTCGGTCGGTATACTACAATTACCTTGAAATACATTTCTGAGGAAAATTAAATTAAATTTTAACATACTCAAATTGATCTACTTTTAATGTTTTCTCTTTCATAAATCATAATTCCTCCCCCCTTTGTCACTCGATCTGTCTTTTCTGTAATCTTGTCCCCCGGGACATTAATTAGAACGAAAGGTGTTGTGGGTTTTAACCATGTCTCTGATAGACAAGGTAATCCGGATTAGAGTCTGACAGTAACTGCTGTATTTGTTCAGTATGTTTCCTGTGGTAGAAAGTTTAATAATGCGGACACGTTTGTTACTGAATACTTTCTACAGTCTTCTGTCTCTCTGCGACTTTGTGTATGTAATAAGCAACTATAAATATTTGATATGCTTAAATTTGTTATTTTAGCTCAGCTGTTGTTCTAGCTGCTAGCTCCTTGTAGCCTACAGCAGGAGTGTCCAAATTGCAACCAATAGCTTTGTTTTTAACAGACAACCGAAATAATAAAAAATGTGGTATTAGCGTATCGGTTCAATTAGCGGCAGCTACGCCCTGTTTTATCATTTGACCTAAATTTTTGGTTTCGTAGGCAGGACAGAGGGAACAATGTGGGACAGCAATTGTCCATCTTATACCATGCTAATTGTTGTAAGGATAGTTCACATGAGCGGCCATACCTTGAGTCCCACCATGTATAAGAGTCATATATATTTTTTATATTTTTAAGCCTTACCAGGCTGAGAATTTTTAGCCGTGTAGTTACATGTACATGGTTTAATAGTATTTTTGGTCTTCTGTCTATCCTTCCAGTCAGGGGTTTATTTATTTTGTTTCTATCTTCATTTGAGAACGACGCTATGACGTTAGCTCAGTAGCTAAGTGTGTCACTGATGTATTGTCTTGGAGATAAATGTCACTTAAATGTCCATTTTGCGTGCTCGACTCTCATTTTCAAGAGGATATAGTATCCGAGGTGGTTTAAAATACAAATCCGTGATCCACAATAGAAAAAGGAGAGTGTGGAATCCAATGAGCCAGCTTGTACCTAAGTTACGGTTAGAGCGAAAAAAGATACGTCCATCACTGCCTCTCAAGTCCTTCACTGTAACGTTCCTCATCTACGAATCTTTCATCCTCGCTCAAATCAATGGGGTAATCGTCACTTTCTCGGTCCGAATCTCTCTTGCTCCATTGTAAACAATGGGGAATTGTGAGGAATACTAGCTCCTGTGACGTCACGCTACTTCCGGTACAGGCAAGGCTTTTTTTTATCAGCGAGCAAAAGTTGCGAACTTTATCGTCGATTTTCTCTACTAAATCCTTTCAGCAAAAATATGGCAATATCGCGAAATGATCAAGTATGACACATAGAATGGATCTGCTATTCCCGTTTAAATAAAAAAAAATCATTTCAGTAGGCCTTTAAATATCAATGGGAAAACAAGCTTTCACTGATTATGTTAAGATTAACATATCTCCTCTGTTGTGACCTTGCTAACTTTGTGGTACAGCTTGCATTTTACTGGTTTCAAAGGAACAAAACTCTGACTCACTTGGGGAAGAAGTCATTTGGCGCCATAGCTAATGCTCAAAATGTTCGCAAAAGGGTAAAAAGAAGTTAACTAACCACTGCAACTGAGATCTGCTGGTGTCTTGCTTGAGGACTAGGTGTGTCCGATAATGGCTTTTTGCCGATATCGGATATTCCGATATTGTCCAACTCTTAATTACAGATACCGATATCAACCGATACCGATATATACAGTTGTGGAATTAACACATTATTCTGCCTAATTTGGACAACCAGGTATGGTGAAGATAAGGTGTTTTTTTTTTTTAAATAAATAAATTAAAAACATTTTCTTGAATAAAAAAGAAGGTAAAACAATATAAAAACAGTTGCATAGAAACTAGTAAATAATGAAAATGAGTAAAATTAACTGTTAAAGGTTAGTACTATTAGTGGACCAGCAGCACGCACAATCATGTGTGCTTACAGACTGTATCCCTTGCAGACTGTATTGATATATATTGATATATAATGTAGGAACCAGAATATTAATAAGAGAAAGAGTTTGAGTTTATTTCGAACATGCAAGCATACAACATGATACATCACAATTTCCAGTTTCTCTTTTCAACATGTTCGAAAAGGAGTAGGAAGAAGCAGAGCTTATTTAATCCTACCCCTTTTCTTTTACATAACAGTTGCTAAACTTTTTTGTTCACTTCCTGTTCTCAATTTATTCACAATGTACTCCATAAGTAATCACAATAAAAATAAATAGATAAATAATAATTGGTGAAGTAAGTTACATTTCATATGATGAGATAAGTAAGATTATTTGGAGAGTGAAAGAATGGATAAATTAAATAAATTCAGAATGTTTATCATGGTTCTTCTTCTTTGTACTTTGTAAACACTTTAAGTTTGAAGAGTTTCTTGAAGTGGATCATATTAGTACATTGTTTGATTGCTTTGCTTAATCCATTCCATAATTGAATTCCACATACTGATATACTGAAGGTCTTAAGTAGAGATGTCCGATAATATCGGCCTGCCGATATATGCGTTAAAATGTAATATCGGAAATTATAGGTATCGGTTTTTTTTATTATCGGTATCGTTTTTTTTTGTTTTGTTTTTTTGTTTTTTTTTAATCAAATCAACATAAAAAACACAAGATACACTTACAATTAGTGCACCAACCCAAAAAAAACTCCCTCCCCCATTTACACTCATTCACACAAAAGGGTTGTTTCTTTCTGTTATTAATATTCTGGTTCCTACATTATATATCAATATATATCAATACAGTCTGCAAGGGATACAGTCCGTAAGCACACATGATTGTGTGTGCTGCTGCTCCACTAATAGTACTAACCTTTAACAGTTAATTTTACTAATTTTCATTCATTACTAGTTTCTATGTAACTGTTTTTATATTGTTGTACTTTCTTTTTAATTCAAGAACATGTTTTTAATTTATTTATCTTATTTTACTAATTTTTTTAAAAAGTACCTTTTCTTCACCATACCTGGTTGTCCAAATTAGGCATAATAATGTGTTAATTCCACGACTGCATATATCGGTTGATATCGGTATCGGTAATCAAAGAGTTGGACAATATCGGATATCTGCAAAAAGCCATTATCGGACATCCCTAGTCTTAAGTGTTGTACAAATGTTTTAAATTACATTTTTCTCTAAGATTATATTTCTCCTCTTTTTTTGAGAAGAATTGTTGTATATTCTTGGGTAGCAGGTTATAGTTTGCTTTGTGTATAATTTTAGCTGTTTGCAAATTCACTATGTCGTGGAATTTCAGTATCTTTGATTCAATAAATAAAGGATTTGTGTGTTCTCTATATCCAACATTATGTATTATTCTAACTGATCTTTTTTGTAACACCGTTAATGAATGAAGTGTACTTTTGTAATTATTTCCCCATGTTTTGTTGCGTTGACCAGCATTCCTCCAATGGGGAATTTAAATTGCTAGTCTCTCCCAGATTCTTTTTATGGCAATACGCTGATGTTTATATTCAATCAACAGGCAGTAGTTGGTATTTTGTGGTTTATTCTCCAAGCTTAGAGGACAAACCTGAGACCAATCTAGCACACCAGCGTTCCCCAGCCCGGTCCAGATCGGTCTAGCTCGGTCTCCCCTCAAACCCCCGGAAGTCCTGTGATCTTCCCTCTGTCCCTCGCCCCCACTCGCTTTGTTTAGACTACTCCGAGTTATCTCTACTCTGACACATTCCAATCCAGAAGGCCAACACCTTACTATGAGACTCAAAAGAAGGAAGAATACTAGCTATTCTTTATAATACTATAGGAGTTTAGAAAGAAGTAACACTTAAATATGGATATGATTCTGATCTGCTTCCAACAGTTTCTACACAGTAACTCAGATATGGTAACACTAGTGAGCAGTAGAGAATATGAAGTGATTTTTTGTCTAGAACATGTTTTGCTTTATTCATTATTGAAGTGTTTCTTGCTACTTTATGTTGTATATTTTTTACGTGAGATTTCCAGTTCAATTTATCATCATTCATTATACCTAGAAATTTGGTTTCATTTACTCTTTCAATTTCTTTTCCGAAAGAAACAACCCTTTTGTGTGAATGAGTGTAAATGGGGGAGGGAATGAGTGTAAATGGGGGAGGGAGGTTTTTTGGGTTGGTGCACTAATTGTAAGTGTGTCTTGTGTTTTTTATGTTGATTTAATAAAAAATAAAAAAAACAATACCGATAATAAAAAAAACGATACAGATAATTTCCGATATTACATTTTAAAGCATTTATCGGCCGATATTATCGGCCGATATTATCGGACATCTCTTTTGAGGACGGTTTGACGCTTTTATTTATTAACATTTATTAACAATTTTTTTATCGCTAAATGGAACGATACTTTGACCTCACTCTGACCCTTGACTGTTATTTTGTGACGATGCCTCTGATAGGGACCAGTGTTCTTCTATTATGGGCTGTCCAACTACTTCCAGAACTATAGACGATACAGTGTCTCCAGAGACGATAACCAGCTTTACGGAGACTTGGACAGCTTCAAGGTGAGCTATTAAAAAAAAAAAAAGTTTTTTCTTGTTAAAGTGTTGTTAACATGTTTTTAATTTGTTAATAGTCTCCCCTTGATGAATGTGCACCCTATCAATACAACAGCAACAACGTACCGATTGTGCCGTGCGGCTCTATCGCAAACAGCATGTTTAACGGTATGCTGATGTCTTTGTGAGCGCTTGTTGCTACATTGAACCAGTATTAATTATATTAAACCAGTATTAAGTACATTAAAACAAGTATTAATTAATGTCTTTTCATTGGGTTCTTGCAGACACATTCAGGCTGTTTCAGACCGTGAATGGTCAGCGGAGGCCGGTGCCCTTGGATGGAAAAGGGATTGCTTGGTGGACAGATTACAACATCAAGTTCAGAAACCCTAGCGTCACGCCTCTGAGAGACGCATTCAATGGTTAGTCATGTTAGGTTTTCATTTGATCAGAATACACTTCTATAGTAAAACTATGCCTATGGCTTCTCAAATATGTATTTGTTGATTTCATAAGCAGCCCCAGAGGGTGTTAAATAAAGAAAGTTAAGGTAGTTTTTTATTTTTCAAATTAGTTGTTTTAGAGAGGTCAACTTCTTGTTTGTGACAAGAAAGAAAGAAAGAATGGATTAAAAAGATGCGATTTGCTGAGTTCAATCTTTTTTTTTAACTTGTTTTATTGCTTTTATGTTTTAAGATTTTCAATGACATAACATTGTCAATGATAATGTTAGTAAATTAGCTACTAAAAACTCTAAAAACAATTATGTGGTACAAACTCTCCTGAAGGAATCAATAAAGTACAATCTATCTATCTATTACATGGGGCATGTAGTCATAAAGACAGCCACAAGAGGTTGGTAGATGAGAATAAATCCAAAGGTAAAATATAGCGTAGAAATGCATCAAATTGCAGGAAATATTATTTCGGGGCTTGCGCAGCAGTACTTTGTGCCGATTGAAATGTTCCTCTTTTTTTTTTCCTCAAAGGGTGCTCACATTCCTGTAGTTTACCTCTGATTTATTCAACATGATAACCGCCAAATCTTGAGTGTTTCTGTTGACTCGCAGGCACTGTCATGCCGCTGTTTTGGCCCCGACCGGCTTTTGAGTTGGACACCTCAGACCCTGCAAACAACGGCTTCATCAATCAAGACTTCCTGGTGTGGATGCGAAGAGCCGCCCTGCCTGATTTCCGAAAATTATACCGCCGAATCACAGAGGGGGATTACGCAGATGGCCTCCCAGCGGGAAACTACTCACTGGAAATTTCCTACAGTATCCTTCAAATAAATGCCTGATTGATTGTTACGCCTCTGATGCAGCAGTATTGCTTTACAGTGACAAGTAGGTAAACTTGTTTGACAGGTTGGGTGAGCTCCTGCTTTGTGAACACTGACTGGCTGTTCTCTGATGTGTGTACACACTACACACCCAAGACAATTGGATAATGTCAGAGCTACAGAAAATGTAGTCTGTGTTCTATTTCCTTCACTCTCATCCACCACTCCAGACTATCCTGTGTTGAGCTTCAGCGGCAGTAAGAAGGTAGTGTTCAGCAACGTGTCTTGGATGGGCGGCAAGAACGAGTTCCTAGGTATCGCCTACCTGGTGATTGGCTCGCTTTGTGTCGTCATGTCCGTGGTCATGCTCATCGTCTATGCCAAGTTCAAGTTCCCAGAGGAGGACTAAGAAGCGTCGTGAGTTTTAATGCGCCATGAACTGATTGGAAATTTGATGGCGTAGACATCAAGGTTGGCGCTGCATGTGCACAAGGTATTGTGTGGAGGGTGTTTGTGTACAGACTTGTTTCCTTGGCTTGTCTATATCCACATTGATGCATCTGCGATGACTCTGAAACGATGAAAGCAGAATGGATTTACAGACTGTTTTAAAATGTATGTGGCAGGGTTTTGTCTCAGGATTTATTTTTGCGGTTTTAGGTCATTCTTTTTACACCATAGGATACTTTGTTTTAAATCAGCAGCACAGGCCAAAAAGTTGGATTTGCACATTAAAATGTAAATGCAGTTTATTTTACTCTACAGATTTTTTCCCCTAGCTTTGTATGCCTGTTGTACTTTTAACTTTTATTCTATTTCCCACTCACTTGCTTTTACCTCATGTTACTATTTATGCAATAAAATAATGCAAAAACTTCTGAACTTTGTGAAAATTTAGTCTTTTTTTCTTTTCTTAGCAATTTACTGCTATTTCTGAGCCTCTACAAGGACCCATATAGAAAAACTAACTTTGTCTTGTCGTGTCTCCTCATCGCAAATTTTTTTTTTTTTCATTGCAGTTCTATTTCTAATACAAGGTATGTTTAATATTATATTGGGAATATTTAACGGGCCACAAAAAAAACCAAGTTGCGTTCCGCCAATGGCCCCTGACTTTGGACATTGTTGTCTACATCTTTTAAATATCAGTCAAATAACCTTGCAGTTTGCTAGAAGTTGAATGAAAATGAATAAATTGCATAAATTATTATTTAGTGGAGATGTAATGTTTCCAAACAAGTTTAATCTTTTAAACGGCTCTTTTAACCGAATGATGACAACTGATTTGCAGTTGCAAACGGTTCGTTTTGGAGCCGTTTAATATACAAATCTCCTGAGTGGACAGGAAAATACATTTGGATTCACTTTTCTGGTTAAGTATAATTCAGGTGTACACACATCAGGTTGGTTATTACAGTTTTGCATGCATATTTTTATTTTGTCTTCAGTTTTAT
>NC_084733.1:23346120-23471120 GCF_033978785.1 Entelurus aequoreus
CTACCAACTTCTTTAAGAATGTTTTTGACTGCCTATCAACAGACATCTTGCAAATAGTTAATAATTCTATTAAATCGGGCAATTTCCCGAAGGCTTTCAAAACTGCAGTCATTAAACCTCTTCTAAAAAAGCAGAGCCTAGATGCCTCTGTTATCAACAACTACAGACCAATTTCAAATCTACCATTCATAAGTAAAATAATTGAGAAAGTTGTCCTCCAACAACTAAATCACTTCTTGGCTTCTACTGGCTGCCACAACAACTTCCAGTCAGGATTTCGACCTCTTCATAGCACAGAGACGGCCCTTCTTAAAGTTATAAATGACATCCGTCTAAACACAGACTCTGGCAAAACTTCAGTATTAATGCTTTTGGACCTCAGTGCTGCATTTGACACTGTCGACCACTCAATACTTTTGGACAGGTTGGAAAACTGGGTGGGGATCTCAGGCACAGTTTTAAGCTGGTTCAAGTCATATCTACAAGATAGGAACTATTTTGTTTCCATTGGTGACTTTGTATCAGAACCAACCAACGTAACGTGTGGAGTCCCCCAAGGTTCAATCTTGGGGCCGACTTTATTTAACATCTATATGCTCCCACTAGGACAAATCATGCAAAATAATAACATTGACCATCATTGCTATGCCGATGACACCCAAATCTATGTAGCGCTATCACCAAATGACTATCGCCCCATAGATCTTCTGTGCCAGTGCATTGAGCAAGTCAAACACTGGATGTGCCAAAATTTCCTACAACTAAATGAAGATAAAACTGAGATAATTGTTTTTGGTGCTAAAAAAGAAAGGTTTAAAGTCATCCAACACCTTCAATCACTGTCCCTGAAACCTCAAATAAAGCCAGAAATCTTGGGGTTATTTTAGATTCTGATTTACATTTCGACAGTCACATCAAATCAGTAACAAAATCGGCCTACTATCACCTCAAAAATGTAAAAAGACTTAGAGGGCTCATGTCAGCTCAAGACTTAGAAAAACTTGTACATGCCTTTATTACCAGTAGGCTAGACTATTGTAATGGTCTCCTTGCAGGTCTTCCCAAAAAAAACTGTCAGGCAGCTACAGCTTGTTCAGAACGCTGCTGCTAGAGTTCTAACAAAGACCAAAAAATGTGAGCACATTACACCAATTCTTAAATCCTTACATTGGCTCCCTGTACATCAGAGAATAGATTTCAAAATCCTCCTGCTCACATATAAATCACTACATGGTCTAGGGCCCAAGTATATCACTGATATGCTCCCACTATATAAGCCCTCTAGATCACTAAGATCTTCTGAGACCAATCTGTTAGCGGTTCCAAGAGTAAACTCAAATCAAGGGAGATCATCATTCAGTCACTATGCAACACATAGCTGGAATAAACTTCCTGAAGATGTCAGACTCTCCCCAACTCTCACTACTTTTAAAACTAGACTGAAGACTTTTATGTTCACCTTAGCTTTCAGCTAAATCTTTTAATCTTTTAACTTTTAACGTCTGCACTGTTTTTATTTTTATTTTTATTGTCTGCATTTTAATTTTGCTTTTATTTTCTTTCATTTCACTTTGTTGTCTGTGAAGCACTTTGAGTCTGCCTTGTGTATGAAAAGCGCTATACAAATAAAGTTGCCTTGCCTTGCCTTGCCTTGCTAGCAATGGTTATACTGGTGAAAATATGTAGCGCATGCTTAGCAGCCTAATGTACGCCCAAAAACGAAAGAGGAGACATTTTACCAAGGTATGCCTATCGGATATGTTTCAAACGTTTCAGAATGCCATATAACTTAGCACCATCACACTAAGCATTCGTTGCACGAACATACTAGCTTTGTTAGACAAGATCATAGATTATATTGGACAGTATAGTTTATATTTAGTGGGGGCCCTTAAGGAGATTTTAGGGTGTGTTCGTTCACTTTTGTCTAAAAGCACCAAATTTGGCACAGGTGTAGCTCAGGGCATACTTAAATGATTTGGCTAGGGCGTCCGCGCCGGTGACGTTTGGGGTCGCCACAGCGGCTGATCCAATATGGTCACCACCTGAACACGCTTTTGCCTCTACATTTGAACCAGATGAGCTACAAATCCAAACTTGGTGTCTATTTCATGTTTTTTGACGATTAGAAATATGATGGAAAAATCATCTTTATGATTGGGTGTGCCTGGACACCTAATTAGCATATTTCCAAGATGGCGGCTATGTAAAAATTATGTGTACCTTAACTTTTGATACTTTTGGCAAACTATTTTAGGTTTTTTGAGCATCAGAAACATACTGGAATGATCAGATTTATGATCATTTATTTATTAGAGCACTTTAATTTCTATATTAACAGCATAGCCATTATCTACCAAAATGTATTGCACATATATTTCAACACAGATAGAATGTAAAGCTACAGATATATTTCATTGTAACATTAGTAAAAGTAGTGAAAGTCAGTGTTACTCTTCCCTCCCCCCTGTTATATAGGTTTCTGTTTCAACAGAAACAGAAACCTAAAAGTAGAGAAAGTCAGTGTCCAACAACCCCCCCCCAATATAGGTTTCTGTTTCAACAGAAACGTATCTTACAGAGAAGGCTGTTATCACCACTGTTATCCACACAGTGCGATAATAGTTTGGTCCCTCGACAGGCTACTCTTGTGTCTCCTGACTTCTCCTGATGTGAAAATCATACAGATCAGAGCTTATCTATGTACAGTCATTCTACTGCCTAATCTAACACTGTGAAAATCAGCAACTTTATTTTCATGTAATTAGGGCTGCAACTAACGATTAATTTGACAATCGATTAATCTGTTGATTATTACTTCGATTAATTGGATAGAAGAGACAAACTACATTTCTATCCTTTCCAGTATTTTATTGAAAAAAAACAGCATACTGGCACCATGTACTGGACATTGGGGGTGCAGCATACACCAATAATAACACAGAAATGTAACTCATCAGAACTGAATCAGATATTGTACATGTTTATAGTGTGAATAATAAAGGATTCATTTTAGGCTGCCTCTGAATAATAGCATGAAATATTCCAGCACCTTCATAACGTTTAGTTATACTAAAGCGCCACTCAAATCTAAATATATTTATATAGCTTTATCGGCCCGGCTACATTGACCCATTATGAAACCAACCTGAGATATTTCTGTCCGTTACGTTTATTTCCAAATTGGTAACCGTGCGTTTTCTCTCTCAAAACGGAGTCAAATGTGCCGGAGAAACATTATCAGCCCCGCGTTGCAACAAAGGCATAACGTTAAAGTTACTTACAAAAAAGCTGAACTCATGAATGCTTGTTGCCACTATGGACTTAAAAAGTTACGTACTGTGAGTTCTTCCCTTCATCCATGGCTCCAACATGTTTCCTTTTCAGGTGCTCCTGAAGCAATGTTGTACTTCCGTGCCATTTTGCAGGAAACGGTCTTCTTTGAAGTCTTTAAAGCAGGGGTCACCAACGCGGTGCCCACGGGCACCAGGTCGCCCGTAAGGACCAGATGAGTCGCCCGCGGGCCTGTTCTAAAAAAAAATTAAATCTACATAGAAAAAACACAAGATACACTTTCAATCAGTGCATCAACCCAAACAACCTCCCCCATGCACACTCATCCACACCCACTCACACAAAAGGGGTTATTTCTTTCTGCTACCAATATTCTGGTTCCCACAACATAGACAACACATCTGCAAGGGACACAGTCCCTGAAGCACACATTATTGTATAGGCTGCTGGTCCACTAACATTTTCATTAATTACTATTTTTTATGTAATTATTTTTATATTGTTTTACTTTCTTTTTTATCCAAGAAAATGTTTTTTATTTATTTATCTTATTTTATTTAATTTTTTAAAAAAGGGCCTTATCTTCAACAGACCAGGTTGTCAATGAAATTAGATTTGTTTAAAGGGTTTTTTAAACCAGGCCCAGTCCAGATAATGTCCAAGTCGGACTCAGCAACACACACCTTCATTCATGTACACAGAAAAAAATTAGGGAACACAACAGATTGCATATAATTTATAAACAAAATTACATTTTCAAAATAAGCATTTATGTACAGTCCAGATTATGTCCAGGTCACTCAAATTAGGGAACACAACAGATATCATATAATCTATAAACATAATTATACTTTCAAAATAAGCCTTTGAGGACTTCTCATCTTTTTTTTAATGTTTTTTGGCATCATTATCGTTTTCAACCATGTAACTTTCTAAAATTAGAAAATACTGAATAAATGTTTTAAAGAAAGTAATACTAAGTGAATATCTGTTTTTGGCCTTAAAAATAAACATTTTACAGAGTACTATAATTAAATTGACTAAATCATGATTGTCAATGAACTCTCCTAAAATAACAGAAACCACATTAAGCTTCATAAACAAACCAATCCTTAAACACATTTTTTCAACTTCCACCCAAAACAAAGACACAATATGACAATACCAAAACAAATGCAGGGTGGATTCAGGCTCCTGACAACAAAATTGGCAATCATCTGACTCTGCCATATTCCATAATTTTAACATTTTCCCTGTGGGTAAGAAGTTATAAATCATTTTAATTTGAAAATAACGACTTTGCACATCGATAGTGGTTTTATAGATAAGTTTGAATATGGCATCCCATGGCAAAGGGCAGTCAAAAAAGTCCTCCCATTTTCCATTTGTGTTGTATGAGGCAGCCTTCAAAGATTTCTTTATTAAATAAAAATTATATATTTTTCTATTTATTTTAGTTCCTTTTTGCCAACTAGAATTTCTTATTAGAGGTTTACAAACTAATAATTTAGTAGTTCCATAATTAATTATTTGTTTCCATCTTTTCCCAATTACTCCAGTTAGTTGATAAAATGAAAAGCTTGAGCAAGCATCACCATACATAGCTCTAAATTCATCATACTTCATAATTTTACCATTCTCATCGATATCATTGACAAAAATGATTCCTCTTTCAAACATATTTCTCCAAAAGAAAGGCTTTCCATCTATTACAATATTAGAGTTCATCCATATTAACTGCTGCAAAATATCGTCTCTTTTTTCTGGCACATAAAATTGAAAACACCACTATGAGTGGATTGTTTCCTTTATGAACCCCGCCATGTTTCCCAGCAGACTCTCTGGGAGGGGATCACTTGTAAAAAAGGATACAATTTCTTTTGATACAGTACATGTTTTTTGTCCAACAGGACATTTGTGTACCACTCAATGTTTAAATACATCTTTGGAACAATTGATGCTTTTAAAGACAGACACATAGCTTCAAGGTTGAGAAGTTTCAGGCCCCCATATTCATACTCTTTGTACAAAACCTTTCTTTTAATCTTTTCTGGTTTGCCGTTCCAGACAAAATCGAAGACCCTCCGCTCATAAATCTTAAAAAAGTTTTGTGATGGAGCTGGTAATGACAAAAACAAATAAATAAATTGAGGAATAATTAACAAGTTGGCAATAGACATTTTACCATACAAGGTTAGGGATTTCCCTTTCCATAATTGCATAATTTTGTCCAGCTTTCTTAGTCAATTATCATAATTTTCTGAGCCTAGATCTTCCAGATTTTCTGGGACAACAACACCAAGTATGTTAACTGGTACATCTGTCCACAAAACAGGCACTTTGCATTCCATTCGAAAGGACGTTCCCTTTAGATTTCCGATCCTAAACATTTTACATTTATCATAATTAAGCTTAAGGCCAGATTGCTGTGAAAATATGTCCAAAAGATTAAGAAGGTGCCGCAAACAATGAGGAAAAATCTTATCTTTGTGAATCAGCCTTTTCTGACATGGACTTCATCAAGAACAAACACAGAACACGCCTCACTGATGCACATCTGCAAGACTCACTCAGAGTTGCAGTGTCAAGTTACACACCAGAGTACAACACACTAGTTAACAGCATGCAATGCCAGGCTTCCCACTAACTGACAAAGAAACAGATAACAGATTTGGTGTCCAGTTTAAAGTGTGGCATGATTTAAAAATTTGAGAGTTTACTTTTGTATTTTACATGAGTTATTATTTGTACAAACATGGTGCAAAGTAATTCATGATTTGTTAAAAAATGTTAGTGGCTAGCTAGTTAAAATGGGATATTGTGATTTCACAAGACTGTCTTAGAAGTGATCATTTGAAAATGTTCAATTTGAAAAATGTGCACTTAGAGAAAATATAAAAATAAAGTGTTGCATATTGATATTTATCTGTTTCTATATATATTTATTGTGAGAAATCATTAAGATGATCAGTGTTTCCACAAAGATAAATATCATTAATTATTAATAATAACAGAGTTAAAGGTAAATTGAGCAAATTGGCTACTTCTGGCAATTTATTTAAGTGTGTATCTAACTGGTAGCCCTTTGCATTAATCAGTACCCAAGAAGTAGCCCTTGGTTTCAAAAAGGTTGGTGACCCCTGCTTTAAAGTAAAGTGTTCCCACACTTTTGACGACTTAGGTTGTACACTTTTCTCCATTGAAGCAATAACCTCAAGATGTTTCTCCGCTAAACTATCGGTACTGTTTTCCTGCGCCATTTTTCGAATGTTTCCAGAAGGCGTGGTCACGTGAGCTGCACATGACACATCATTGGCTAGCTTACGCCACCTCATGAGACGTAGCCTCAGCGCCGTCCTGGCGCTGTTTTGTACTGTTTTTGTACTTATTTTGATTATTGTTTCTCAGCTGTTTGTAAATGTTGCAGTTTATAAATAAAGGTTTATAAAAAAAATAAAAACATTTTTTAAGATAAAATAAAAAAAAGCCTCCGCGCATGTGCATAGCATAGTTCCAAGGAATCGATGACTAAATTAATCGCCAACTATTTTTTTAATCGATTAGTTGTTGCAGCCCTACATGTAATGCATTTTTCAGTGTAGTTATTCCATCCATCCATCCATTTTCTACCGCTTATTCCCTTCGGGGTCGCGGGGGGCGCTGGAGCCTATCTCAGCTACAATCGGGCGGAAGGCGGGTAATATGGCCTCCACATCATCTGATAGTAATAGTAGCAGCAGCAGCATCAATTGGGACTTATGTTTTCTCTGCCAATTACAGTCTGATGACCCCTTACAAACACGCAAAAGCGAAGGACTTTTGTCACTAGAAAAGGATCTCAACGATTTCATTGAAATTGCGAATGCTATACCTTTATGTATAAATGTCACAATTGATCAATTGAATGATGGTTCAGGTATCACATCAACACTTGTATTAAATAAGGCCAAATACCACAAACGCTGCAGAAGCTATTCTAGTAGTTCTCGTGTTAAAAAGGCTCGAAAGCATGAGGATCATGCTGTCCCCTCCTTATTAAGTCCTAAAAAGCTTCAATCAAGTCATCCCTAAACCAGTGGTATTCATTGTGTGATATGTGAAGGGGAGGATACGAAAGATCTGCCCAAGGCATTAACAAATAATGTTGATTCCAAAATGAAAAGCTGGCCAGAATCTAGTAAAGATTTTAAACTTCTTGGGAGATTAGTTACTCAAGCGTCTGATGTGCACGCAGCAGATGTGTACTATCATACCAAATGTTATCTGAACTTGAGATATGCAGCACAAGTTGCACAACAAAACATCTTCCAGCATATCAGAAGAAGAAGCGTCTACCAGTGAATCCAGGGAAACCATTGACCCTCTGACTATAGCGCAAATTGTTGCCCTAGTTGAGAATTCAGATTGCTCCTTCACAATTTCAAATTTAAGGCAACTCTATAGAACCCTTATGAATGAAAGTGGGCATGTCTGTTATAATGAACCTCACACAACAAGATTCAAGACACATGTCCTCTCTTTTCTGCCTGACTGGAGTGAACACCAGAAAGGGAGGGAAACGTACATTGCAAGCAAGCAAAAAGTGGCAGACAGTGTAGCTAGAGGCCATGATTCCAATCAGATTGATCAAGATGAGACACTTTTGTTGACAAGGTCTGCCTTGGTTTTACACAAGTATTGTTTACAACCATGACACAAATTTGATGGCACCTTACCTTCTAACTGTCTTACGGTATCTGTTCCTGAACCTTTAAGAGTATTCAATGACATTGTCCTTCAAGGACCAGGACTCCTCCATGCACCAACAATGAGGGTCCAGCACACTAACCTGGATGCGCACACTTGGTGCAGCCTTTGTCAAGTAATTGGGGAACAAAAACAACAACAAGCGAAACCAATGTCTTCAAAATGTCACAACCACAGCCGACCCCGGCAGGTGCGACTTATACTCCGGTGCGACCTATACTCCGAAAAATATGGAGTTGATAAACTTTCACCGCCAGCCTGTGTTTTTGTCTGACTTTAATTATGCCAAGAAAAATTAATAATTCAATGGTCCTGACAGTTTAAGTTTGAACATTAGTATGACTAATACTGCCCCTGTAACTCGATTGATACCCAAATTTGTAGTATCGTCCAATGCTAATGTAACATATCGAAACAGAAGAATAACTGCTTCTTACATTTGAACAAAAGTGTAGTTCAAACAGAAAGTAATCAGATATTAACAATAAATTAGCAAGTAGACCAGTAATAGTTTTGGGAAAATAATAAAACCGGAAAAATGTTACCGCATACATCAGCAGGCAAATTAGGAGTTATTGTAACCTGTGTTGAAAAAAATGTATTATCATTCTTACGCCAAATGATATATCGTGATATATGTATCGTTACTGCAGGAGGCTGCAATATAAGTCGCGGCTTAAATTTTAGACCACATCGCCCATCCATACTCCTGAGCCAAATGTTCCCCTAAATCACAGTCTAAATTGTGCAACATTAGAGGTTGCTGTTGACTTGCTTTATTTATATTTTTTGCCATCCACTTCCAGGTGACGAAGTTGGACCGTGACCCAGCGTCCGGTACGGCCCTGCAGGAGATCAGTTTCTGGCTCAATTTAGAGCGGGCCCTCAACAGGATCCAGGAAAAGAGGGAGAGCCCGGAGGTTCTACTGACCTTAGACATCCTCAAACATGGCAAACGTTTCCACGCCACTGTCAGTTTTGATACAGACACTGGTTGGTTTATACTTTCAACACCACATTGTACACACCTCACCTTCAGCAGTATTAATGCATGTATCCTCTCTTCATAGGTCTGAAACAGGCAGTGGAAACCGTCAATGACTACAATCCCCTGATGAAAGACTTCCCACTCAACGACCTGCTCTCCGCCTCAGAGCTAGATAAAATCCGGCAGGCCCTGATGGCCATATTCACCCACCTGAAGAAGATCAGGAACACCAAGTACCCCATTCAAAGAGCACTGCGTCTGGTTGAGGCCATCTCCCGAGACCTCAGCTCCCAGCTCCTGAAAGTGTTGGGCACCAGGAAGCTCATGCATGTCGCCTACGAGGAATTTGAAAAGGTTTCACTACAGTTTTTAAACGGTTTAATCACTTTACTGTCATCTCTATAAACACGATATCGTTATCGTGCGCAGGTGATGGTGGCTTGCTTTGAGGTGTTCCAGACCTGGGAGGACGAGTATGAAAAACTCCAGGTTCTTCTAAGGGACATAGTGAAAAGGAAGCGAGAGGAAAACCTAAAGATGGTGTGGCGTTTGAGCCCCGCGCACAAGAAGCTTCAGACGCGTTTGGATCACATGAGGCGCTTCAGGAGGCAGCACGAGCAGCTGAGGGCTGTCATTGTTCGTGTTTTAAGGCCTCAGGTAAGAACAATTTGTCCTTTTTTAAAGGTTCCCTCTACCTAGGAGATTGTTTTGTGTTCAGTATGTCTAGTTTTATATTTGTATGTTACATTAATTAGCCTAATTTGGCTGTGTGTTTAGATTTTTCTTATCTTAACAATAACAATAACTTTTAACAATAACAGTTTAGTTGGACTCCACACATTAATGACATTAATACAATGATAGTAAAAATGAAATATATACATAAATGATAATTACAATAAACAGAAAATCCGGAATGCAAGGATTTTTAACTCCTTTTATTGCATTTACCTTTCATTTGATCTGTTTTTCTACTCTGCAAAATTTTAAATCAAGTTTAATATTTTTTAACTTTTAACAGCTTATCTATAGTTTCAAAACCTTTTAAATGTCATTATTTAATACTTTTTATGATTATTGTTGTTATTGTGTTACAGTTGCCACAGTGCACTTCGAATTTTGCGTGATCACTCTATCGCAGATTTATCTATTACATTTTTTCTGGTAAAGCATACTCTTCATGTTTTTACCCAGAATTATGAATTTTCAAGCATTTACAATGGCTAAATAAACTAAAAAATAAAGGATAAGATAGACGTTTAAGTTATGTGTAAAAACAATTCCACAAAAAAGTATTTAAATTACAGCAAAATTTACAAAAGTGCCACCCCTTGTTGCTCGGTTTCAAAGGAGTTTGAAACCAAGAGGTAAAAAAACCCCCACATGAAAACAATAAAGAACACAAATGAGGATATAGAAGAGGACAGAGCTGCCACTTCAGCGGCGTCATTTTTAAATACAGCAACAAAAGTAGAACCATTGAAAAACTAAAAATTACTAATAGATATATTTTATACTGTAGCATTGGCCACAAGATGAGACCAAACCAATCAGAGCATGCTGTTCAGTATCGTGGCCACTGATTGATTAAGCCTCGCACATAATTAGTATGTAGGATTAAATGAGTTTAAAGGTGACTTTGTGGATGTTATTTCATGTCGAGCGGGCTCTCACGATATTAAACCGAATTTTTAAATATTATTATTTTTTTAACCTTTTATTTACCCAGGAAAGTACCATAGAGATTAAGAATGTCTTTTTTAAGGGAGTTCTGCATTTTCATACACCAGTGTGTAAAAGGTCGTATACAGGTATTTTATGCCCTAGCTATGAAAATATTCTATAAATTATTTTTTAAATTAATTTACCACGGTTAAGCCTGGAACCAACTAACAGCGATAAACGAGGGTATACTGTATTTAGTAGAATTATTCATTAAAAAAATTTTTTTTTTCTGTCGTATATTTTTTGGAAAGTTTTCTTGTGTTTTAGATCATTTCCTACTTTGAGTGCAGAGGACATTCAAATATCTATTTACAGTATTTGTTGAGCATCTAAATGGCAGGTATTGTGTCAGGTGGCAGGGTTATTTATCTGTTAATCAATTTGTCTCCAGGTTTCTGCTGTGCCACAGCATGCACCAGGAGAAACGGTGGAGCCTCAGGACTTGAAGGTAGCTGGAGTTCTATTTGACGCGGCCGACGCCAATGCTATCGAGGAGGTCAACCTGGCTTATGAGAACGTCAAAGAGGTGGATGGCTTGGATGTGTCCAAGGAGGGAATGGAAGCTTGGGAAGCCGCCATGAAGCGTTACGACGAGCGCATTGACCGCGTGGAGACCCGTATCACCGCCCGCCTGCGCGACCAGCTGGGAACCGCCAAGAACGCCAATGAGATGTTCCGCATTTTCTCCCGCTTCAACGCACTCTTTGTGCGGCCCCACATCCGCGGTGCCATCCGCGAGTACCAGACACAGCTAATCCAGCGTGTGAAAGACGACATCGAATCGCTGCATGACAAGTTCAAGGTGCAGTACCCTCAGAGCCAGGCTTGTAAGATGAGCCACGTGCGAGATCTGCCTCCCGTGTCGGGATCCATCATCTGGGCCAAGCAGATCGACCGGCAACTGACGGCGTACATGAAGAGGGTGGAAGATGTTCTTGGAAAAGGGTGGGAGAATCACGTGGAGGGGCTCAAACTGAAGCAGGATGGAGATAGCTTCAGGGCGAAGCTCAACACTCAAGAGATTTTTGATGATTGGGCGCGAAAGGTACATAAAGGATGCTTCACGATGTTCTAGCGTAAAAAAAAAAAACTTATCATGGAATGATTTGTCAAATTGTGGTACTAGGTGCAGCAGCGGAACCTCGGCGTATCGGGACGAATCTTCACTATCGAAAGCACCCGTGCCAGAGGGCGCACAGGAAACATGCTGAAGCTCAAAGTCAACTTCCTCCCTGAGATCATCACCTTGTCCAAAGAGGTGCGCAATCTCAAGTGGCTGAACTTCCGCGTGCCCCTGGCCATCGTCAACAAAGCCCACCAGGCCAACCAGCTCTACCCGTTTGCTATCTCTCTCATCGAGAGCGTGCGCACCTACGAGCGCACGTGCGAAAAGGTGGAGGAGAGGTTCTCCATCTCCCTCCTGGTGGCCGGGCTGAAGAAAGAGGTTCAGGCACTCATTACTGAGGGCATCACTCTGGTGTGGGAGTCCTACAAGCTGGACCCTTATGTTCAGAGGTTGGCTGAGACTGTTTTCAACTTTCAAGAAAAGGTCCGTATAGAGGATTTAATGTGCAAATCACATAAACGGGAGTTCACACTTAACTTTTTTGGGTGTTTTCAGGTGGATGACCTTCTGCTGATTGAGGAGAAAATTGATCTAGAGGTCCGCTCTCTGGACACCTGCATGTTCGACCACAAGACCTTCTCTGAAATCCTCAATCGTGTCCAAAAAGCTGTGGATGACCTCAACTTGCATTCCTATTCAAACTTACCCATCTGGGTCAACAAGCTGGACATTGAGGTTAGCGAGGACCAATACTGTTGTTGGGAATAAAAATATCTGGCTGACCTTAATTGTGCCTTTGCTTAGATCGAGCGTATCCTCGGAGTGCGTCTGCAAGCCGGCCTCAAGACCTGGACCCAGGTGCTCCGTGGTCAGGTAGAGGACAAAGCTGACGTGGACATGGACACAGAGGCTCCTCAAGTGAGCCATAAACCTGGAGGCGAGCCCAAGATCAAGGTAGACATCATTTCCAAGTCACCCTTTTCTTTACTAGAATATATATACTGTCACCGTTTAAAACAAACATTTGTTTTCTGTAGAACGTTGTCCATGAGCTCAGGATCACAAACCAGGTCATCTACCTTAACCCTCCTATTGAAGACTGTCGCTACAAGCTCTACCAAGAGATGTTTTCCTGGAAAATGGTCATCCTTTCTCTTCCAAGGATCCAGAGCCAGAGATACCAGGTAAAATATATTCTTGTATACGTCTCTGCCTTACTTTCATTGTTTTCATTTTATTTGATTGTATTCAAGTAAATCTACCTATCTTCACCAGGTTGGGGTCCACTACGAGTTGTCAGAGGAGGAGAAGTTCTACCGAAATGCTCTTACCAGAATGCCTGATGGGCCAGCAGCCTTGGAGGAGGCTTACAATGCAGTGGAAGATATTGTCGGTGAGGTTGAGCAGTACGTCAAGGTAAATATCATTTTCATCAGACGCATTCAGGTGGTTACAATCCATTGAGTCAATTGAAAAAAAAAGTATCTTCTCAACTGTCTTCATTCAGGTGTGGCTGCAGTACCAGTGCTTGTGGGACATGCAGGCTGAGAACATCTACAATCGCCTGGGCGAAGACCTCACTAAGTGGCAGGCCCTTCTCGTCCAAATCCGTAAAGCACGTGGAACCTTTGACAACGCAGAGACAAGAAAGGAGTTTGGACCTGTGGTCATAGACTATGGCAAGGTAAAAGAAAACAACATTTTGAGTTAACTTTTAGTTACAAACTTTATGCATATAGATTAATATTGTTTTTTCAGAATGTATATATTTCTAGTTAATAACCTTTTGCACATAGATGATTATTGTTTTTTCAGAATTTATATACCATATTTTCCGGACTGTAGAGTGCACCGGGATATAAGCCGCAGCCACAAAATTTTAGAATAATTGTTTTCATATTAGCCGCACCGAACTATAAGTTGCCGTTATGTACGTTGTGAAATGAGTTATTTACACAAATATTTTGTAAAAGTGTATTTACATACCTTTTTATTGCTTCCAAACTATGTCTGTAACATGGCTGATCAAACAAAAGAAGTCAACGTCATGGACCCACTAGCTGCAGAAACTCGCTCTCCAATCAGCTAAACAGACCCTATTGCTTTAATTTCGGTCACTTGACCTCTTCCCGGAAGTGAAAACCAGTGGTGGTCAACCAAGCCAAGATGGCTGTTGTACAGTAAGCAGCGCACAAATTATCTGTGTACAAAAGAGGCTTAAATCTTCCTGTAAAAAGCAGACACGAGCAAAAAATCTAACTATGCAATGTAATAGTTCCCCATACTTAAAAAAAAAAAAAAGAAAAAAAACGAACAAAAGAAAAAAAAATTCAGAGTAATATCAAGGATTATATTTGGGTCACGTTACCAGACATATCGAACTAATGTGCTCTAGACGCCATTCTACACGACAAAACAGATGGAGGTCTACAACTTCTTTGTGTGTGACTGGGTCAATGAAATTGGTAAGGTTGCATTTAATGATTATATTTTGCGTCTCCTGCCATGTTTGTTGCTGTTGCACGTGCCGTTAACGAGTAGCGTGTTTTTCTAATCTTTATCAAAATATAACTAGATGTCAACATTGTGTGTGTGCTGGAAGCACATATACAAATGTGCTGAAAGCTTCATTTATGTGTTGCCTTTGGTAAAATCTTAACTCTTTTGGATTTGCTTTCTTTTAGACTTGCCGAGTTAGTGCTTTTCGTTGCAAACGTGTTTAAAAAATACAATTAATAGCAAGATAATACTTAAATGGGAAATGATAAATGTTAAAAATATATATCAAACAAACCTTTAACGAAGTGATTACTGCAAAGTCATGCGTTCTTCGACTCTTGTAAAATCTTGAATTCTTCCGTCCTTTTTGATTACCTCTCGAGGAACTCTGAAGAAACATTTATCCTTTTCGTGATTTAGACGATTCGTACAGCCAAAAACAACACAAGCATAGGGCATTTTTTCTTCGTGAAAGGCTAAATGGCGCATAGTACTCATTGATAACAGAGCTCGCTTGACCACCACGCAAATGTAATTGGCCGTACGTGCCGTCACTAAAATCCAAGCAATAACTCCACGGTGATGTCTTGGTGAATTTACTGAGGAATTTGTGAAACTGAAACAATACAAAAAGAATGCCATTGTAAGTTAATAATACTAACACAGACACTCATAGACGTGTTAGCATAGTAGCTAATACTAACGCTGCTAGCTTAATTACATTACGATAGCAAGAACAAATTTGCATTAAAACACTCCTACAGACATCATACACAGCACTGTTAAGTAAGTAACAATTGTTTTAGGTAATAGTAAAACCTACAAACGTTGCTTGCAGTGATAATTAAATAAAAATTTCGAGCAGAAATTAATATGGACGATTTTACTTCCACTTTAAGGCATCAAAACAGGAAGTACATTTTCAACGTGCAGCACCTGAAGTAGGCGAACTCGTCCAAAAGATTGCGCCATAGCAAAAACAATAACACACTATTCCACTGTTTCTGCTTGGATTTAATGAAAACTATTGAACTCAAAACTTATGATAATTAGCAAAGAACAATCCATAAATAAATTAGCTGCACCGTTTTATAAACCGAAAGGTTCAAGGTGGAGGAAAAAGTACCGTTTTTTTTTTGTCCGGAATTTACGGTATTTCTACCAGGAATTGCTTGTGTGCTCAATATCAAAAATTCTGTGTTTTAGGTCCAGTCCAAGGTGAATCTGAAATATGACTCTTGGCACAAAGAGGTGCTCAGCAAGTTTGGCCAAATGCTCGGTCAGAACATGCAGGATTTCCATGCCCAGATCTCCAAGGTAAAGCCCTATAATACATTATAGTGTGATCAATACTTTATGAAACTAGAAAAAGCAATTTCAGTAGAAATTTTTTGTGAATGCTGAAAGGCGTACTGAAATGCTAACTGTTAGCACGCTAGCCAGATAGAGCCAGGTAACAGAAAATCAGAATCCGCTTTATTGGTCGGGTATGTTTAACACACAAGAAATTTGACTTAGTAGACTGTACTCTCTACTAACATGGGCAAGGCTACTAGGATAATTGTGCAGTGGTGAATGGAGCAAAAGGACGATGAAGTGAATATGATTAGGTACATTCAGAGTGACAGATTAGTTCCAAGGTCATTTCACAGCAACAGGTCTCACACACTGTTTTGCGTTCATCAAAGCTGTAAAATGAGTGACAAGGGCCAGAATGAGCATGTTAGCATGCATAAAGTACCAAACTATATCACTCTGAGGTGTATACCTGCAGAAACAGCAAGCATGCCTAACATCACTAATGAGCATTTTTACTTTGGAACGGTTTTAATCAGATAAGAAATGTGGAAGAAACACTTTTTAATAGAGAATACATCTTAGGGGAAAGCGGGTACGTTTTTCTTACATTGAAAATAGTCTGAATGTCCCGGATAAGGTAGAGGTTTTAATGGTGAATTGGTTAAAAAAAAAATGAGGTAGAAGTAGTTGAAGGAAAAACAGGTGGAAACCGTAGTCGAAAGAAAAATACTGTAGGTGGAAACAGTGGTATTGAAAAGAGGGAGTTTGGGAAAAACATTAATTTTTGGAACACATTCCTGGGAATGTGGGAATTTTTGGAACATATAAAAACACGTTTTGAAAGTGGAATGGTTTGAATCAGATAAATGTGGAAGAAGGAGGCGGACAAAAAATACAGCAGAATAAGTAGAATACTATATGCATGTTTTTAGTATTCACACAATACATTCCCTGTCATTTAACATTTTTATGTTCCCTTTCAGTCCCGTCAAGACCTTGAGCAACATTCTGTGGACACCGCAAGCACATCAGATGCTGTCAACTTCATCACATATGTCCAAACGCTGAAGCGTAAAATCAAACAATTTGAGAAAAATGTGGATGTGAGTATATTGAAAGACAAAGTGTCACAGAAGGAAAAAGCAATTTACAAACACAGTTCTTCCTCCTTTGTCTCTCTTTAGTTGTTTCGTAATGGGCAGCGACTGCTTGAAAAGCAGAGATTCCAGTTCCCTCCATCTTGGCTCTACATCGACAACATCGAAGGAGAATGGGGGGCTTTCAGTGACATAATGAAGCGTAAAGACACTGCTATCCAACAACAGGTGGCCAACCTGCAGATGAAGATCGTCCAGGAGGACAAAGCTGTCGAAAACCGCACCACTGACTTGCTTAATGACTGGGAAAAGACTAAACCTGTTGCTGTAAGAGACACTGAGGGAAACCGTAAAACTAAATGATGCTCTTTTAGGCAAAAAAACCCAATTTATTAATGATATATGTACCGCACATCAGGGTAACCTGCGTCCTGAGGAGGCTCTTCAGTCTCTGACCATCTATGAAGGCAACTTTGGACGTCTGAAGGTTGAAAGAGAGAAGTGTGCCCGTGCCAAAGAGGCCCTGGAGCTCACTGACACCGGCTTGCTCAGCGGCAGTGAAGAGAGGGTCCAGGTAAGAATTCAATCAAAAATATTAACTTCAGTCTCTTACCTGAGATTCAGTAATCAACAACTGTAATGATTGTAGGTAGCACTGGAGGAGCTGCATGACCTGAAGGAGGTGTGGTCAGAGCTGTCCAAGGTGTGGGAGCAGATTGACCAGATGAAAGAGCAGCCGTGGGTGTCAGTTCAACCTCGCAAGGTAACACATGAGCAGGATTACTCTAAATGCAACAATTAACTTCTCTATTCAAGTTGCCGGGTGCCTGGTCTACAAAAGCAAAAACAGCTCCGGGTCAAAAACCATTGCCATTAAAGCTGTGGATGTATTAAAGCTGTGGATCTAGGCAACTTTCTGATGTAGTTTTTACCAACTTCACAATTTGAAGTACCGTATTTTCCGGAGTATAAATCGCACCGGCCGAAAATGCATAATAAAGAAGGAAAAAACATATATAAGTCGCACTGGAGTATAAGTCGCATTTTTTGGGGAAATGTTTTTGATAAAGCCCAACACCAAGAATAGACATTTGAAAGGCAATTTAAAACAAATAAAGAATACTGAATGACAGGCTGAATAAGTGTACGTTATATGACGCATAAATAACCAACTGAGAAAGTGCCTGGTATGTTAAAGGCCTACTGAAATGAATTTTTTTTATTTAAACGGGGATAGCAGATCTATTCTATGTGTCATACTTGATCATTTCGCGATATTGCCATATTTTTGCTGAAAGGATTTAGTATAGAACGACGATAAAGATTGCAACTTTTGGTATCTGATAAAAAAAAGGCTTGCCCCTACCGGAAGTAGCGTGACGTAGTCAGTTGAACATATACGCAAAGTTCCCTATTGTTTACAATAATGGCCGCATGAAGTGAGAGAGATTCGGACCGAGAAAGCGACAATTTCCCCTTTAATTTGAGCGAGGATGAAAGATTTGTGGATGAGTAAAGTGCAAGTGAAGGACTAGTGGGGAGTTGAAGCTATTCAGATAGGGAAGATGCTGTGAGAGCCGGGGGTGACCTGATATTCAGCTGGGAATGACTACAACAGTAAATAAACACAAGACATATATATACTCTATTAGCCACAACACAACCAGGCTTATATTTAATATGCCACAAATTAATCCTGCATAAAAACACCTGCGTGTTTGTTACGCTAGCTCCTAGCTCCTCTGCTAGCTCCTAGCTCCATAGAACACGCCAATACAATTCAAACACCTGATCAACACACACAATCACTCAGCCCAAAAGACCGTTCACCTAACCCAAGGTTCATAAAGCTTATATATTTTTAAAAAGTTACGTACGTGACGCGCACATACGGTCAAGCTATCAAATGTTTAGCAGCCAAGGCTGCATACTCACGGTACCTGATATTCAGCTGGGAATGACTACAACAGTAAATAAACACAAGACATATATATACTCTATTAGCCACAACACAACCAGGCTTATATTTAATATGCCACAAATTAATCCTGCATAAAAACACCTGCGTGTTTGTTACGCTAGCTCCTAGCTCCTCTGCTAGCTCCTAGCTCCATAGAACACGCCAATACAATTCAAACACCTGATCAACACACACAATCACTCAGCCCAAAAGACCGTTCACCTAACCCAAGGTTCATAAAGCTTATATATTTTTAAAAAGTTACGTACGTGACGCGCACATACGGTCAAGCTATCAAATGTTTAGCAGCCAAGGCTGCATACTCACGGTACCTGATATTCAGCTGGGAATGACTACAACAGTAAATAAACACAAGACATATATATACTCTATTAGCCACAACACAACCAGGCTTATATTTAATATGCCACAAATTAATCCTGCATAAAAACACCTGCGTGTTTGTTACGCTAGCTCCTATGCTAGCTCCTAGCTCCATAGAACACGCCAATACAATTCAAACACCTGATCAACACACACAATCACTCAGCCCAAAAGACCGTTCACCTAACCCAAGGTTCATAAAGCTTATATATTTTAAAAAAGTTACGTACATACGCAAAAAAAAGTTGCGCACATACGGTCAAGCGATCAAATGTTTAGAAGCCAAAGCTGCATACTCACAGTAGCACGTCTGTGTCTTTGTCATCCAAATCAAAGTAATCCTGGTAAGAGTCTGTGTTGTCCCAGTTCTCTACAGGCGTCTGTGTACCGAAGTCAAAAGTCCTCCTGGTTAGAGTCTCTGTTATCCGAGTTTTTCCATCTTGACTGCATCTTTCGGGAATGTAAACAAAGAAGCGCCGGCTGTGTATTGTTGTTGCTGACTACGTTCGAAAAATACGTCCATTTCGCACCGACAACTTTCTTCTTTGCTTGCTCAGCTTCCTTCTCTATAATGCAATGAACATGATTGCAACAGATTCACGAACACAGATGTCCAGAATACTGTGGAATTATGAAATGAAAACAGAGCTTTTTCGTATTGGCTTCAATGTGGAAGGCATACCCGTGTTCGCCGGGCTACGTCACGCGCATACGTCATCCTCAGAGGCGTTTCGAACCGGAAGTTTAGCGGCAAATTTAAAATGTCACTTTATAAGTTAACCCGGCCGTATTGGCATGTGTTATAATGTTAAGATTTCATCATTGATATATAAACTATCAGACTGCGTGGTCGGTAGTAGTGGGTTTCAGTAGGCCTTTAACATAACATATTATGGTAAGAGTCATTCAAATAACTATAACATATAGAACATGCTATATGTTTACCAAACAATCTGTCACTCCTAATAGCTAAGTCCCATGAAATCTTATACGTCTAGTCTCTTACGTGAATGAGCTAAATAATATTTGATATTTTACGGTAATGTGTTAATAATTTCACACATAAGTCGCTCCTGAGTATAAGTCGCACCCCCGGCCAAACTATGAAAAACCTCTGACTTATAGTCCGTATCATAAATAGTCTTCTTTCAGCAGCTTTATCTACCTCTGCATGTGCTTTAAAATGTTGGTTTGTGTAAAACTTAAGCAGTTACGGCATGAACGTCAAACTCAAGGCCCGGGGGCCATATCTAGCCCACCACATCATTTTATGTGGCCTGAGAAAGACTTGTTCAATTTCTGACCAAAAAAAAATGTGCTTCCTGCGACTGCATAAGTTCTACACTTGCAAAATGTCCCAAGCATTTTTTTCCTGGTTATCAAAAAAAAGTACTTAATAAACTGCTTGTCACCTTGATTTAAGGTTTCAAAGCAAATTATTTTTCAATCTGTAAATAAAACATATAATAATCTGAATCCGTTGCCTAGGCAGATTGTGCAACGGGGCTTTTATGTTTATATTCATATAGATTCACCGTTACTAGCTGCCCTCTGATGGCAGCCATAATTGCGATGTGGCCCTCAAAACAGAGTTTGACACCCCTGATTTATGGCATTCGAATAACTCATACAAAATTCACAGATTGGCTTTTCTTTTTTGTGTGTCTATAGCTTCGTCAGAATCTGGATGCTCTCCTGAACCAGCTCAAGAACTTCCAAGCAAGACTTAGACAGTATGCTTCCTACGAGTACGTCCAGAGGCTGCTGAAGGGATACCTCAAGGTTTAAGCAGTTCTTGTACTTCAACATTGTAATGTAACATTGCAATTGTAAGTATCATTTACACTGATTTGTATCAGGTCAACATGTTGGTGATTGAGCTGAAGTCAGAGGCTCTGAAGGACCGCCACTGGAAGCAGCTGATGAAGCGTCTACATGTCAACTGGGTCCTGTCAGAACTGACCCTTGGTCAGATCTGGGATGTGGATCTGCAGAAGAATGAGATGGTGGTGAAGGATGTGCTCCTGGTAGCCCAGGGAGAGATGGCTTTGGAAGAGTTCCTCAAACAGGTGAACTATCAGCGTAATGCACTAATTACACTTGTTTCGAATATTAATAAGTCTGTGCTGGTCTGCAGATCCGTGAAGTGTGGAACTCCTACGAGCTCGACTTGGTGAATTACCAAAACAAGTGTCGTCTCATTCGAGGATGGGACGACCTCTTCAACAAGGTCAAAGAGCACATCAACAGCGTGTCTGCCATGAAGTTGTCCCCTTACTACAAGGTAAAGGCTCATTAAAGCTTGTGTTACATTGAATCATTACTGTTTAAATAAAATGTTTTTCGCCTAGGTGTTTGAGGAGGACGCTCTGAGCTGGGAGGACAAGCTTAATCGCATCATGGCTCTGTTTGATGTTTGGATCGATGTCCAGCGTCGATGGGTCTACCTGGAGGGCATCTTCACAGGGAGTGCTGACATCAAACATCTGCTGCCGGTGGAAACCCAACGATTCCAGAGGTAAAGTGAAAAATGTCTTCATTTCCTACCAACATTTAACATGTAACTCAGTTTTTAAATGCATTTTGTTTACAGTATCAGCACTGAGTTCTTGGCACTAATGAAGAAAGTCACCAAGTCTCCTCTGGTGATGGATGTGCTGAACATACAAGGGGTGCAGAGGTCCCTGGAGAGGCTGGCTGACCTTCTTGGGAAAATACAGAAAGCCCTGGGAGAATACCTGGAGAGAGAAAGATCATCATTCCCCAGGTAAAATAACAAGATCCTTGCTAGACAAAGGGAAAATGATTTGAAGTTTGCATGGATTTACTGAACTTCTCAAAGCTTTACATCATATTGTACTTCGTTAGACTGCAGACTAGTTGAGACTGAACTGCCCTCCCCCAGTGGCTGCAGCAAAGTAGACCACTGAATTTGTTTAACACTTATTGATATGTACTTAGTTCCATACACTCAGCATAAGTCTTCATCACGTAATCAACTGTCCTGTGAAGTAGCAAAAAAGGGCGAAAATAAAAATTAATTTACAAAATGTGAAATACTTGTAAAGTCCCAATCAAGCAAATAATTTGTACAACAGGTTATTGTCCTGTTAAGTGTTTGGCCCAACAACCAATGAAAACAATGTTTTATAACATACTCATAGGGAACAGAAGTGTCACTTTTACTTTGTATTAGGGGTGCAACGATTGTCGGCAAATATCGACCAAAAAAATGTATCGCCGACAAATTCATGTGTCAACAGTCGGGACGTCATCACAAGTGTTTTTACGGATGGACGCAAGTCAGCGCCGCCACTCGTGAGAATATTGTGGGTGAAAACATGTGAAGTGTTGGAACATTTTCTTTTATTCTTGCTAAAAAACATGAATTGCAGTGCAGTGCAATGAAGCAAGGCACAACGTCAATCTCACACACACACACACACACAAAACATTAGGCACTAATGCGCCGATACCATTAAAGATTAGACATACAATATATTAGACAGCTTAAATTTCAACAATTAATCAATGATCCAATTCTATCAGATTGCTAAAAATGCTAGGAGTTATTCAATAATGAATAATATAGCAGTTTGTAGCTTTTCAAACGCATCATCACAAAATGTTTTCTCTTAGACTAAGTTGTTTTCATTGATGCTATTTTAACTGTCCTTTTTTTTACGTAAAAAAATATTTTTATTTTTTTTTAGCAATTTGCCTTTCTTTGCTTTTGAATTGAAAGTTTAATAGTTATTTTTGTCACAGCTGAAATAGCAGAGTAGTTACATTATAAATAAATATTTATGAATGAATTAGTCATCTTTGTTAGTACGCACATCTCTAAAAATAACTCAAGATTAATTAAACAATTTTATAGCAAAATTAGAGCCACTTAATTTGTATGCATTATAATCCGACTAATAGTTCAAATAATCTATGACTAGACAACTATCAAAATAGTCTTTAGTTGCAGCCCTATTTTGCACTGAAGGGAAAGGGGAAAGCATTTTGCTGTCAGACCTCCTTGCATCGTGATTGGGATGTTTTGATTAGATGACCAGTGTTTCCCATAAACTGCCAAGATACCTGTGGCGGTGGGGGCGTGGCTATGGGCGTGGTCACATGACATCGAGTAATTTGCATAATTTACTACGATATGATTTTCTCTAAAAAGGCTAAAAAAATGTATACTTACTAATTAATAATAACAGTTTTGTTTTAAACGTCCATCCATCCATCATCCATCCATCCATTTTACATTATGAATACACAAAAGATAACTACTACAGTATCAAATTAGTATTAGTATCTGAAGCACCGTTTCCACGTGTGTTTATTGACAACAGGGTTATAACCTGGACACGTTAGCTCGTCGGTATGGTAGCAGGTGACTGTTACTGCGTGCGTCTGCCCCGGCACCCGAGTCAAACAGCGGTTAATGAAGCAGCGTCAGGCTGCTCACCGTCTGTGAAACGCTCGGTGAAATCGCGGATTAACGTTAAATGACGAGCCGCGAGCGATGCAGCTATAACCTATCTCACCTGGTAGAGCACCCGCTGCGGCGACCCAGTTCAATCCCACCTGACAGTCGCTCTGCTCCGCGTCAATCCCCCCTCTCACCCTCTCTCCCCCCTCCCCCGTCTCTCTCCAGCTGTCCTTTCAAAATAAATGCATTCAAATCCCGAAAATAAAAATGAAGAAAATCCGAGTCGTGGCGGACGTAATTCTTTCGTGGCGGGCCGCCACAAATAAATGAATGTGTGGGAAACACTGGATGACTGTAGACTCACAGTAAGAGTATATTTTCACAGAATCACGTCAAAATTACCTCGATTAAACCATGATACTATGAATTGGTTTTTTTTGGAAATGCTTTGATGACATCATGAGCTTTGAGGAACCATGTCGTATTACCTTACTATGCGTTCTTACTAGCTTAGAGGTGTATTAAGCACACACATTTATTAGGCAGTTATAAAATTATTATATTTGCACTGGGATGGCTGTATACAAATACATTTGCCTTCCTGACGCTAAATGTGTATTTTGTGGACCCGTTTTATGAAGTACTTTGACTATAAAATAGTTTATTGCTTTGGAAAAACAAAACAAAAATGTGACATACATATTCTTCTAGGTTCTACTTCGTGGGAGACGAGGACCTGCTGGAGATCATCGGCAACAGCAAGAATGTGGCCAAGCTGCAGAAGCACTTTAAAAAGATGTTCGCAGGCGTCTCCAGCATCTTGCTCAACGAGGACAACACTGTGGTTTTGGGCATATCGTCTCGCGAGGGCGAGGAAATTGTCTACAAGACACCCGTCTCAATCACTGAGCACCCCAAGATCAACGAGTGGCTGACGCTGGTGGAGAAGGAGATGAGAGTGACGCTGGCCAAGCTGCTCGCAGAATCTGTCACTGAGGTCAACGCCTTCAACAAGGGCACTGCCGTGGATCTGAGCCAGTACATCAACTGGATCGATCGCTATCAGGTTTGATCACATGCTGATCACGTTACTCCAAAGCTGTTACTTGGTCATGAAATGTAACCTCTTTGTCGTCCGTCCACAGGCTCAGCTGGTGGTGCTCTCCGCCCAAATCGCCTGGTCCGAAAACATTGAGTCAGCCTTGACATCCATCCCTGGTAGCGGCGACATGACCTCCATTCAGGGTGTGCTGTCAAATGTGGAAGCCACGCTCAATGTGCTGGCCGATACCGTGCTCATGGAACAGCCGGCACTTCGCAGGAGGAAGCTGGAGCACCTGGTGAGGGAGAATGCTTATCTTCAACTGTTTTTATTTGACCGTGGCACACATTCTGATGTCTTTCCGCTTCTCAGATCACAGAGCTGGTGCACCAACGTGACGTGACCAGGAGTCTGATCAAGAACAAGATTGACAACCCCAAGTCCTTCGAGTGGCTCAGTCAGATGCGCTTCTACTTTGACCCCAAGCAGACAGATGTTCTACAGCAGCTGTCTATCCAGATGGCTAATGCCAAGTTCAACTATGGCTTTGAATACTTGGGTGTCCAGGACAAGCTTGTCCAGACTCCACTGACTGACCGCTGCTACTTGACCATGACTCAGGCTCTGGAGGCTCGCCTTGGAGGGTCACCGTTTGGTATGTTTTTTTGTTTTGTATTTATCCCCTACTATAAAAAAAAAAATTTTTTTAATTAAGTTATTAAAAAGTATTACTTCTTCTCTAAGGTCCTGCTGGAACAGGAAAGACAGAGTCTGTGAAAGCTCTGGGCCACCAGCTTGGGCGCTTTGTGTTGGTCTTCAACTGCGATGAGACATTCGACTTCCAGGTATGTTACATATACTGCTAAAAGAAACATTAAATAAGAATGATAAACACTATTTATACACATGAGTGAAAAGTCACTCAGAGAACAGGGTGCCAATAAACCACTTCTGGTGTTTTCTTTCTGCTGTGGTATGAGCCCAAATTGGTGATGTATGGCCTTCATGAAGAGAGTATCTGGAGACACATGCGGATTAAGTGGCCTTAAAGGGGAACTGCACTTTTTTGGAATTTTGCCTAATGTTCAAAATCATTATGAAAGACATGACATCAGATGTTTTTCTTTTTATTCATTCTAACTCAGAAATAAAAATCCTCTTACAGCGGAGCCAGTGGGAGGTCCTCTATTCCACCCATAACCCCCCCCACCCCCCACCCCCCCCCAAAAAAACTACATCCAAAAAGCGCCACCAATAAGTGTATATACATTTCGTAACTTGAATATTAACAAAGTATTAGTTATATTGTTATTATAAGCGCTAACACAGACAAACTATTTATAGCGGTGCCGTGATTTTGAGCTTGTGTGCCAATGTTGACATGATCGACTGCTTCCTCGTTTCCTTGCTTGTCAAACTTTATAGTAGATAATAGATTATGCTTCTTATCTGGATAGAAGAACAAGGACATATTCCGACATGTTTGTACACTTTGACAGCCAATTTAGACCTGGAAATGGCGAGAACGACATGAAAAGAGGCTTGGTTCCACCCCCTCCTTTTCTTTGCAAAGAGTATGAGTCATTCTTCATCTAAATTAAAATATATGACTATCCTAGCAGTCGTCATCCTAATGACAGCAGTTCTTGTACAGTAAGTGACATTGTATTATGTCTGTTGGCTCTCATTAAGTCTGCAGTGATGTTAAAAAAAACAACAACTTTGATTCGGGAGTGCAGTTCCCCTTTAAGAGGTCATTGATAAGGTAACAATAGTAGTCCTAATGCTGGGTTGTTGTCTTTAATGGACCCCACCATCTCTTCTGGTGTATCAACCTGTCTCCTGTTATGTCATCTACTCTCTTGACACTGTCCTCTAAGGTAAGACAATACTTTTGAAAATTGCCATCTGGGAAGAGAGTCACTACCGCAACAACTTAGAGCTAACAGTAGTTACGAGGGCCCCTGGGGGAAAAATGCAAAATGAGCAAGGGAATCTGCTGTGTTCATACAAGTCTGTGTACGTCCTTGCCTTTTAGGCCATGGGTCGTATCTTTGTGGGTCTGTGCCAAGTGGGAGCTTGGGGCTGCTTTGATGAGTTCAACCGTCTGGAGGAGAGAATGCTGTCTGCCGTCTCTCAGCAAGTCCAGTACATCCAGGTGGCCTTGAGGGAACACAGCAACCCCAACAGAGACAGGAGTATGTGGGGAAGCGTACAGTAAATCAAAAAATATGATGATTGAACAAATAAGGCTAAAATGCGATGTCATCTCACCAGGTGTGCCGGTCACCACAGAACTCTTGAACAAGCAGGTGAAGGTGAGCCCAGACATGGCCATCTTCATCACCATGAATCCTGGCTATGCCGGCCGCTCCAACCTTCCCGACAACTTGAAGAAGCTCTTCCGTAGCTTAGCCATGACCAAGCCGGACCGTCAGCTCATTGCCCAGGTCATGCTCTACTCTCAGGGCTTCCGCACGGCTGAGATCCTCGCCAAAAAGATTGTTCCCTTCTTCAAGTATGTTCTCCTATAGAGAAAGAATTACATCCCAGGGAACATTTTGATTAATATGTATCTTCTTTTCAGGCTGTGTGACGAGCAGCTGTCGTCTCAAAGTCACTACGACTTTGGCCTGCGAGCTCTCAAGAGCGTGCTGATAAGTGCTGGCAATGTGAAGCGTGAGCGTATCCAAAGAATCAAAAGGGAGAAGCTTGAGCGCGGAGAAGTTGTTGATGAGAATGAAATTGCAGAAAACCTTCCCGAACAAGAAGTAATAAAAAAAAAAAGACCAGGAGAAATTAATTTACATTGAGAGTACTTGAATCTTGAATATGACCCTCTGTTGCTGTAGATTCTGATCCAGAGCGTATGCGAGACCATGGTGCCCAAGTTGGTGGCAGAGGACATTCCTCTTTTGTTCAGCCTGCTGTCCGACGTCTTCCCCGGAGTGCAGTACATGCGTGGAGAGATGACTGCGCTCAGGGAGGAGCTCAAGAAGGTGTGCAGGGAGATGTACCTCACCTACGGAGATGGTGACGACGTGGGCTGCATGTGGGTGGAGAAGGTAAGTGCATTACCTGTGTATATGCCAACTCTTCCAGGGTTGCATAGAAATACTTCAAACATTGCTGTATTATTTTCTCATTAGGTGCTGCAGCTGTACCAGATAACGCAGATCAACCATGGCCTCATGATGGTGGGACCTTCAGGTAGTGGAAAGACAATGGCTTGGCGGGTGCTGCTTAAAGCCCTGGAGAGGCTAGAAGGTGTTGAGGGTGTGGCCCACATCATTGACCCCAAAGCAATTAGCAAGGACCACCTCTACGGAACACTTGACCCCAACACCCGCGAATGGACTGACGGCTTGTTTACACACATCCTCAGAAAGTGAGTAGCAGAAGGGAGAAGTACGATGGGCTCTTTTTGTGAATGTGTGATTGTAAAATTTTATTTTCTTTGACTTTCAGGATTATTGACAATGTCAGAGGTGAACTACAGAAGCGCCAGTGGATCATCTTTGATGGAGATGTAGACCCTGAGTGGGTTGAAAATCTCAACTCCGTATTAGATGATAACAAATTGCTCACGCTGCCCAACGGAGAGCGTCTCAGCTTGCCACCAAATGTAAAAGCAGCTCCAATTGCCCTTTTTCCTCTCCTTTTCCCTTTTTTTTTTTAACCCTTACATTCACACTTTCCCAAGGTGCGTGTAATGTTCGAGGTCCAGGACCTGAAGTACGCCACCCTGGCCACAGTTTCTCGCTGTGGTATGGTGTGGTTCAGCGAAGATGTGCTCAGCACAGACATGGTTTTCAACAACTTCCTGGCTCGCATTCGTAGTATCCCACTGGACGAGGGAGAGGACGAGGCTCAAAGAAAGAGGAAGGGCACAGAGGATGAGGAGGAGACTGCTTCTCCAATGTTGCAGGTATAATCTTACACCTCTCGTACTGCAACGTCAACATTTGGGCATCTGTATTAAACTCTTGTGTCCCACTAGATCCAGCGTGATGCCGCCGCCATCTTGCAGCCTTACTTCACCTCCACTGGCCTTGTCATTAAGGCCTTGGAGCACGCCTCTAAGATGGAGCATATCATGGACTTCACCCGCCTGCGATGCATGGGTTCACTGTTTTCGATGCTGCACCAGGCCTGCCGTAACGTGGCCCTGTACAACAACAACCACCCTGACTTTCCAATGCCCATTGATCAGCTTGAGCGATACATGCAGGTGAGTCATTTACTTTAACAACTATGCTGTAAAAGTAGGCGTGTCATTGATTTGGTTGGTCCACTAAAACACCTCCTCCTCCCCCCTGTTTAGACTGACAAAAAAAATCTGATCTGTATCACTTGAGGACAAATAAATCACATTTGGTGTGCATTGTAACAAGAAGAAACACAAAACATGTAGAAGTGTGTTTTTTTTAAACAGTGTGTCTATTTATTTTAGTTATTCGAAAAAATAACTTGGTCTATAGAACTTTTTGAACCCATTCAAAAATACGGTGATAACCATGATAATTTTAATCACAATAACCACGTATGAAAATATAATTGTTACATCGCTAACTGTTACACTGTACAACAATTTGAAAACCTTTTGTCAATGTTTTCTGCAGAGATATCTGATTTATGCCGTGCTGTGGTCCTTCTCTGGTGATGGACGGCTGAAAATGAGGGCTGAGCTAGGAGAATACATCCGCCGCATCACCACGGTGCCCCTCCCCAGTGCTCCCAACATCCCCATCATTGATTATGAGGTACTGATGGCTTAAACACAAAAACACCCACATTTTTTCCCATATTAACATTCTCTGAAGTGAATATACATTTTATTCTGTCTCATAAGCAAATTTGGTATGTTTTGCTCAGGTTTGTATCTCCGGCGAGTGGCAGTCTTGGCAGGGTAAGGTGCCCCAGATCGAGGTAGAGACTCACAAAGTGGCCTCGCCTGATGTCGTGGTCCCGACCTTGGACACCGTGCGCCACGAGGCTTTGCTGTACACCTGGCTGGCAGAGCACAAACCACTAGTGCTGTGTGGACCTCCGGGCTCTGGAAAGACCATGACACTCTTCAGCGCTCTCAGGGCCTTGCCTGATATGGAGGTGAGAAACAAGCTTCTTTCCCCTTGTACCTGTATGTTACAATTTAATGTATTAATATTTTAATCATTTTCCCCAGGTTGTTGGTCTGAACTTCTCTAGCGCCACCACCCCAGAACTGCTACTCAAGACCTTTGACCACTACTGCGAGTACCGCCGCACTCCCAACGGCGTGGTCCTTGCCCCTGTGCAGCTTGGCAAGTGGTTGGTGTTGTTCTGTGATGAGATCAATCTGCCTGATATGGACAAGTACGGCACACAAAGAGTCATCTCCTTCCTCAGACAGGTAAAGGCACTGTTTAAGAGCTAGGAAAAGCAGCAGCATCACATGCAGTATCCCCATTTTATGCTAACTGCTCTGGGGTCATGTTCTCTGTACAGATGGTGGAGCATGGAGGGTTCTATCGCACATCAGACCAGACTTGGGTCAAACTGGAGAGGATCCAGTTTGTGGGTGCCTGTAATCCTCCCACTGATCCAGGCAGAAAGCCTCTAACACACAGGTAATAATAATGAGAGCCCTGACCCAAATGTACCTGTGAGCAATGAAGAAATAAACTGTTGCGTGACCTTCTATAGGTTCCTGCGTCACGTTCCTGTGGTGTACGTCGACTATCCCGGCCCAGCTTCTCTCACACAGATTTACGGCACCTTCAACCGGGCCATGTTGCGCCTCATCCCCTCGCTACGGACCTATGCTGAACCTCTTACTGCTGCTATGGTGGAATTCTATACCATGTCTCAGGTAAGGAAGAAAAACAATAAATAGAGGCGTCCCGATACAGCATTTTCAGTTCAGAAAGGTTACCGATATTGGAGCCATGAGTGTTGGCCAATATCGATATAATATCAGCAGGCATCAGTACATTTTTTCATTTGTAGTGTGGAATATTAGAAAAGCTTTGGTCAAGTGAAAATACTTAAGGGACAATGGTAGGTATGAAATCTGTAGTAAATTGAATAATAATCAATTTAGACTTTGTATGTGTAAGTAAAATGAAACTATAATTGATACTTGTTTATATTGACGTTTTTTTTTTCATTACACTTACAGTATTTATGAAATCAAACACTAGACAGAAAATAATTCCAAGTATATTTGCTCTGATCAGCTTTCCGCAGCAGTTCCGAAACTGCTTTTTATTGTCATCTCCAGCTGGGTATTTTTCTGCAAATGTGTGTCTGTTCTAGAAATGTATTTCAACATTTGATTCTTTGTTGTTTGCTATTTACAAATATTAAGCACACAGGTGAACCAACTTCATTAACAGTGAAAGCAAATTATTCTGTCCATAAAGCATACATTTTCTATTTCCATTAGAAATGTTTCTCTTTTTTGATCTGTCCATTACTAGCTTACGAAAGGGTTGACTGCTAAAAACAATACAATTGCTTGGCAGCAAAAGGTGATGCTTAGGCGTACATTTCGAAATATTAAAACACGTTTTATTTTATATTACAAGATCACAGAACTACCCAAAATAACAACTGTTATAAAAAAATGAACTAAATAAATTAAAAAAAATAGACATTATTTCTTGACATTTTGTTTGATAGCCAAAGGGAGCCCAGGCGGAGGCATGAAAGAGCCACATTCGGCTCCAGAGCGCTGGGTTGCAGACCACTGGTCTAGCTTGTGTGCTTAGTTAGCTGTTGTGGACCGTAGCTGTTAACTCCTAGTGACCTCTAGCCTGCAATGTTTACCATTGTATAAAGAGAGATCAAACTTGGGTGTTTTTAGAAGACATTCAGATGTTAACTGTCTGTCAAGTTTTGCACTGTGTGAATGCATACAGCGGAGCACTAATAATGGAGTTTGAAGACGCAAGCCAATATCATCCGATACTTTTTTTAAATTTATTTTTTCTTCTTCTTATTTTTTTTTCTTATTTCGGACCGAGATTCCCCTAATAACACTATGGCATTAATTATCAGTTTGTAAAATCGATGCACTTCTTTCAGGAGCGTTTCACGCAGGACACACAACCTCTTCTGGCTTTAATTATCATTTTGTAAAATCTATGCACTTCTTTCAGGAGCGTTTCACGCAAGATACACAACCTCACTACATCTACTCTCCAAGAGAGATGACCCGCTGGGTGAGGGGGATCTTCGAAGCCCTGAGGCCACTGGAGACTCTCCCTGTGGAGGGACTTATCCGTATCTGGGCTCATGAGGCTCTTCGCCTCTTCCAAGATAGGTTAGCGCAAGTTTGCTATACTTATGTTCCAAACGTGTCCTTTTCCCCTAATTTGGACAACCCTGAGCAAGTTTCAAATGTGGTTGGTGTTCCTGTTTGTTCCCAGGCTTGTCGGTGATGAAGAGAGAAGGTGGACGGATGAGAACATCGATATGGTTGCTCTCAAACACTTCCCTAACATTGATAAGGAGAAGGCTCTCAACAGGCCCATCCTCTACAGCAACTGGCTCTCAAAGGTAAACATAAAATAAAGACATGAAATATTGATCTTTTGACAAGTCTGTCTTGTTTGACTCAAGGACTACATCCCAGTGGAACAAGAGGAGCTGAGGGACTATGTCAAGGCTCGTCTTAAGGTCTTCTACGAGGAGGAGCTTGACGTCCCTCTGGTGCTCTTTAACGAGGTGTTGGACCATGTTCTCAGAATTGATCGGTGAGTTTTGGGGCTTAAGCATTATAAAACTTATGAGTTAACTGGCATCTCCATTGACTGACAAAATCTCTTCTAGAATCTTCCGCCAGCCACAGGGGCATCTTCTGTTGATTGGTGTGAGCGGAGCAGGGAAGACAACTCTGTCTCGCTTTGTTGCATGGATGAACGGACTTAGCGTTTACCAAATCAAGGTTGGTATTACAACATTGTAAGTCGATGTGTTCATATTTATTTGATATTTTGGGGGGTATTCAGGTACACAGGAAGTACAGCGGAGAGGACTTTGATGAGGACTTGCGTACGGTGCTTCGCCGCTCTGGTTGCAAAAACGAGAAGATCGCCTTCATCATGGACGAGTCCAATGTGCTGGATTCCGGATTCCTTGAGAGAATGAACACCCTGCTGGCCAACGGGGAGGTAAATTGCTCCCACTTTTTGCAGCATTGTTGCTTTTTCCAGGAATTGACAGTCCCTAATGTGACAAAATCCATAGGTCCCTGGATTATTTGAGGGAGATGAGTATGCCACCCTGATGACTCAGTGCAAGGAGGGTGCTCAGAAAGAGGGACTCATGCTCGACACCCACGAGGAGCTCTACAAGTGGTTTACCAGCCAGGTTATCCGGAACCTCCATGTGGTTTTCACCATGAATCCCTCATCGGAGGGCCTGAAGGACAGGGCTGCCACATCTCCAGCCCTCTTCAACAGGTAAACAAATGCCAAACAAACCACTTATTGCATTGATGCTAAATGAGAACTCTGCTTTAGGTGTGTGCTGAATTGGTTTGGAGACTGGTCCACTGAGGCTCTTTATCAAGTCGGGAAGGAGTTCACCAGCAAAATGGACCTGGAGAAGCCCAACTACAAAGTGCCAGACTATATGCCCATCGTCTATGACAAACTGCCCCAGCCACCATCACACAGGGAGGCCATCGTTAATGGCTGTGTGTTCGTACACCAGACACTTCACCAGGTAACCATCTCTGGATTCAAAAATGTGCATTTTGGCAGACATGTGCTTTAAATGTCTTCCTGTCACTAGGCTAACAACCGTTTGGCTAAGCGAGGTGGTCACACAATGGCCATCACTCCTCGCCACTACCTGGACTTCATCAACCAGTATGCCAACTTGTTCAACGAGAAGCGCAGCGAGCTGGAGGAGCAACAGATGCACCTCAACGTCGGTCTCCGTAAGATCAAGGAGACTGTTGATCAGGTAACATGAAGGATTGTAGTTGACAGTGCGCTTACCTTCTGGCAACACGACTGTAATCACAAGTTGTTATCAAGGTGGAGGAGCTCCGTCGCGACCTTCGAATCAAGAGCCAGGAGTTGGAGGCAAAGAACGCTGCTGCCAATGATAAGCTGAAGAAGATGGTTAAAGACCAACAGGAGGCTGAGAAGAAAAAGGTACTTTTTAATAAAATAAATTGAACTTATTTTATCCCCATATTGTTTCTACAAAGTCTTATTGTGACTGTTCTGATTCCAGGTGATGAGCCAGGAGATACAGGAATCTGTCTACAAGCAGCAGGAGGTGATCAAGGACAAACAACTGCGAGTCAAACAGGACTTGGACCAAGTGGAGCCAGCTGTCATTGAGGCACAGAATGGTATGTTGTGTATTTTTAACTCGTAATTTGTCTTCTGCGCTGTTATTAGCATAAATTGACAGCTCAACATTCTTTGAAGCTGTCTACAAACCAAAAGAAATGTTACATAATAATTCTAAAGTGAAACCTATCATGTTCAGTAGTAGGGATAGGAATTGAAAACCGAATCTTGTTCAGAATCGGTTCCCAGTATACCAATTCCTTGGAATCGCTTGCCATTTTGCCACGGTTCTTTTATTGAATCTTCCGGGTGGGGATGACATCATTGTGCAACGTGCGTAGTGACGCCAGATCGCAAAATGGCAGAGCCCGGTTGCAACAAACGCTTTAAAGTTGGCTACATTTTACAAGAAAAGTTTGGAACAGCATGACTTTTAATAATTATAAGGCTTAGTTCATCAAGAGGAGGACATACGAACAATATGCTGAAATATTTGAACACACAGCATGCAATAATTATAAATGAAAGTTGCATTTTTGAACCGCTGCTATCTAATCCCACCAGCAGCAACGCTAGCACGTCATCTGACTTCAACAAGTACTAACACCTCCTATCATGTTAGCGCTATTATTTGTTGAATTTAAATTAATGCCTTCTCATTTAGATGAGCATGACGAGACAGATTGTGACTGGCTCCGAGGCAGGCAGCCCAGTTCACGTTTGCCAATAGGCGTATGTCACCGAGCAGCGACTAAATTTGTGGTCAAAAGTTTGCATTTTCAGTAGGTGAATGCTAGATTGTAGTCAGAGAATAGTGGCATGTTTTCCTGCAACCAGATTTTCTCTGTCATGATATTATACAGGTGAAACTCACAAAATTAGAATATGGTGTAACAGTCCATTCATGTCAGCAATGAACTTCAAATGGGAAATTAATCTGTGTTATTAACTCATTACATGCAAAGTGAGATATGTCAGGCCTTGATTTGTTATAATTTTGATCATCATTGCTTAGTTTTTGAAACCTTACATTTTTCAATTCAAAGTTTTCATAACTGTAAGCCATAATCATCAAAATTATAACCAATAAAGGCTTGACATATCTCACTTTGCATGTAATAAGTTGATATCACATGTTATTTTGTAATTTGCACATCATTAAATTCTACAGAATTTCAATTTTAATTTGATTCTAAATCATTTCATAATTTTAAAAAATAGATTAAATTAGATTTAAAAAATGTTTACGCCTTCGCTGCACTTACTCTCTGCACATACTGTATACGTCATACAAAAGCAGTCAAGAGTAGCTTTTGCAACCTGTTTTGAAAAGGTTTATTGTAGTACTAGTTATTAATACTTATCATCAATCAATCAATCAATGTTTATTTATATAGCCCTAAATCACAAGTGTCTCAAAGGGCTGCACAAGCCACAACGACATCCAGAGCCCACATAAGGGCAAGGAAAAACTCGCAACCCCAATGGGATGTCGATGTATCATGTTATATACTAAGATATTGTGAGAATCTGTTTGAATCGAATCATTGTCCGAAGTATTGAAATAGAATCATGAGTTGTTGTAAGATTCTCATCCCTATAGGTTGTATTTAGTCACGTGACTTTTGAACAGAAGCAAACAAAGTGGTGGTCTACCAAACCAACAGAATGTGAACTATGCAAGGGGCCTTGATTTTAAGATCTTAAGCAGATGCGGGAAAAAAAAATCAAACTATGCAATGGAATCTATCCCTAAAAAAATCAAACTATGCAATGGAATCTATCCCTACATGATATCAAACAAGATTTGTCAAGTGATCTCAAGGATTATCTGTCGGTCGCGTTCTCAGACATGTCGAATTATCTGGTGCTCCAGACGTCAATCTACATGACAAAACCGATGTAAGCTTGAAAAAACATGGATGTTTACAACTTCTTTGTGTGTGGCTGGGTCATGGAAATTTGTATCAAGACTCTATCCTAAATCATGCATAGTTTTTGGTCGGGTAAGGTTGCATTTCATGATTTAACTTCGCGTTTACAGCCATTTTTGTTGCCTTGTTATTGTTGCACGCGCCGTTTGTGTACATGTGTTTTTCCCATCTTTATCAGAATACAACTATAAATCTCAACGTTGCGTATGTGTTGAGCTGAAAGATTAATTTATGATTGCTGCCTTTGGTACAAGCTGAACTATTTTTTTAGGTTGTGCTTACATTTCTTTCTTTTATTTAGACTCCACGAGTTGGCGGATTACGAAACAAAACGCGTTTTAAGGACTCCGAAACAAGATAAAATACAAATAATATCAAGATTATACTTAGAAGCTAAATACTAAACATTAAAAGTATATCAAAGAAACCTTTAACGAAGTGATCACTGCAAACTTGTGCGTTCTGCGACTCTGTTCCCTTGGACTGGAGTGCATGCTACTTTTCTTGTCGATTTATGTAAAATCTTGCACTCTTTCGCCCTACTAGATTACCTCTAGATGAACTCTGAAGAAATGTTTATCCTTTTTGCGATTTGAAGGCGTCGAACAGCCTAAAACAATGCAAGCATAGGGAATTTTTCTTAGAGAAAAGCAAACTGCCGCCGAGAACGCTTTGACAACAGACGCTCGCTGGCCCACCATTTTGCGTCTCACATTTAATGAGCCGAAACGTGTATATTTATATTAGGGATCTGCTTGGTAAGATTTAAGGCTTACCAATGACACAGTTGGTCTGTTTGTCACACATTTCTTCTGTGCCAGTGTTTTTTAAGTGTTTCTTAAGCTCTAGAGGGCCACCAAAACATGTCTGTTTCTCAGCTGTGGTCCGTACGGACCGCAGCGGTACTCGCTGTTAATACACTTTTCCACCACTTGTAGCAGTATTGACAATATCAAACAGACCGAAGAAGTCTGGAGCTGAAGTCATATGGAAGTTTCTTAAGTACAGAAATTATGACTACATCAGTGAATATGTATTTGTATTTGCACCTATATTTTATTGACAATTTATAAAAACCTATTTATTTATTATTAATTTAGATATACTTTTTGTTTTAATCAGTGTATATTATAAGAACATTTATTTTTCATCAGTTTTTTGAGCCACTTGTTTTGCAGTATATTTGATAGTATTAATTTTTAATACCAGATTATGTGATTAACACATTGTTTCATATCATTTGACAAGGTTTATCCTGTTAAACTGTTAGTAGGTTAGATACGATTATTAAAAACAATTCATATCAAGAGTAAGATTAATATTTCAGTATTAATATATTTAGCCCCAAGCTAAAAAACAAAAACAAACGGTTAAGAACCCCTGTTCTATGCCATGACTGGTACACTTCTTTGGTGGTTTGTAAACAAAAGTTCTGACTTTGAGACAAAGTTTAGCTAAACATTTGTTTTACTTTTGGGTTCCACTATAAATTATTTCTTATTGAGACGCAATGTTCACGTTCTGTCCCAGTATTATTTTCATGTTTTATTTGTGGTTCCCCAACTCAGGTCTTCACTTTACTATATTATCCCTTACATTGACATAATCCACACTTACTGTTGATGTGATGTTGCTAGCTGTTAAGTCCATTAAGAAGCAGCACCTGGTGGAGGTGCGTTCTATGGCCAATCCGCCTGCTGCCGTGAAGCTGGCCTTGGAGTCTATCTGCTTGCTCCTGGGGGAGAGCACCACTGATTGGAAGCAGATCCGATCCATCATCATGAGGGAGAACTTCATTCCTACTATCGTTAACTTCTCTGCCGATGAGATCAGGTGAAAGGAGTGGAAGTGTTTTGTGATACTGTTCACTAAAAAGTGTGTTCTTTCTCTCCCTCATTTCCCTTCTTTGGTGCTTTTTCCTCCTCCATCTTTTTTCAAACACATTTCGCCTGTCATCTAACTAGCGGTGAGCTCGATTAAACGGCAGCACCTAGTAGAAGTGCGGGCTATGACCAATCCCCCAGCTGCAGTCAAACTGGCCCTGGAGTCAATCTGCCTTATGTTGGGCGAGGAGACCAGTGACTGGAAAAAAATCAGACAAGTTATTATCAGGGATAATTTCATCAGCAGCATAGTCAACTTTTCCTCTGAGGAAATGAGGTATTAACTGGTGTCCAAATGAGCACATCTGTCTGGCCTTTCTCAGATGGAACTGCAAATGATGCCATTGAATCAGTCCACCAATCAAGTGACACATTTGTTTGAAATTTTATGACAAATTGGAATTAGCTAATCTGGTTAAGTAGTTGTTGGTTGTCATCCCCTCTCTTCTTTCCTATGCAATATACCAGGAATTCATATTTAATTTGCCAAATGATTTATCATTGCAAATCCTCAAATAGTGGCCTTCGCCATTATGGAAACACGCAAACGAATCACTGAAACAGACATCGGCATGGTCTTACGGCCGTGCTGCAATGACATGTGGTGTAACTTACCCACAGCAGTTGCTTCAGCTTCACTTTTCTTATATTGTGTGACACAGGTACTGTATTATTAAGATACATCAAAGATAATAGAAAGGAAGAATAAAACAATAGATGAATAGAAACTGCTCTTCTCTCACTGTAGCCCCTAAATTACAATTTTCCATTGACCAATCATAGGATATCAGTGTGTTGAGCCCACTATTTATTAGATGCCTTTCTGCAACCTTGAGATTTGCAATACACATTTTCTCTTAGGATCCAAAAGGGATCTGCTCATTTATGTGCCATAAGTCAGCAATAGAGTAATATATATTTTTTTACTTTCAGTGCTTGAAATCTTTTAACTTCAGATCTATCTGATATGTAATTTTTATTTCATGTTTTATTTATTTTTATTTTTAATTGCCTTTTTTCCCAAAATTAACTTTTTATAATGGGAAATTGCAAAATATGCAGTGTTTCTAAAAAAAAAGGTTTGCAGAGCAGAAGGAATATTTGAGGTGAGGTTGTTACAGCCTTGAATAAGTCAATAATTCACAACATTGATTTGGATACAGTAGACAAATATAGATTAAGAATCTCTTTTGTAAGGGAGTCATGCTACACATCCATACACCAGTGTATGGATGGTGAGGCAAGGTGGGTGTAGTGTCTTGCCCAAAGACATAACAGCAGTAAGTAAGATGGCAGAAGCTCGATTCATACCGAGAACACTCGAGTTTCTGGACGACCGCTCTACCATTTGAGCCACACCAGTTGAGTTTATTTAGATAGCACAAATATTTTATATATATCTGCTATTTTATATATAACTGCTTAAGCTTAAGATCAGGCATTTTTCCTGCGGAGGCCTTATTGAAACTATAATGTTTATTTTAATTGCATTTCAGTGGTTTAATGGCTGTTTGTCATTTGCATTCATCAAAATCTCTGATAATTTTGCTAATGGGTTAAGAAGCGCAATTACACCAAAACAATTATTGACTTGTTTTTCAATCAAAAAAGAATGAGATTCATTTGGTTTTCATGGAAAAAGCAAAGTAATATACCAGGATTACAGTTGTTTAAAAAATAGCAGTTAAAATGGGAATTAATGGGGCTGAAAGAGATTTTAAGAGAAAATGTGTATTCCGTATTTTTGGAGTATAAGTCGCACCGGAGTATAAGTCGCACCTGCCGAAAATGCATAATAAAGAAGGAAAAAAACATAAGTTGCACTGGAGCCCGGCCAAACTATGAAAAAAAACTGCGACTTATAGTCCGAAAAATACGGTACTTTGTTTATAGGCTATTCTCTAACAAGGTTGCAATCAAAAACAAAATGCAATTTTATTAAAAAATAAAAACTTGGGGGAAAAACTCCCTGGTGAAATTTCAGACCGCGAACCCTCAAACGGAACAATCATCATATAAGGAACACATGCAACGCCCGCTTTGGGTCTTAGGGTGCACAAGGGTTAATTAATGCCTAGTACATTACACTCTGCAGTTCATTAAATAAACATCCCCATGGTCACTATTTGAGGAACTAAATCAATATTTCTATATCCTACTGTAACTTTCTGCAGTGTTGCTCTCCTCTAAAACATGTATTGGGTTGTTTCTTTACAGTGACTCCATTCGTGAAAAAATGAAGAAGAACTACATGTCCAACCCGAGCTACAATTATGACCAAGTCAACAGAGCCTCGCTGGCTTGCGGCCCTATGGTGAAATGGGCTATTGCTCAGGTAAGGGCCGTCCCAGTATATTTAAATTTAATTCAGGTACCGGTATATTCAAATCAACAGAGGGTTTAACTGTGTTACTTGACTTGTGTAGCTCAACTATGCTGACATGCTGAAACGCGTGGAGCCTCTGCGTAGCGAGCTTCAGAAGCTCGAGGACGATGCCACGGACAACAAGACGAAGGCTGAGGAGGTGGAGCAGATGATTAGGGACCTGGAGGCTAGCATTGCTCGCTATAAGGAGGAGTACGCTGTCCTCATCTCAGAGGCCCAGGCCATCAAAGCTGACCTGGCTGCAGTGGAGGCTAAGGTAGCTAACCAGCATTTCAAATCACCAATTCCCTCCCCGTCATCTTTTTGCCTGGGGTTTTCTTAAATCGGTTTAATACTTGCAGGTGAATCGCAGCACAGCCCTCCTGAAAAGTCTGTCAGCTGAGAGGGAGCGCTGGGAGAAGACCAGTGAGACGTTTAAGAACCAGATGTCTACCATCGCTGGTGACTGTCTGCTATCTGCGGCATTCATTTCGTATGCCGGCTACTTTGAACAGCAGATGAGACAAAACCTGTTCACCACTTGGTCTCATCACCTGCAGCAGGCCAATATACAGGTAAGTTATAACTTGCATACCTCTCAGACTTCCCATTTGTCTGGCAGATCTTACTACTTTTTTTTTTTTCCAACCCGCTCACATTTCTTCCTCAGTTCCGAACCGACATTGCCAGGACAGAATACCTCTCCAACGCAGACGAGAGGCTCCGCTGGCAGGCCAACTCTCTCCCAGCGGATGACCTCTGCACTGAGAATGCCATCATGCTAAAGAGATTCAACAGGTAAGTAGATGTAAACCCACAAAGTCTGAATACTATCATATCCGAGAGTTTTAACATATTGACTCATCATGACCTCCTCAAAAGGTATCCGCTGATCATCGACCCATCTGGGCAAGCCACGGAGTTCATAATGAACGAGTACAAAGACCGCAAGATCACACGAACCAGCTTCTTGGACGACGCCTTCAGGAAGAACCTGGAGAGCGCCTTGCGTTTTGGAAACCCTCTGCTGGTTCAGGTATTGCTGGCTTTCAGGACGATACTGCATGCTTATAGCTGGCTGACAACTAGGGCATTAATTGCCAGCTGGCAACTAGCACGCCAATTGCTAGCTGACAACTAAGCTAGCGCATTAATGGCTATCTTAAACTATCTTGAATGCTAACATGAATATAATAATTATTTATTCATGTTATATGTTATGTATTCACATTTAACCACATGACAGTGTGTTGGCTCAATGTTCATGTGTATTTATAGACATTTACATTTTTGGAGAAGTTGTGAGGGGAAATATATATATATATATATATATATATATATATATATATATATATATATATATATATATATATATATATATATATATATATATATATATATATATATATAAACTCAACCACTGCGTACCCCCTGGGGGTTGTGTGTTAAGTGCAGGTGAATAAACACAACATTTATTCTCGTACACAACATTTAATCTCCTCTGCACAGAGGAAAAACCTGAAAACTCTCACTACCTACTTCCCGCCCACAAACACTGCGCATGCGTTAACCCAGTACATGGAGAAACATGTTAACATGTGGACCCCTTGGTGAAGACCACTGATGTAGAATATTTTGACTGCATATTTAATTTGTCTCACTTTTTTTTTTTTTAAGGATGTTGAGAGTTATGACCCCATCTTGAACCCGGTGTTAAACAGAGAGGTCCGCCGAACTGGTGGGCGTGTCCTCATCACCTTGGGAGACCAGGACATCGATCTGTCGCCTTCATTTGTCATCTTCCTTTCTACACGAGACCCTACGGTAAGAAGGAAAATAAATGGCATTTACAATTTACCATAGATGGTGTACTTGAAATAAGTTGCTGACTGGTGTCGCCTTTCATGCAGGTTGAATTCCCACCAGACTTGTGTTCTCGTGTGACATTCGTCAACTTCACGGTGACTCGCAGCAGCTTGCAGAGCCAATGTCTTAATGAGGTGCTTAAAGCTGAAAGGCCGGACGTAGATGAGAAACGCTCGGATCTTCTCAAACTGCAGGGTGCGAAGCACAACTTGTACACGGTGACGTAAAGGAACACGTCACTGATCCACATTTTTCTTTTCTCTTCAGGCGAGTTCCAATTGCGTCTGCGTCAGCTGGAAAAATCCCTGCTGCAGGCGCTTAACGAGGTTAAAGGCCGCATCCTAGATGACGACACCATCATCACCACACTGGAGAACCTGAAGAAGGAGGCCGCCGAGGTCACCAGGAAGGTGGAAGAGACAGATATCATCATGGCCGAGGTGGAGGCAGTTTCGCAGCAGTACTTATCCCTATCATCCGCCTGCAGCAGCATCTACTTCACTATGGAGGCTCTCAACCAGGTGTTAACATAAACTCATGGAATTACATCTAATGCTAGTGCTATCATTATGTTATCTTGTTTATATCTTGTTCCAGATACACTTCCTGTACCAGTATTCCCTTCACTTTTTCCTGGACACCTACCACACTGTGCTGTATGAAAACCCCAACCTCAAGAGCATCAGCGACCACTCGCAAAGACTTGCTGTCATCACAAAAGACCTTTTCCAGGTAGGAACTCCAACTTTTAAGAGCAACAGCATTCACTCTCATTGTATGAAACCATGTTTGTTTTCTCCACTTTAGGTGGCGTTCAACCGAGTTGCCAGGGGAATGCTGCACCATGACCACATTACTTTCGCCATGCTGTTGGCCAAAATCAGCCTCAAGGGAATGACCAGGTCCATATTCAGTTGTATGCAGTTGTCTGCAAAATCTAGTAGTACAATTCTAACTTGTCCTCAACTTTTTAGCGAGCCGTCCTATGACGCAGAGTTCCAGCACTTCCTGCGTGGTAAGGAGATTGTGCTAACTGGCACGTCTCTGCCCAAGGTGAGGGGTCTGACTTCTGAGCAGAGCGAGGCAATGATCCGCCTCAGCCGCCTGCCTGCATTCAAAGACGTGGTGGCCAAGATTCAGGCTGATGAGGTAAATACACTGTGACGCAGTTGGCTTGTTGTTTACCTAACTCTACCGTTATTTCCAGGCTATAGAGCGCACCTAATTTTGGGACAAATTTTATTTCGTACAAATATTGGCCGCCAATTTATAAGCTGTAGGTGTACACATTGACACATAAAATATTAAAATATAAAGGGCGTGGTTAAGAGGAGAGTATATTTACAGCTAGAATTCACCAAATCAAGTATTTCATATATATATATAATATATATATATATGTATGAAATATTTGACTTTCAGTGAATTCTAGCTATATATAAATTTTTATTTTATTTTTTATTTTATTATACATATAAATAAAAGACATACTTGAATTTCAGTGTTCTGCAGGCTATCCAGTAGGTGGTATTGTCCTGTTTAAGAGTGTCACAACATTGCCGTTTACGGCAGACGAACTGCTTTACGGTAGACTAAACGTGACTGCTGTTGTGTGTTGTTACCGCGCTGGGAGGACGTTAATGAAACTGCCTAACAATAAACCCACATAAGAAACCAAGAACTCTCTCTCCTTGTTGTGCACTCTACTCTCTAAAAGCCGTAGATGTTATGACGTCATTGGGCAGGCAAGCTGCTGGGAAAGCGGACGTGAGAACGGCTGTCCCCACTCAGGTCCGCATTGAGCTGCAGGGGGCGTGGCCTCCAGCTCCGGCTGAATACCGGGAGTTTGTCGGGAGAAAATCTCTGCCGGGAGGTTGTCGGGAGAGGCGCTGAATACCGGGATTCTCCCGCTAAAAACGGGAGGGTTGGCAAGTATGCATAAACCACTTGTCCGTTATCTTGAATGAGGTGCTACTTCAACCACTCACATCGAAATCAACTAGTGACGCTGATGAGAGCGGCGCTGGGAAATCCAAACCCGGTCGGAAGAAGAGCCAAAACATTTTTGGCACCAATAAATGCCTTCAAAACCGTTCTCTGTTTATCTTTTAAATAATTAATATTCGATCGCCGTCGCAAAACAGTTGCAACAGCAGAATCAATGTCAGCACACGACTCCTCGCTTCGTGCCGCCATTGTTGTTTGAATCAAACAGTCCCTTCGGCGCTACGTCACATCTATGAAATCCCGCCCGACGATCCTGATTGGTTCATTATTTTTTGCTATCTGGAAGGAGTTTGCTATGCCTTCGAGCCCAGACCCTTGTGTTGAGCTCAGTGAACTACAAGGGTCTAGCTAGAGTCAGGTTAAGCCAAATCATTTATATTACAAAATAATTGAATGAAAATGACTGCTTTTATTTTAATATTATATTAAAACATTTAACTTATGTCAGCTTTGTGACAGGTGTGATGCTGGTGTGATGACAGTGTACACGTTTATGTTGCTCACGGGTGGACCACTGAATGCTCGGGGAGGTTTCTGCGTTTGCTCAAACAAATTACAGAGGGAACATTGCTGTATACTGTAGTAACCGTTAATTCAAGATTATCATTGTCAATTGCTTACAATTTTGTCTATACAGACAATTGTAAGCTCTTGACTTTATATAATAACTATCTGCAGAAGGACATGGGCATTACATTTATTTTAAGTGGCAATAAAAAACATTAAATTAGACTTGCTGATACCTGCAGAAACTATGTTTAAGTGTTAAATGAGTGTCTTTAAACTGACAATTTAAACATTAAACAAGTGTAAAACAATGTTCAGTTTAGTGTCTTAACTTCCTGAGAAGCACTCTCCTCTGCAGTGGACATTTATGTTTTAGTTAGGAGAATGCTGATTCTCAGGATGTAAACTGACAACTTAGCTTTTAATAATGTAAATAGCTCACAAAGTGATGTTACATTGGCTTCTTGGTTTTACATCAAGGATATTTTCCGGGTTGTGGTTCGTCAAGTGACCTACTACTCATATTCCTCGTTGTAGACGTTGTGGTGTGCAGTGTTTCTTTTACATGTCCATGCTCCCTCATGAGGATTTATGCCAAAAGAAAATAACTGCAAGTCTGCTCATTCATCAGACCGACGAAAGACTCCAACATCATGTTTTCTCATTAAAGTTAAGTTAAAGTACCAATAATTATCACACACACACTAGGTGTGGCGAAATTATTCTCTAACTTTGACCCATCACCCTTGATCACCCCCTGGGAGGTGAGGGGAGCAGTGAGCAGCAGCAGTGGCCCCGCCTGGGAATCATATTTGGTGATTTAACCCCCAATTCCAACCCTTGATGCTGAGTGCCAAGCAGGGAGGTAATGGGTCCCATTTTTATAGTCTTTGGTATGACTCGGCCGGGGTTTGAACTCACAACCTGCCGATCTCAGGGCGGACACTGTTATTGTGTTCATTGTAAAATCGTAATGTGTCCATACTTCTAATTTAAACTTTGCGGGAGGTTCATGGGAGATGTAGTTTACTAGTCAGACCAGCCAAATTAATAGCGCTAGAAAAAAACTACATTGACGGGAGTACTCCCAAATTCTTGTTTGATACTGTCACATACCATGGCATTTTAAAACCAAAATATTGCGATATTTACAATACCGTTGCATCCCTCAAGTGTGTGTGCGTGCGTGACTGTGCTGCCACTCTTCAGGGGCAGACATTGTCCATCACACCGGAAAAATCCATAGTCTAGTCGCTGCATTGTGTAAAGTGTAGGGTTTTAGGAAATTACCAGAAATTATGGTAAATTTGCTTATTATACTATGAATATGTCTTTTTTTCATGATGTTTTGCCACAGCAAATCTTCATGTGGCTTGAGAGCAACAACCCAGAGCTGGCTGTTCCTTACCTGTGGTCAGAAGAGAAGCAGTCTAGTAAGTTTTTTTGTTCAACTCCATCTACTCCCCACATGTGCTGTTCTGCACTCAAACCATCTGTTTACCCTCTTCCTCCTCAGCTCCTATTGGCCAAGCAGTGCACCAGATGTTGCTGATTCAGACGTTCCACCCAGACCGCCTGTTGGCCATGTCTCACATCTTTGTGGCAAAAATCCTGGGAGAGACCTTCATGAACATCATCGAGCAGCCCATCGACCTGGCCAATATTGTGGATAGTGAGGTACTGGTTATCTTCAAAAAGTGTTCTTAGAACAAGTCATGTTAGTGTTGCAATTACCTGTCCTTTTGTACATGCAGGTGAAGCCCAGTACACCTGTGCTGATGTGTTCTGTCCCGGGTTATGATGCTAGTGGTCTGGTGCGAGATCTGGCTACTGAGCAAAACAAACAAATTACTTCCATCTCCATTGGTAAGGACAAATGAAATGTTAGACATGATCCCTCTGAAGAATACTTTTGCTGATTTGCGTTTCTTCTTTTTTATCCACAGGTTCTGCTGAGGGCTTTAACAAGGCAGACCGAGACATCAACACCGCCGTCAAGTCTGGGAGGTGGGTGATGTTGGAGAACGTCCACTTGGCCCCAGGCTGGCTGATGCAGTTGGAGAAGAAGCTTCACTCTATGCAGCCTCATTCTAGCTTTAGGCTCTTCCTGACAATGGAGATCAACCCTAAGGTAGCTTGTTGTTTTTTTCCACAATTCATCACACATAGTATGTATACATTGTGTGTTGTAAACCTGAGATGGGCATAGTAATCTATTTGAATGCACAGAGAGATCCGACCAGCTCATTTATGGCACTTATGTTCCAGTTTTGCACATGTTTCCATGCATTTAATAAATGTGATGGGAAACGCTTATTTAGTGCAACGAAAAGAAATGTAAAACTGTATCATTATACATAAATTAAAGGTGCATCAATAATCTATTTTTAATCGAATCGTAATCGAATTGTGAAGTGGCCAAAAATTCCCACACCTATTTGCCATCATGCTACTGTGTAGCATTAGCAATTTTACATGGCGATTTCAACACCTAAGTTGGTAATAACTACAACTAAAATGCATGTTACAATCAACAGCTGGTGTGTATGTAATAAGTACAATACTTACAGTACAAACATTTTGTAGGGCGCAACAAAAGACTAGATTCAGTTTCATGGCAAAGACTACTTCCTAACTAGGCAAAACACCGTAGCCTATACACGACTGCTACGTTATTAAACAAATTAACATTTATTAACACATGAGCGCACACAGAAAATTGGTACCCTTGTGTTACCGGTATTGATTCAAATGCAAAAGGTACCCATCAGTAGTTAAGGCTAAATGGAGTGTACTACTTCAACCCACAGAGGCTTTATTGACTCAGTATCCACCAGTTTGTTGCCTGTAGTATGACGTAAGGTTAGCAATATCCCAATATGCCACTGGCATAGAAACACTAATAATAAATAAACACTAATTGCCAATTGCTCATGGATAGAGCATAGTCGGCTACTTGTATTGGATTAATGTCCAGTGGGATATGCTGTGGTCATCTACCACAACTATTTTATATTTATTATTGAAAGATTGACAGTAAATCGCAAACTGAACCACTTTTTTTTTTTTTTACCTCTGTCTTCATTTGAACTGAATTATTTTCCCTTTAGGTTCCAGTGAATCTGCTTCGGGCTGGTCGTATTTTTGTCTTCGAGCCTCCTCCTGGTGTAAAGGCCAACATGCTGCGCACCTTCAGCAGCATACCTGTGGCTCGCATGTGCAAGGTCACCTGCAGCTCAAACTCACCTGTATCCCTATCGCCATGGTTTCCTATCTTAACACATTTTCCTATGTTTTTACAGGCTCCCAATGAGCGTGCACGTCTGTACTTCCTGCTGGCCTGGTTCCATGCTGTCATCCAGGAACGTCTGCGCTACGCACCTCTGGGTTGGTCCAAGAAGTACGAGTTTGGAGAGTCTGACCTGCGCTCCGCCTGTGACACGGTCGACACCTGGCTGGACGACACCGCTAAGGTTAGTTAAAGCAAATGCCGCCTCCTGCCCCCAATACAAATGATACACATGAATACAAATGGCACCCCTACGCTCACAGGGTCGTCAAAACATCGCCCCAGACAAGATCCCTTGGGCAGCCCTAAAAACCCTCATGGCCCAATCCATCTACGGCGGCCGCATCGACAATGAGTTCGACCAACGTCTGCTTAACACGTTCCTGGATCGCATTTTCACTAAGCGGAGCTTTGACAGCGAGTTTAAACTGGCGCTCAAAGTTGACGGACACAAAGACATCAAGATGCCTGATGGCATTCGGTCAGTAGCATCACCCAATCTTTTCTCAGCCAGTGTGTACTTTTTTAATTTAAAGGATAACTGCACTTTTGGGGGGAATTTTGCCTATCATTCACAATGCCCATGTGAGACATAAAGATTTTGAATGCATTCTAATTTGTAAAAGACAATTAGGAGGTGGCTAACAATGCAGCTAATGGGAGTACTCTATTGCACCCATAAAGCACTCTATAAAAACATCCAAAAACTGCCAACAATACTTCATTTACATCTCGTGACCTAAATATGAACCAAGTATTAGCGATATTGTTTTGTATTAAGAGCTAATGTTAAGTAACTGTTTTTAGCGGCGCCGTGATCACAGAGAGGTAACTAGCTTATGCAGCTTCAGTACTGACATACTGAGCTGCTGCATCACCTCCGAGTAATTGAAAGTTAATTTTAGATTATAAATCATCCCTCCCACCTGGATAATGGAACCGAGAAGTTGGTAAATTTTGACATTCAATCTAGACTCTGAGATGGTGAGAAAGACACGAAAAAAACGCTCGTTTGCTGCAAAAAAAATGTTTTTTTGCCTGCGATGGAGAATTTATTAATTCTTCATCCCATCAATCGGCATCCCATTGAGAGCAGACATTGTACAGTAAGTGATTATTTTATTATATTCATAGTTTGTATTTCTTGTTTAGCACTTGGTAATACTGCTGCATGATGCTTAGTGTTTTACTAAGGCTGGATCTGTTTAGCACACAGCTTCTAAAACCTGTAGCTCATTCTCCGTGTATTCAGGCTCAAATTATAAGGTTCTGGATCATCGTTTGTCCCAAAGCAATCGTTGTTGGCTCTCATGAAGTCTGTAATGAGTAGTAGTGCTGTTGCCATTGTTGAAGGACAAAGGCGAACGTCGTGATGCGTTTGAAATTAATACACTGCTTCATGCTTAAAATGACCAAAATACGTAAACATTTCATATTATCAATGTGCATGTTACTACATTACATACCGTAATTTCCGGACTATAAGCCGCACCTGACTATAAGCCGCACCAGCTAAATTTAGGGGAAAATACAGATTGCTCCACATATAAGCCGCACCCGACTATAAGCCGCAGGGTTTTGATGTGTAATTACCGTAGTATATAGGGGTTCCTGCTACCACGGAGGGGATTGTCGGGACAGAGATGACTGTTTGGGAACGCAAAGCGTCCCATTTATTAACAATAAATCTTTCAATCATTCAATCAAACTTTCACATCTTTGACATGGCGAACAGCATTCGTGCAGAGTACAAATAATACAACGGTGCAAAGTAATACAAAGTGCTCGACTGTACGTTATCAAAATAACCAGCCTACCGGTATATGAAAAGTCAGTCTTTAATCATTGTGTCATCGTCTTCCTCCTGTGTACCTAAACCACCGAAATCCTCTTCGTCGGTGTCGGAGAAGAACAGGCCGTAAATAAGCCGCACCGTTGTATAAGCCGCAGGCACCAGAACGAGGGGAAAAAGTAGCGGCTTATTGTCCGGAAATTTCGGTATATACTTAGTGTATAAAAAAGGTTTTTTTATGTTTTTTAGAGCACTTTATTGGCAGAATAGAGGGATTCCCATTGCGTAGCGTTTACTTACGAGTTCCAGTGCACTAAAAAATGTGTGCTTGTCTTACATAGAAACAGTGAATGATAGGCAAAATAAATTAAAAGTGCAGTTTCACACAAACTTTGTGCGTGCGTGCGTGCGTGCGTGCGTGCGTGCGTGTGTGCGTGCGTGTGTGTGTGTGTGTGTGTGTGTGTGTGTGTGTGTGTGTGTGTGTGTGTGTGTGTGTGTGTGTGTGTGTTTATATATGTGCATGTATGTATAATTTGTTTATTTTTTACTCTTCTAGGCGCGAGGAGTTCATGCACTGGGTAGAGATGCTTCCCGACACTCAGACGCCGTCTTGGCTGGGGTTGCCTAGCAATGCAGAGAAGGTCTTGCTCACCACTCAGGGTACGCTGCCAGCAGTCCTCTTTAAACACTGCGATCGCACTTCCATCATATCCATCTTCTTCCTCATCAGACCTGTTTTCATGGAACAAATGATTAACCACATCTCCTTTTTATCCTAGCTCTTTCTCACGTTCACCTTGACCCCATTTTTAGATGCAGAGATGTTAGCCCTGTGGTGATTCCTCACATCTTTCCATTGGTCATTAAGCAGCTGTATAGGTTTCTTGTTGTGCAGTTTGAGTTTCCTTTTGTAGCTGTCATATTTACAGTAGAAGATAAAAGGAGTGTGTATCCTCACCCTCCAGCAGCTGTATTTCACAGCCAACATGTCGCTTTGCTAAGACACCATTCCCACCCTCTGACACATCCCCACCATGCATGCCATGCCATCAGTCACTTTATTAGGAACACTTGAATTTAACCCACTTTAAACATCCACATCCTTCCCTAATGTACAGTACAGGCCACACGTTTGGACACACCTTCTCATTCACAACACAACTGATGGTCCCAACCCCATTGATAAAGCAAGATATTCCACTAATCAACCCTGATAAGGCACACCTGTGAAGTGAAAACCATTTCAGGGGACTACCTCTTGAAGCTCATCGAGCGAATGCCAAGAGTGTGCAACGCAGTAATCAGAGCAAAGGGTGGCTATTTTGAAGAAACTAGAATATAAAACATGTTTTCAGTTGTTTCACCTTTTTTTGTTAAGTACATAACTCATAATTTTGATGCCTTCAGTGACAATCTATAAGGTAAATAGTCATGAAAATCAAGAAAACACATTGAATGAGGTGTGTCCAAACTTTTGTACTGTACATGATAGCAGTAAGGCTGTCCCGATCCTAAACCCCATATTTAAATGTTTTCACTGATAGGCGGATGAGCTGCCGTGTCCGAGTATTTAAATGGCTAAAGATTGCACTTTCGGGAAAGATTCCTTCAAAGAGGAACACTCAGGGAACTACAATTACATCCTTAGATAGCCATACTCAATTGCTATGAATTTTACATAATGATGCAGCTCTTGATGCCATTTGTTAACATCACAACACTAGTTCACGTGTATCCGATGATTAAAGTAATAAAGCGGCTGATGAGTGAATACCCTTTTCAACACTCCCTCCCCTCCCCTCCCCTATATCACGAGTCTGTCCCTCCTCCTGTAAAACCCAACGAATGCACATCATTTCCTCATGTAAAAGTCAAAGGTGAAGAGCTTACTATTGCTTTTCATCATTTTTTCCAGAATAATTAATGCTTGAAGTAATATACTGTATATTACAATATATGTCAAGTGTAATTGAAAAGTAAAACAAAAGGTATGAACTTCGGCAGACTGCAAAGAAGGTGTGTAGCTGCCTGGTCCATAAAACATGGGTGCATACAACATTGCAAAGTGACCACATATCGGTCTATTTTTGTAGTCAAGTTTTTCTTGAAATGGGGAAAAAGCCTTGTATTGAGAGAGATATTTAGTTTCATGATTCATTCGGTTAATGATTTGGGCATGGCGGTGTTACAAGAAGATAATATGTACTTGGAACATACATGTTTGTTTGTTTGATGGATGTATTGCCTGAAGCCTTGTCTGTCTCACTTTTTGTGTTCTGAAGCAACCCGAGCTGAGCCGTCATCAAGATGAGTTTTGTGTTCCACTTATTAATTTCTCCTTCCCGCTCACTCCCCGTTCCTTCCTTCCTCCCTCCCTGGCTGGGTTGCGCAGGCACTGACATGATGGGTAAGATGCTGAAAATGCAGATGCTGGAGGATGAGGATGACCTTGCCTACGAGACCGAGAAAAAGGAGCGTGCATCGTCCACATCCGACGCCCAACCTGCTTGGATGAGGACGCTGCACGGCACCGCCTGCAACTGGCTGCAGCTGATGCCCCAAACTGTCAATCCACTCAAGCGCACAGTGGAGAACATCAAGGTAAGATGGTGGACTCTGCTCCACATTTAATGTCACTCAACTTGCAACTAGGGACCTCGTTTTACGAACACCTCTATTTGCTAACTTTTCAGTTTGCAAACCTATACATCGCACCAAATATGCCAGCGTTCGAACACTTTATTTGTTCAGTTTGTTTCCCGTATGGCAGCCATTTTGTGCTTGCTCATTTTGTAGACAATGTTCTTTTGTGATGAGACTGTTCGTAAATTGAGGTTCCACTGTACTCCTCAAGCTTTTAATTGTCAAATGTTTTCCTCGCCAGGACCCACTGTTCCGCTTTTTTGAGCGTGAGGTTAAGATGGGCGGCAAGATGCTTCAGGAGGTCCGCCAGGATCTGTCAGATGTGGTGCAAGTGTGCCAGGGCAAGAAGAAGCAGACCAACGATCTGCGCACTCTTATCAGCGACCTGGTTAAAGGTACACCGTTACACAGTACACAATAATGGCCCCTTAATACGTCTATGAGCTATCGGAAAACCTTTTAAGGTTGTTTTCCCCCCAAAAAAGTAAAAAGACAACACTCATTGTTAAAGTTCAAAAGCATGGATATTCGTTTAAGTTAAGTAAAAAAAAAAAAAAAGTAGATCCTTGCCTATTTGGGGTTTGGCATTCGCTCCACCGCATATTGGAGGATTTTTTTTTTCATAATAAAACTTCCAACTCTGCCTTTTGATTTTCTTTTGGTGAAAAGTTTATTTTGAAAACTTTTGTTTTGATAAACCGCTGCTACAGGAATTTTGCAATAAAAGTACACTTTCACTTGCAATTCCTTTATTTTAAAAATGCACTTTTAAGACTATTTAAAAAATGTTTAAACTGTCAAGTGTATTGGTAAGGGGAAAAACAAACTGCATTTGTATTGTATAAAAGATGTGAGACAATTTCAATGTTGAATTGTGATTAATTGAATTAGAACCCAATGAATTGAATCGATGTAGAAAATTGGCCGCAATACCTTGCTTGAATGGCGTGTGCTGCACAATTTAGGATGGGTACCGAAATTAGTACTTTTTTTGGCAACGACCGAATCCTGCCTGTCCTATCGGGCAATGTTTCACGTAAAATCGAACAATGCCATTTTTCGGTACCTGCGTTGCATTAGATGTCTCAGCCTCTTGACACTTTGCGATCACTCCAGCAGCACTGATAGTGGACTCACCCAAACAATACCAACATGAAAATTGACTTAAATGCTCCAACACCTTACCAAAAATGTGCTAGCTTGATGTTAACATACATAGGCTTTGCTATTGACATCTACACTAGTGTATGAATGAGCAGGACTTGTTAGCCTTCAAAAGTTACTAGTAAAAGAAAATCCATCCATCCATCCATTTTCTACCGCTTGAAAGGAAAACAAATACATTTTTAGCTGTACTTCCTGCTGATACTTCTTGCAGCTTTATAAATAGCATTGGTAGGCACAGTACATTTCATTATCTTTATTTATTATTATCTATGCATTTCACCAATTAAGTTTTATAAGTGTGAGTATTAAATAGCTATTCTCAGGGGCATTTTATGGGTGCGTTCATATTTGCGGGGTTTTACTGTGCAGCCGATACTCATTTGTTTGTATTTGACTGTGTTCCAGGCATCCTCCCACGCAGCTGGTGTCGCTACACGGTTCCCGTTTCCATGACCGTTATCCAATGGGTGGCTGACTTCAGTGAGCGCATCAAACAGCTGCAGCAAATCTCCCAGGGAGCTGCCAGCGGGGGCGCTAAAGAGCTCAAGGTAAAAAATTTGTATAATACATATTATACAGCACGTTTCTTGTACTTTGAATGTGATAACATGGTACCATCAGTACTAGGGGAGAGAATCTTACTACAACTCACGATTCCATTCTGATTTTTTGAGTGATGGTTTGATATGAGAGTTGATTCTTAATTGAATCAATTCTTGCACTATATTATTGGTATAAAAATTATCAACCTTTTCAAAACAGGTTACAGGTTACAAAACTGCCCTTGGATGCTGACGTGTGACTTGGGATGGGCAACGAAACCCAATTCTATAATAATAGCAACGGTGCTGATTTACACGGTAATAACTGGACCGGAAAAAGAAGCTATCTGTGCTTAGGGCATGGGTTTCACTATGTAAAGCACTTTGAGTCACTAGAGAAAGCGCTATATAAATATAATTCACCTCACCCCACCACCTCACATTAGGTCGGTGCTAAACAAATGCAGACTCATCCACCTGCAGCAAGTGCCTGGCAGTGACATTGTGTAAGTATCGTCTTGTAAGTAATGTAGCGTCCTGACAGAAGCACACAGTCTGACGCTCTTTTTAAACTTTATTGCCAACTTTAACACGCCAGCTGCAGCCCTCATAACACCGTTGGCACTGCAGCATTAGCCTAGCCAGTAACCACAACAACACAGCACTTCCTCATTATGCACCAATGACTGTTACCGCAAGCAAGGTTGTATTTAGGAACACACGGAATTTTGAGCATGAAACATTACAACTCAAGTTTTTTTTTTTGCACATTTGTTCTGTATATTGCTGCAATAATTATGACCATTTGTTATTTTTTTATGTATTATTTACGGCGTGGCGAAGTTGGTAGAGTGGCCGTGCCAGCAATCGGAAGGTTGCTGGTTACTGGGGTTCAATCCCCACCTTCTACCATCCTAGTCACGTCCGTTGTGTCCTTGGGCAAGACACTTCACCCTTGCTCCTGATGGCTGCTGGTTAGCGCCTTGCATGGCAGCTCCCACCATCAGTGTGTGAATGTGTGTGTGAATGGGTGAATGTGGAAATACTGTCAAAGCGCTTTGAGTACCTTGAAGGTAGAAAAGCGCTATACAAGTATAACCCATTTATCATTTATTTATTATTTAAATCACAGAAATATTTGAATTACTTGTCTGTTCAACCTTAATGTCACAAAATTATGTAAAAATAAAAAGGTATTGTTATTTTTGTTTGTTTTTTGCAAATATTTGTATTTCCTTTTCCAAAATTTTAAGTTTACAATTTAACAGACACTAGTATCAATTAAATTGTAAACGATACCCGCCCCTACATATAACTTATACGCACAACCAGTGTTCATTTTGACAGCAGTTTTTATTTAGTTTGTCTTTTGATGAACATATTTTAGTTTAGTCACATTGGTTGGTTGAAGTTTATTTCGAACATATAAACAGTATCAACATGATACATCACATATTTTTCATTTTTCTTTACAACATGACCGAAAAGCAGTAGGAAGAAGCAAAGCTTATTTAACTCTACCCCTTTTCCACATCATAGAAATTACTAATGCATCTGTTTGTCTTGTTCTCAGTTTGTAACACAATTTACATCAAGGATTTCTATATTTGATTTGACTAAATCCACCAACATTTTAGTCGACCGACATTACAGTACATTTCTTCGACTAAAATACAAAGTGATACATTATTAAAGTTGTATACATAAACTGTTGGCAATTTGGAGTGCGTAACTTAGAGAAATTATATTTTAACCAACATTCAATAACTTTGTAAATATTTTCTGTTCCATCATAAAATGTAATAGATAGATAGATACCGTATTTTTCGGAGTATAAGTCGCTCCGTAGTATAAGTCGCACCGGCCGAAAATGCATAATAAAGAAGGAAAAAAACATATATAAATCGCACTGGAGTATAAGTCGCATTTTTTGTGGAAATGTATTTGATAAAACCCAGCGCCAAGATTAGACATTTGAAAGGCAATTTAAAATAAAGAATAGTGAACAACAGGCTGAATAAGTGTACGTTATATGATGCATAAATAACCAACTGAGAACGTGCCTGGTATGTTAACGTAACATATTATGGTAAGAGTCATTCAAATAACTATAACATATAGAACATGCTATACGTTTACCAAACAATCTGTCACTCCTAATCGCTAAATCCCATGAAATCTTATACGTCTAGTCTCTTACGTGAATGAGTTAAATAATATTTGATATTTTACGGTAATGTGTTAATAATTTCACACATAAGTCGCTCCTGAGTATAAGTCGCACCCCCGGCCAAACTATGAAAAAAAACTGAGACTTATAGTCCGAAAAATACGGTAGTCATTTTATTTCAGACCCAGGGGGATCCATATCACTGTCTTTAATAGTATCAGTAATTCAGTACAGTATGAGTTATTTAGAAACATAAGCTTCTGCCTGCTCGTTGTTGCATAGATGTCCAGACAATTAGTCTGCAGATGGCACGCAAAGTTGGTTGTATTTTTACCGGAGAAAATGGAGCTACTGGGTTTACAACGTACAGTATCTTGTTGTTAACTGTGGCAAAGATAAGTGTGTCCATATGTCTTCTCTTCTCTTTCTTGTAGGTGTAAAAGACATATTGTATTGAGGTGTACATACAGTCTTGTTTTCCCAATGAAAAATCCAAACACCTTGCCTTAAAAAGACAGTGGTTCTAATTAGATCCCCGCTGTGATTTACACCCCGCCCGCTCCCACGTGCAGCAGACTAACTTGTCCCACCCGCCTAAAGATGAAATTATATATGATTGGATTTCATCTCAAAGTTTTCGTCTCGTTTTTATTTATTGACTCATGGGTCAATTAATTTTGTAATTTTTTTTTGGGTCAACATTTATTTGTTTTGATTGGTTATTGTCCCATTTTAGTCAGGGGTAAAAAAAAAAAAGGGCGTGGACGATAACGAAGACAAACATTTTTAGCCGACAAAAGTAACTGCGCACAGCAGGTAAGCACGACGATGACCTAAAAATAAAAATGTTTTAACATTGATATAAAAAAGAAATTACCGTATTTTTCGGATTATAAATCACAGTTTTTTTCATAGTTTGGCCACGGGTGAGTTTTATGTGTGAAATTATTAACACATTATCGTAAAATGTCAAATAATATTATTTATCTCATTCACGTAAGAGACCAGGGGCCGTACTTATCAAGCTTCTTAGAGTGCCATTTTACACTTGAGTCCTGAAAATTTGCGAAATGTAGTCCTACTCTCAAACTTAAGAATAAAAGCTTTTTATCAACGTTCTTAAGTCTAAGAATCACTCCTACTCTCCACGATATTTAAGAGACCTTCAGAGGTGTCTTAAGTGGTTAGGAGTTGCCAGCAGGGGATGGCACTGAGGCGAGAGACGTGCGCGAACGTTCATCTTTGTTTGATGACGAGCAGCTGATCAAACGGTATCGTTTAGACAGAGCAGGTATTATTTTTGTCAGATTTAATAATTTTCGATTCCTTGTTGATTTCTGTATGTGGCTGCAGTGGACTAGTATATATAGAGCCACCCACACCAGTTTCAAATTAGTTGCCTAATTAATGAATTGGAAAGAAAATGTTATGAGAGTAGCGTATGTGTGTGGCACACGCATACGCTAGGTTACAGCATGTGAGGTGAGTGACGTCAGCGAGTGTGTGGGCGAGAGAAGAGAGGGAGCGGTATTGTGAGTGCGAGCCGGGACTAGTTTGTTTTGTGTTGGATTGGCTGTGTGCAAGCAATCAATAAAGCAAGATTTGCAACTAATCGCCGGACTCATCATTCACTCTAAAGTCGTCCGCTGTGGAGACCCACTGCCGGGTAAAGTGAAGGGTGTTGCCCCGAGCATACATCCTGGAGAAGTGTCTCCCCTGCCTCTTTGTTACGGTCTGGGAGCAGGAAGCAGGAAAGGTGCAACAAAAAGGAAACATTTATTTTTGATTCATTGCCAATATTGTTTGTTTGTTTTGTATTATTTTGTAGTTTATTGTCAAAATATACACTCCAATTGTCCACTTAAATATTTCCAAGATGTTTCTTTATTCTTAGACAAGGGATTCCCTTCCGTGATTGGTCATTTCTATGGACACAGAAATGACGTCACCTAAAATTCCGTTTACGGCACATAGTAATGTCGTAATTAAGCTCTGAGTGTGACACTTAAGATTCAGTCCTACACTTCGCTGAAAGTGTGAGTAAGACGCTTGATAACTAACTTTTAAGTGCAGCTTTCAGCGAATAATTTATTTACTCTTAAGTCAACTCTTAGCAGACTTCTTAGGAGTAATTCTAAGAAGCTTGATAAGTACGGCCCCAGGCGTATATCAGCAATCGTCACACACACACACACGTCAACCAATAACAATTTGGTGGGGGCGGGTCACGGCAGAAGTGCATTGTGAAAAAAAAGATGTTACCTGCTACTACTTCCGTACCTATGAAAATTGATAATTTCAACATTGGCGGTAACTTATAAAAACTGAGAATGGCTGAACAAAAATGGCACCGAAAAGGAAATCATATACTGCAGATTACAAGCTGGAAGTAGTGAAATATGCAGCTGTTATTCACTAGTTTTTATTTAATTTAAATTGCCTTTCAAATGTCTATTCTTGGTGTTGGATTTTATCAAATAAATTTCCCCAAAAAATGCGACTTATACTCTAGTGCGACTTATATTTGTTTTTTTCCTTCTTTATTATACATTTTTGGCCGGTGCGATTTATACTCCGGAGCGATTTATAATCCGAAAAATACGGCAGTAATTGCTTTAGAATCGGATAAATATGAATTAATTTTTTTAGGACCCCTAACCAGTACACATGAATTTTTAGAAATTGATTGTTTTATTAAAAATTGCATTTTTCTTTTTTTGAATATTAAGAATTCATGTATAATCGGAATAAATAAGAATTGTGATGTGATTATTATTTTGATTTTTTTTGCACCCCTACTTTTGGAGGGGGCGCTTGTCTAAAAATCTTGTTGCATGAGGAGATACTATTCCACTATACAGTACATTACTAAATGGGGTATGGTCGGTTTTCATTCATATAGCAAATCTTACATGGCAAAAATTCTCAACAGAATCACACCAACCTGCACTTTCCCTTGTATTTGTAGCTTTTGTGTAAATATTTGCTTAAAACTCTCAATCAATATATAACATAGAAAATAGGTTACCTTAGGCCAGGGGTCGGCAACCCGCGGCTCCGGAGCCGCATGCAGCTCCTTGACCACTCTGATGCGGCTCAGCTACATACATGCCGACCCCCCCGATTTTCCCAGGAGATTTATGGATCTCAGTGTCCCTCATAGATTACTCCCAGGGAAAAAATAATCCTATTTACACTCTAATTACTAAATAAAGGGCGTGCCCTAATTGCACTGCAGTAATTGTCCTCTATAGCATTTACATACAACGTGCCAGTCCAGCCACATGTTGCATGTTATTACTTGCACACACAGGAGACAGCAAAGCATACTTAGTCATCAGCCACACAGCTTACACTGACGGTAGCCGTATCAAACAACTTTAACATTGTTACGTTACAAATATGCGCCACACTGTGAACCCACACCAAAAAAGAATGAAAAACACATTTCTGGAGAACATCCCACCGTAACACAACATAAACACAACACAACCATTACCCAGAATCCCATGCAGCCCTAACTCTTCCGGTCTACATTATACACCCCCGCTACCACCAAATCCCCCCACACATCAACCCCCCCCCCCCCTCTCCGTGCGTTGGTTGAGCGGAAGAGTTAGGGCTGCATGGAATTCTGGGTATTGGTACCGTCAGTGTAAGATGTGTGGCTGCTGAGTTAGTACGCCTTGCTGTGACTTACGTGAGCAAGCTGAAATTGCATTCTACGTGTGGTCGAGCAGGTACACTGTTAGAGCAGACTGTAGAGGGCGCCAAATGCAGTGTCATCACGCTCTGATATTCGGGAGTATTCCCGGGAAAATTGAGAGGGTTGGCAAGTATGACGCTATCAAGCGCCATTCATTCAAAACTCGCGGGCTGCACTAACATCAAATTTCCACATTAAAGTGCGTGCCGGTGCGTGTGTCGGAGACCCCTAATTAACATAGCACAAAGCGTTTAAGCTTTGTATGCGGTGTTTTTCATTTTAAATTTAAATTTTTTTTTTGTGGCTCCCATTACTTTCTTTAATGTGTGAAACTTGCCAAAATGGCTCTTTGAGTGGTAAAGGTTGCCGACCCCTGCCTTAGGCTCTGTGTGTCACTTTGAACACCACTAATCAATAGCAAACATGGAAATTCTTTCCCTAGAGCATCCACGTTTGTCTGGGCAGCCTGTTTGTGCCCGAGGCGTACATCACGGCCACCCGCCAATATGTCGCCCAAGCTAACAGCTGGTCGCTGGAGGAGTTGTGTCTGGAGGTCAACGTCACCACCGCCCAGGGAGCCACGCTGGACGCGTGCAGCTTCGGCATCAAAGGTCTTCTTTTCTACTGAACGTCTGCAATGAGTGTTTTGGAGGATTGCTTGTTAACGCCGACTGTGTACATTTGTAGGACTCAAACTGCAGGGAGCAACATGTGCCAACAACAAGCTGTCATTGTCCACATCCATCTCCACTGAGCTGCCTCTCACTCAGCTGCGCTGGATCAAGCAAAGCAGTGCTGAGAAGAGACACATGGTAGGATCGCAATACATCCATCTTTTATTTTGTTTCTATGCACTCATTGTTCTTTTCTTTTCTGCAGGTTACTCTGCCCGTTTACCTGAACTTCACCAGATCCGTCCTCATCTTCACCGTCGACTTCGATATCGCTACCAACGAAGATCCGCACAGCTTTTATGAGCGTGGAGTGGCGATCCTGTGCACAGAGTAGAAAAACACCTGAGTCATAGTCATAGTTAACCAACCTATTAATCATTCGTAAGCGCTGCATATTAATCGCCTGTTTTAAGCCTAGTCAATTATAATACTTTGTGGAGCAGTAGTGAACTCATTTTATGCATATTGGAAAGTGTTCTGAGAAGATATTGGAAAGTGTTCTGAGAAGGTGGAGGGGGAAGTTGTCAAATGGTAAATGTCAGGAATCGTGTTTGGAAAGAGGAAGTTGACAGGAAAACCTGTTTTTACGAAAGAATGCGGATGTTTTTTGATTGAATAAAGCTCACAGAAATGAAATCGGCCATTATTTGGACTTGTGGATTCATTTCAATGTTTTCCATTGTAAAGTACATCTCTATGGTGCGAAATTACCGTATTGCCTTATATAATGACAGTGATCCTTTCACTCAACTGCAGAAAGTGCAAAGTATATATTTGACATAATGTACAAATACATTTATTTTTTTGTCCTGTCCAGCTACTCAGGCAACTCATATTGTTAATATAGATGCCCATATTGTACAAATACATTCAAATACTGTGGCACAGGTCCATTGCTGCAAAATTTTAATGTTTGTCAAAAAGCAAAAGTTACATTCTATAGATTCACAACGCCCAGTGAAATAGTTTAATGTATCTTAATTTTGATTATAGCCTGCAGCGAATGAAAAAATTCAGTAGCTCAAAATATGAAAAATTGTCAAAAAGCAGGATTAAGTAACTTTTCAACCTTCATAAAATATTTTTATAACCTTTGGGATGATACATGGACTTTTTGAATGCCACCTCTGTCATGGCCTGAGGAGGTCTGTATCGCTCTCACTGGCATAAGCAACTTTGAGGAGGGTGGCAGGACCTCTGTGCTGACTTGCTGTACGACATGCGTCACTCCCCCTTACCCATTTGTTAAAAAGACAAGTCCATACGAATGCCAGAAAACTAAAAGAAGATGAACGTCTACATGCAATTACTATCATGGCCGAAGCTCTAAAACAACCAAAGAAACAAAGTTTTGTCTGAGGAAACAAAAAAAAAAGAAAAAGGGACAGTCTGGATCAAGCGTGAGCTCAAAGATGAGGGATTTTCGGTTGATGCTGCCTTTGCTCGTTTTCCTGCTAAACTAGTAAGTACTTTTTGATGCTCAAATTAAAATGGTAATGCTAAGGTTAGCTAATGGAAATATGCGTGGTAGCAATAAAATAGCCACCAGTTTTATAGTTCGCAGTTCCACACTTAATTCCTTCGAAATAATTCTCCCGCCGGTCTTTCCTTGCTTTGGACCTGCATCCGCCCCGATGCATCCTTGGTACCAGCGCAATCCAAGATCATTTCTTGATAGTGTCTGCTATTTAACATCAGCGTAGCCATTAGAGATGTAATATTTTAGCCAATGTTACAGCAGACATATCAGTTTGATGCTATATGCGCTAGTCCTCATGGGAAATGTGGTCTTCCTCTGGCAAAACACTACCGCTTTGGTCCGCTGGCGCCGCCAAAATCAAGCAGAATTGAAAGTTCTTAAGTGGGGCTTTAAGAGTGTTGTTCTGCACTCCATCTGCAAATGAACTACATAAACTTCCTTAACCTTTGACTGGTCTGTCTCAACTCCTGAAAATCAACTTTTGCAACATATTAAAAACGTTTTAGCTGCACCTGTACATTTGACCTTTTTAAATGAAATAATGCAAGTTTAAACAATACAGAATACTGTATGTATTTAAAGTAGTCAAATGCTAGGTTTTTTTTTTTTTGGTAGTATTTTCTTTTAACTGACAATTTAAACTTTAGCCTCGCAGGTGCCACTTTTTCTGTGCAGGGTTATCTTGTAATACTGCCAGTCAAGTCATTGCAGCTACCTGAATACGTTTATTTGAGATGCGGTGTTTATCCAAGTCAGGGGTCGGCAACCTAAAACGTTGAAAGAACCATATTGGACCAAAAATACAAAAAAAAAATCTGTCTGGAGCTGCAAAAAATGAAAAGCCTTATGAGTCTTATAATGCAGGCAACACATGATGTAAGTGGCTATATTAGCTATGTTAGCCTCCTATCAAAATGTGTCGCAGGCTGAAGCAAATCTTCGTTGACAGAAATGTTGAAATGTAATATTTATTCTACACATTTTTACAACATTGGAACCCATTAGTAAATCAGAGGCTACTCAGAAAGTGACATAACTGGAAATTACTGGCTTTTAATGGCCAAAGGTATAGATGTGTGTGTCCAAGTTAAAGGAAACGGCAGGCTGTCTTATTTTAATAGATTTATTACAATCTTTGGCAACCTAGGTAATGTTTGCTGTGGTCCGGAACAACATGGCACACAAACTATCTGAAATGCAGCCAATATTACATACAGATAATGCATCATGAGACATGCAAAACTAAATTATATCCAAAGAGGATAAAAGTAAAGGATATTAAATGAGATATACCTACAAATGAGGCATATTGATGCAATATGTACATACAGCTAGCCTAAAAAGCATGTTAGCATTGATTAGCTTGCAGTCTTGCACTGACCAAATATGCTTGATTAGCACTACGCACAAGTCAATAACATCAACAAAGCGCACTTTTGTGCATTCACGCACAGTATAAAACTTTTGGTGGACAAAATGAGACAACGAAAAAGATTTTACATGTAAACAAACTGTTGCATCACAGTCCACACTATGGCGAGTTCAAGAACCGCCGAAATTAGTTGGACAAAACGATGTTCACCAAATACTGTCATCAGTGAAGCATACACACAAACATATTAACAGTGGGCTTTCTAACAATTGGGAAGGTTTGTGTCATGTTGGTCCTCAAACAAAAAACATACTAAAACAAAAAAATAATTTCCCCCCCATCTTTTTCCATTTTCAATCCTTATTAAAAATGTTCCAGGGTGGCACTAACAAGCCGCATGTGGCTCGAGAGCCGCAGGTTGCTGACCCCTGATCTAAGCGGACCCACTTGGTGAGTAATTGAGGCCACTAACAACATATTAATTAGGGCTGTCAAAATTAACGAGTCAACTCATTATCGCATTAATTATGTATACACTTTGATTAATTATGCATATCATTTTGACCGTAAAAAACTATTTTACCTGTACCAGATACATCGGTACAAAGATGAGTGACGAGACAAATTTCACTCCAAAATACAGCCTGGAAGAACTTTAGATAAAACTCTTACCAAGTTTCGGACTAGTAAATGACATGCATTTAAACCATTTAAAAAAGTTTCTGGATGACATTCTGATAAGCACAATGCATTTGTGTACAAATATGGGGGTCTTTTCGTAAGCAAATATGAATTATGCAAACGAGTAATCACCTGTGATTTATCTCATTTAAAAAATGTATTATTTACAGCAGTGTTTTTCAACCCAGTTCAAAAAATGTAGTATTGTTGCCGTCTCAGAGACTTGGCTCGATGAGAACAAGTGTTGTGATATGAGATTGGATGGTTATGAATTATTCACCACAAACAGAGTTGGAAAAAGGGGAGGAGGAGTAGCACTTTTTGTAAATCATGTTTTAAAATGTTGGAAAATTGACAGCAAATCAACTGCTATAGCTGGAATTTTTGAATGTATTACTGTAGAAATTGAAGTAGAAAAATCCAAAAAAATAAATGTTAGTTGTGTTTATAGAACACCTGGATCATGTCTAGACACATTTAATAAAAAATTGGACTATTTGTTTAATAAGTCAAACAAGCTCCATATTGTGTGCGGTGATTTTAATATTAATCTTCTGAATCCCGTGGACAGTACCAAAACAACCGATTTTATAACATGATTGTACAGTAATCATTTTTTTCCCCTTATCATAAAACCTACCAGAATAACAGTAGACTTTGCCACACTGATAGATAACATTTTCACCAATCAACCTGAGAATCAAATAACAGCAGGACTACTACTCAATGACATAAGTGATCATCTACCTGTATTCAGTATTTTCCACAATTTCTTTGATCAGAGAGGGACCAAAAAAGCAGTTCAATATAGATTTGTTAGACATCAAACGCCAGAAACTATGGCAGCATTCAAGTCTGAGTTATGTGCTCAAGACTGGGGGGAGGTTTACACCTCCACAGACCCAGATGAGGCATACGAACATTTTCTCAACATTTTCATAACATTGTATGATAAGCACTGTCCAATGAAAAAACATTACATTAAGGACAGCACTGTTAAGGACAAACCATGGATCACAAAGGGACTATTGAAGTCCTGCAAAAAGAAAAATGATCTTTACAGAAGACATTTAAAGCACAGAACCAAAGAAACTGAACACAAATATAAAACGTATAAAAATAAGTTAACACAAATAATAAAGCACAGCAAAAAAACATATTACTATTAGAACAACATAAAAATAGCATCCAGGGTACGTGGAAAGTTTTGAATGGTATCATTAAAAAAAACATGACAAATAAGGAACATCCAAGCTATTTCATAGAAAATAATCAAATTATAAATGACTCTAAGGAAATTACGGATGCTTTTAACACTTTCTTTGTGAATGTTGGACCTAATTTAGCAAATGAAATTGTACAACCCGAAAACAGTGTCAAATTTAATGAACATACCATTCAAAGCAACTTAGAATCGTTTTTTTATTTCCCCCGTCCATGAAAGTGAAATCACAGAAATGGTAAATTCTCAAGAAAACAAGAAGTCAACAGACTGCTGTGACTTGGACTTTTCTCTGATCAGGGAAATTGTTGATTTTATAGCTGTTCCCTTCACTTATGTATGTAATATTTCTTTTATAAAAGGTGTTTTCCCAAAGAAAATGAAAACGGCAAAAGTTATTCCCATCTTCAAAAGTGGAGATAAGCATCAGTTCACCAACTATAGGCCTATTTCTATACTCTCACAATTTTCAAAAATCCTTGAAAAATTATTTGTGTCAAGATTAGACAGTTTTATTGACAAGCATCACTTGCTAAGTGAACACCAATACGGCTTTCGACCAAACAGGTCCTCTTCCATGGCAGTGATGGAACTAGTTGAGGAGGTAACCACTGCAATTGATAAGAGGGAGTTTGTTGTTGGCGTTTTTATTGACCTGAGCAAGGCCTTTGACACCATCGATCATACATTGCTTTTAAACAAAATGCAGAGGTATGGTTTTAGAGGTCTTGCTCATGATTGGTTGAAAAGTTATCTTGGTGGCAGAGAACAGTACGTGCATATGAATAATGTAGATTCAGATAAAAAGATTATAACACATGGAGTACCCCAAGGTTCTGTATTGGGACCAAAATTGTTTTTATTGTACATTAATGATATCTGTAAAATCTTTAAAAAACTCAACTGTATTCTCTTTGCTGACGATACAAGTCTGTACTGTTCTGGGCAAGACCTTGGCCATCTCTTAGGGACTGTAGAGAGTGAACTCCACATACTAAAGGAATGGTTTGATGCCAATAAACTATCAATCAACCTAAGTAAAACAAAATATATAATTTTTGGAAATAGGAAAAATAACAAACAGTGTCATATAAGAATTGATGATATGGAGATAGAAAGGGTGTATTCAACAAAATTTTTGGGAATCCATATAGATGATAAATTAAATTGGAAACTGCACATAAATATACTTAAGACAAAGATGGCAAAAAATATTGCTATGTTACATAAAATAAAAAAACTCCGTAAATCAAAAGGCTCTTATGTTATATAATTCTTTTGTACTCCCTTATCTTAATTATTGTGTCGAAATCTGGGGTAACAATTACAAAACAAACATTAAATCTATATTCTTACTTCAAAAGAAAGCAATTAGAATTGTAAATTATGCAGATTATCATGACCATACCAATGCTCTGTTTATTCAATTAAAAACATTAAAACTGCACGATCTTGTTGACCTCAACACTGCTATTGTGACGTACAAAGCTCATAACCACATGCTGCCTGGGTGTCTACAGGAGAGGTTTAAACCCAGAGAGAATCCCTATGACCTCAGAGGTTCAGCTGTCTTCCAGAAAGCTAAGATAAGAACAAGCTTAAAAAGTAGATGTGTTTCTGTCAGGGGGGTTCAACTGTGGAACAGCTTGGATACTTCCTTAAAATATTCCAGTTCTATTCACACATTTAAAAAACACTTTAAGACCAATGTCTTGAAAAAATATATCACTCTAGAATCAACACAGTAGTTAATACTATGATCAATGTTAATTCAAATACTAAATGTGGGTTATAAATAATAATGGAAGTACAATTGTTTGTATATAGTATATGAATTGGTACAAAGGTTTAACATGTGTACAAGGATATTTCACATGCCTTTACTGTGTATATAATTGAACTGTGTTTATGTTATGTATAATGTGTATTTATAATATGTTGTACAATGGACATTCAATAATTTTCGGAAGTTTATTTTGTACTTGACATTGTTTATAGGGTTAGGCGCAATAAGTGTTCAACTTCAGCCTAAACCCTTTCGGTCTGCAACATTTTCATTTTCAATTTAAGAATGTACAACTGTTTGTTTATTTTGTTGACGATTGACCGAAGAATAATAAACTTGAAACCCTGAGATATTGTCTGGTGTGCCGTGGGAAATGATACATTTTCACCTACCGTATTTTCCGCACTATAAAGCGCACCTAAAAACCTCCAGTTTTCTCAAAAGCTGACAGTGCGCCTTATAATCCGGTGCGCCTTATATATGGACCAATATTGAGCCACAACAGGTCTCGCAACTACAGGATGCATAACGTAACCCCAGTCTAGCGTCTATTCTATGCGCCTTATAATGCGGTGCGCCTTATATATATGAACAAAGTTTTAAAATAGGCCATTCATTGAAGGTGCGCCTTATAATCCGGTGCGCCTTATAGTGCGGAAAATACGGTAATTGGTCCAAAAAATATTTATAATCCGCAAATGATGTGCCATTGTTGAGTGTCTGTGCGGTCTAGATATCGGCTGAGTTACCATGCAATACTTTTCCATCGATAATTGCCTTGTAAGCCTACTTTGAGACAAGACGTGCTTTGATAGTTATGCTTTAAATTCATATCGAACAACTGCGTCAGGCATTTCAATCAATCAATCAATCAATGTTTATTTATATAGCCCTAAATCACAAATGTCTCAAAGGGCTGCACAAGCCACAACGACATCCTCGGTTCAGAGCCCACATAAGGGCAATTTGAAGAGAACGACTTAATATTGTCAATATAGGCTACGGAGTTTCATTTTTTAAAAATATTTTCTGCTGGTGGCGTGCCTCGGGATTTGTGATCATGAAAAAAAAAAATGGCCTTGGCTCAAACACTGATTTACAGCCCTTATTTTAATATCACACTATTATTTTGCAGCAAATAAAACATCTGGGGAAAAAGAACAGGCTATGTTTTCATGGATTTGATATTAATTTGTGCTTTTGTCACTTTACCTTGGGGGGTGGGTGGGACTCACAAAGGTAAACTCATTTCATCAAATAAGTCAGCCTATTTAGTGAATTTCATTGGTACATTTATTTTGCAGCATGCACTTCCTAAACATAAAACTAAAGAAAATCTTAAATAACTCAATCCTCCACTATGGCTGAGGCCAACAAAAGAAAAAAAAATGTCTCAGTACAGAGTTGTCGTTATAATTGAGGTACATTAGAAGACACGAGTGCTTCATTAAAGAAAGTGCATCACAAGAGTTTAACATGCGTCCCAAGTAGAGTCTCCTTCCTCCATGTTGACAACACACTGCCTCTTTCTGTGACCCAGCTCCAGCCCCTCAGCTGTGGGGACAGCCAGTTTCCTCTTGAACAGAACCCTGAGGTTACACGGGTTGCCGGGTGATCTGGCCGAGAGTGTAGAGGGCAAGGCGGAGTCGTCGTAGAGCTTTACTTTCACGTCCGAGCCGGTCGGCATCTCGTCCGCAGGTCCACCGCGATACAAGTCCGCCTGGGAGGACAGAGAGACCAGCTCGCAAAGCCAAACCTCTGAGTCCTCCACGCACTTCATGTGGACGTCCACGAGATGCTGCTGCTCCGGTGGAGTTTTCACAAGCTGCCGAAAGCCAATCGCTGCAGGATGATGGAGGATAAAACGCCTGTTTTTACGTGACAGGCGGCCTCCTTTTCCCTGCTGTCTCGTTCGCCTGCTAGGGGCGTCCGTGTCGTCAGAATCTTCAGAGCTGCCGTCGTACGGGTCCAGAAACTACGACCATATACAGACTTGGGCTCATGCAGTAGTGCCACTGGATTGTGTGGTGTCTTACCAAGGAGTAACAGCCATGTCTTCCAGGAGGTTCACGCACCAGAGGCAACGTCTGCCTTAAAGTGCCACTCTCTGGTGCACTGCTCACACATTCCTGCCACAAACACACCGTTTAGACCAGGGGTGTCAAAGTCAGGACCGCAAATGAATTTCCTATGGTGATTACCGTATTTTTCGGAGTATAAGTCGCACCTGCCAAAAATGCATAATAAAGAAGGAAAAAAAACATATATAATTCGCACTGGAGTATAAGTCGCATTTTTGGGGGAAATGTATTTGATAAAACCCAACACCAAGAATAGACATTTGAAAGGCAATTTAAAATAAATAAAGAATAGTGAACAACAGGCTGAATAAGTGTACGTTATATGACGCATAAATAAGCAACTGAGAACGTGCCTGGTATGTTAACGTGACATATTATGGTAAGAGTCATTCAAATAACTATAACATATAGAACATGCTTTACGTTTACCAAACAATCTGTCACTCCTAATCGCTAAATCCCATGAAATCTTATACGTCTAGTCTCTTACGTGAATGAGCTAAATAATATTATTTGATATTTTACGGTAATGTGTTAATAATTTCACACATAAGTCGCTCCTGAGTATAAGTCGCACCCCTGGCCAAACTATGAAAAAAACTGCGACTTATAGTCCGAAAAATACGGTAGTATTAGAACGGCCCGCAGGCCACAGCCGCCTGCTGCTGTTTTGCACGCACCAATACTCCGTCAGTGTTGGCGCTAGGAATTTTCAAAATGGGGTCCCAGGGACCCCACAAAGTCATAAAAATGGGGCCCCACAGTAAATTTTTGGGGTCCCAATTTTTTGTAACTGTATTGAAAACAAATGATAAATGTATGCATTATCCTGTTATAGCTAACATTCTATATTGTGTTTTGGAAAAAGATTGTCATAAACGTTAATTCATTTAAAAAAAATAATACAAAAGAAAACTATTTTTTATGCATATGTAAATGTATTCAGTTATAAACATTCATTCACTTTCTCCTTTCATTCATGGATCTAAACTTTACCGCTGCCTGTATTTTTTTCTGTATTTTTACTGTAATTTTTTCAGAATGTGTTTGTTCTATTTTTGGCCAAAGTAAGACAAAGAAAGCAATAATTTTTTTAGTTTTAATGCCATGATTTTAATAGTCCGGCCCGCGTGTGCACAGATTTTCCTCATGTGGCCCCTGAGCTAAAATGAGTTTGACACCCCTGGTTTAGACAAACATAATGTACAGTAGATGCTATTTTTCGTTTTGTTTCAATAAATATACCGTAAATATGGGATATTCAGTTAAATTGTTTTGGGGGATGCTAAGGACCTTCTCCCTTCACAATTCGTCTTATTTTGCTTATTACAGAGAACCAGCATCCTCTACAGCAGACATTTAATTTTGGTTTATTTATTTGTCAGAGTTACAAGCACATTCTGCTGTTTTTAAGGACCTTCTGGAAAAAATATTTTTAAAGATCATCTCTATGACAGCATTGATTGATTGATTGATTGAGACTTTTATTAGTAGGTTGCACAGTGAAGTACATATTCCGTACAATTGACCACTAAATGGTAACACCCGAATAAGTTTTTCAACTTGTTTAAGTCGGGGTCCACTTAAATTGATTCATGATACAGATATATACTATCATATATACTATCATCATAATACAGTCATCACACAAGATAATCACATTGAATTATTTACATTATTTACAATGCACAATGTACAATGCACTCCAGTGTTTTCAGGAATCTGCAGCAAAATGTGAGTCTCAAGTTGTTTTTTTTAACTGAACCTGCAGGCTTCCGGTTGTATAGCCCAAATTATGAAAAAGAGGGGACCTAAAATGCAACCTTGAGCAACACCAAGAAGGTGAACAAATGACTACTGACTGCATCTGAAGAAACAAGCTAAAGCAACACCTTAGTTACATAAATTACATTACAAAAACAATTTGGAACAGTCAAACATGGAGAAGACTTAAAGGGGTGCCTTGAGGAACGCCTTAGTTATGTTAATCACTAGTTTGGACCCCGGTGTTCTAGATTTGCTAGTAAGGTTAAAATGTCAATGTGAGGCTCTGCTAATGTGTTCAGACTGGTCCAAGTACCTCTATACAACAGGAGCATTCTAGTCTTTTTTGGAATTTGCTGCGTTTTTCCTTTCCGCTTTCCTATGCACTCCAAATTGTAAACAAATATGGAATATACATTTTTTTCATTTAGGACATAACAGCCTCTCTCTCCAATTATTGCCTGCTCCTAATTAACGCCCTATCATCTTTGCAGTTGAAACCCCAACTATAACGAGCATGTCATGTCATTTATATTTAACCCTCTGTGGAAAAAGGTAGACTTTTTTGTCCTTTCAGGAATTTTTAGCTGTATTTTTGGCAATATGTTTTTTGTGTTACTTCATGACGCATGATTTTTGCAGGGAGTTTTTTTTTGTTCATGTTTCATTCAAATTTTGATTTCGAATTCTTTCACAGGTGTAGGCCAGATACACTGGCCAAAAGTCAAAGGGCATAAAACATTTGGATTTATATATGTATAATTGTACTTTTTGTTCCAATCTCTCAATCATTTTCTGCCCTAAACAAAATAAGAAACATGTTATGCTTTTCCATATTATCCCTTTTTAGGTTTTTTGATCAAATTATTTCCCCAATTGTCAATTAGTAAAAAAAAAAAAAAAAAAAAGTTATTTTACTGTCCTAAACATGTGACATTATCTGATTAAAATGCCTTTAAAAAAGGGTCAAATGTTTAAAAAACATTACATAGTTGATATTTAAAAAACTGAAGTTTGGTAAATTTGAGCAAAAAAGTCGAAAAAAATATGATTCCAAAATGTTTTTATGCCCTTTAAAAACATGACTTTTTTATGTCCTGTTTGGCTTTGAAGATAATTAAAATGGAATGTCCCCAAAGTGGTGAAATATTTGCATTGTACATTTTTTAAGTAATTTAAAACATTTTTAATCCCCAAAAAGAATTACCAACTGGTTCTGGTTTTACACAGTAACCACTAGGGGTGTAACGGTACACAAAAATTTCGGTTTGGTACGTACCTCGGTTTAGAGGTCACGGTTCGGTTCATTTTCGGTACAGTAAGAAAACAACAAAATATAAATGTTTTGGTTATTTATTTACCAAATTCGCAAAATCTTCCACCAAAAATATTTTTCTTAGTGGAATATTTGATGTGAAGTAATCGGAACCTTGGATAGGTCAATAATTCATAATAGCATTGATTTTGATTCAATATAGGAATAGGTCAATAATTCATAATAACATTGATTTTGATTCAATATTATGTTTTGAGCAATGACAGTTTGAAAGAAAAAAAACAGCTTTGTTTTATTAGTCAACATTGCAACTTTTTCTAAATTACATTTCACCTTTAAGCTTCTTTATTTCACTTTTGCTATGTTTTTGTTTATTTTAATAGTATTTTGAGAAAGTGCCGTGGGCCTTTAAAACATTAGCTTTGGGCCGCAAATGGCCTCCGGGGCACACTTTTGACATCCCTGCTATAGATAATAAAAAATTAAATCTGATAAATTTGTGGATAAAAAGCAGAGCCTGGCGACGCATGCACGTTTATCATAACTCTCTCGCTCCCTCTGTCTCTGCCCCCCCCCTCACGAATGCTGCTGCGCACACAATTTGTTTTGTTTTTAACCCCTTCTTAACCCTGAACGTACATTGAAAATACACGCAACCCTAACTCAGAATGCCGGACATTTGAGGCATTTAAGAAACTCCGCCCAGACAGCTCCGCAAAAGAGGACATGTCCGGTGAAAAGAGGACGTATGGTCAGTCTATCGTAGCCCGGTCACTGCTAGCATGCCGTGTGTTGTGCCTCGGTGTGCATTGTTTACATAACGTGCGTTACGCTACTTAATATGTCCGTGTGGAAACTCGTTCGGTACACCTCCGAACCGAACCGAAACGGTTCAATACAAATACACGTACCGTTACACCCCTAGTAACCACTAATTCCAGGATTTTGCAGGCTTTTTTAAAATAATTGATGTGGCCTAAAATGCCTGAATTTGCAGCAAGTTTTTCAGAAAGTTGCAAAATAATTAAGACATTTTTAGGCTTTTTTCTTCTTCTCTCAAATAACATTGAATCAACTTTGCCTAAGCAGGGAAGCCCAGACTTCCTGCTCCCCAGCCACTTCGTCCAGCTCCTCCTGGGGGATCCCGAGGCGTTCCCAGGCCAGTCGGGAGATATAGTCTTCCCAACGTGTCCTGAGTCTTCCCCGTGGCCTCCTACCGGTCGGAGGAGGCGTTCGGTGGGGCATCCTGACCAGATACCCGAACCACCTCATCTGGCTCCTCTCGATGTGGAGGAGCAGCGGCTTTACTTAGAGCTCCTCCCGGATGACAGAGCTTCTCACCCTATCTCTAAGGGAGAGCCCCGCCACCCGACGGAGGAAACTCTATTCGGCCCTTTTGTACCCGTCATCTTGTCCTTTCGGTCATAACCCAAAGCTCATGACCATAGGTGAGGATGGGAACGTAGATCGACCGGTAACTTGGGAGCTTTGCCTTCCAGCACAGCGCTTTCTTTACCACAATGGATCGAAACATTGTCCGCATTACTTAAGACGCCACACTGATCCGCCTGTCGATTCACTCTTCCCTCATTCATGACCAAGACTCCAAGGTACTTGAACTCCTCCACTTGGGGCAAGATCTCCTCAACCTGGAGATGGCTCTCCACCCTTTTCCGAGCGAGAACCATGGACTCGGACTTGGAGGTGCTGCTTCTCATCCCAGTCGCTTCACACTCTGTTGCGAACCGATCCAGTGAGAGCTGATGATCCTGGCCAGATGAAGCCATCAGGACCACATCATCTGCAAAAAGCAGAGACCTAATCCTGCAGCCACCAAACCGGATCCCCTCAACGCCCTGACTGCGCCTAGAAATTCTGTCCATAAAAGTTATGAACAGAGTTGGTGACAAAGGGCAGCCCTGGCGGAGTCCAACCCTCACTGAAAACAAGTCCAACTTACTGCCGGCAATGCGGACCAAAGACCCTGTCGACAGTATAGAGGTGGTCCACAGTTCCACAAACATGACGAAAACCATCCACTATCCACAGTGCTAATTTTTGCTGGTAAAAGAGATGAGAGATTCTCATCACACATCCAACATCTTTAACATATTTTGTAGGTCAGCATTACAAATGTGAATCTATTCTGAATTTCCCTACTATAGATGATTATGTAAACTAGGAAGTAAATGTGTATACTACATTACCCAGAAGGCTTAGCGCTTTACACAGGAACCATGTGTGTCTGGTCCCAACCAAATTGAAGGGCATGAGTTAGTTTTGTTACTAATATTTGTAAACAATTTAATGGAAAATTGTGTTTTCAAATTTAAAAACAAGCTATATTTTTTCAGAGAGCTTACCATAGTGCTGGTGTCAGACCATCTTGGACTAATCTCAGAATCAGAATCAGTGCTGGACTCCACTTTACACATCTTCTGAAGACACACAAACACATCACATGTATTAGACGTTGACTTAATGAGAGGCCATTTTGACATTTCACCATGTATTTGTTGGCAAGCTGCTCCATGTTACTTTTTTGGCCACCATCAGTATGTTCTGTGGCGCACAAAAGAACACTTTAATGACACTGGAAACACATCAAAAATAGCTTTGTTGAGAGTATAATTCAAAATTAAACAAATTAACGCCGATATGTTCAATCGTGGTTAACTAATTAACGCTTACGCCCACCTGGAATTAAACGTCGTCTTCTCCTGAAAGCCATGCTATATGCTCATTGAAACAACAAACAATACTACAAAATTATCTTCTTCGTTTGTATAATGTCATAAATAGACGACATAAAAATTTCAGGAACGTTTACTAGTTATGCCGCAGGTGTTCTCCTTTCACTCCGGCCATTGGCGTTTATTATGGTTTAACAAAATAAAACTTCCGGTGTTTTTAAATTTAATTTACAAACACATCCGCTGTCGAAAGCGCTTCATTGGTTTGTTTTCTGATAGATATATACCAAAGTACAAATAGGTACACAGTAAAAAAATAAATGAATGAAAGATGATGTCAGACCTGGATGATATAGTATAGTGTTCCAAGTTTCTGGGTGAAAGTAATAACGTTAATATTTATTATGTGTTGTATTAAATAACAAAAATATTTGTTTTTAAATAAACATAGTTATATATACTGTATATGGAAATAAAGCTATGGTTGCGCAGTTAGTTTTATTGCAAGCCTGTGATGTTCATTTATTTATCAAAATAAAATATCCGGTGTTTTTAATTCAACAGATTTTCAGATTAAAACTCACATTCTTGGTAGGAAATGATTTGATTGTTTGATTGATTGAAACTTTTATTAGTAGATTGCACAGTGAAGTACATGTTCCGTACAATTGACCACTAAATGGGAACACCCGAATAAGTTTTTCAACTTGTTTAAGTCGGGGTCCACTTAAATTGATTCATGATACAGATATATACTATCAAATATATACTAACATCATAATACAGTCATCCCACAAGATAATCATCAGAGTATATACATTGAATTATTTACATTATTTACAACCCGGGGTGTGGGATATGGAGGGAGTCGGGGGGGTTAGGTTTGGTTGGTTGTAAATAATGTAAATAATTCAATGTATATACTCTGATGATTATCTTGTGTGATGACTGTATTATGATGTTAGTATATATTTGATACTATATATCTGTATCATGAATCAATTTAAGTGGACCCCGACTTAAACAAGTTGAAAAACTTATTCGTGTGTTACCATTTAGTGGTCAATTGTACGGAATATGTACTTCACTGTGAAATCTACTAATAAAAGTTTCAATCAATCAATCAATCAACACTTCAGTCATCAACAATCAACATCAACAATTGCATCATCAGAGAAATGGACATTGAAACAGTGTAGGACTGACTTGGTAGGATATGTACAGCAAGTAGTGGACATAGAGAGAGAGATCAGAAAGTATAAGAAAAAGTGTCTACATTTGATTATTTACATTTACATTTGATTGATTGATTCATTGAAGTACATGTCAAACTACTTCCTTAACGTAAATGACCGCCATAACCACAACACCAGGGGGAGCTCCACTATAACCACGTTAAACCCAGATTCCGAACTAAGGTCTTAACTCATTCTCTTTCTATGCCACATCAATGTGGAATGCGCTCCCAACAGGTATAAAAGAAAGGGCATCTCTATATCCTCCTTCAAAACCGCAATAAAAGTTCACCTCCAGGCAGCTACAACCCTAAACTAACACTTTCCCCGGATTGCTAATAATCAAATGTAAACAATCAAATGCAGATACTTTTCTCTTATGCCTTCTGATCTCTCTCTCTCTCTCTCTCTCTCTCTCTCTCTCTCTCTCTCTCTCTCTCTCTCTCTCTCTCTCTCTCTCTCTCTCTCGCTCTCTCTCTCTCTCTATGTCCACTACTTGCTGTCCATATCCTACCCCCTACCCCCTCCACACCCCTGATTGTAAATAATGTAAATAATTCAATGTGATTATCTTGTGTGATGACTGTATTATGATGATAGTATATATGATAGTATATATCTGTATCATGAATCAATTTAAGTGGACCCCAACTTAAACAAGTTGAAATACTTATTCGGGTGTTACCATTTAATGGTCAATTGTACGGAATATGTACTTCACTGTGCAACCTACTAATAAAAGTCTCAATCAATCAATCAATGGCAAAATTATCAAACTACAACTATGAGCAATACATGAATAACTATTAGAAAGACAATATAAACCCTAAAGTTGGTCATTTAAACAGGTGTCGTAGGTAGGGCTGCAACTAACGATAAATTTGATAATAATCCAACTTTTTTTATTGGCATTTTCAAATACAGAAAAAAGTGCAAGTCGAAACAGTACAATTTTAAAGTCAGAAAATTCTTCACATCCTTTCCCTTAAAACCCAAATCCCCACCCTCCCACCCCACTCAGGTCACACCAACAAGGGACATATGGCACAATCATATAACAAGTAAGACGACAAAGACAGACATCCTCACATACACACACACATACGAGGCCAGAGACAGACAAACAGGCTGAAAGGAGAGAAAGGGAGAAAATAAAATAAAAATAAAATAAAATACAATTAAATTAGAATAATAATAATAAATAAAAAGGGAGATTATTCCTCATCTGCGTCTGGGGATAAATCAAGAGAGTTGACAAACAGCAAGAAAGGACTCCATGAGCTTTCAAACGCTTGAGCCGAGCCTTTTAGCGAAAACCTAAGTTTTTCTAGTTTTAGATTGTAGAGAACCTCTCTAATCCAACGGCCGTGTGATGGGGGACGAGCCAGCTTCCAATTAAACAAAATCAATCGCCTGGCCAGCAAGGTCGTAAAAGCAACAGCGCGTTTTAATGATACCGGGCACATGTTATCGGGGCATACGCCAAAAATGGCTGATAATGGGTTGGGGGGAAAGTTTTGACCGTATGCTTTCCCGATCGTGTCAAAAATATCCTCCCAAAAGGAACATAATTTAGAGCAGGACCAGAACATATGGACATGGTCGGCCGGAGATTGTTTGCATCTATTGCAGGTATTGCTAACAGTGGGGTAGATTTTGGATAGTTTGGAGTTAGTGTAATGAATTTTATGGATTACTTTGCATTGGATGAGATTATGGCGGGCACATATTGAGGAGGAGTGAACCAGTTTCAGGGCAGAGTCCCAGTGTTGGTCGGATATGTTGGTATTAAGATCGCTCTCCCACGAGGCTCTTATCACTGATAGAGAGTTTGGAGCAACTGAACTTAAAGAGGTATATAACACAGAGATACATTTTTTATGATTAGGGCTCAACGATAACAATGTATCTATAAGAGTTTCCGGAGGACGATTCGGAAAGTGTGGGAACTGTTTCTTTACGAAGTCCCTCGCCTGAAAAAAACGAAAAAGGTGGGAGTTAGGCAAATCGTATTTGGAAGAGAGTTCAGTGAAGGATGAGAACACTCCGTCTGCATAGAGGTCTTTCACAGTGGTGATGCCATGATCGTGCCAAGTCATGAATGCGGGGTCAGTACGGGAAGGTTTAAATAATTGGTTTTTAAGTAGCGGGGTCAATATAGATGGGCCCTGAAACCCCAAGTGTTTACGTAGCTGGTTCCATATTTTAATGGAGATCGATACAATGGTGTTTGCGCCTTCAATTTTAAATGGGAAAGGGAGTGATGAGCATAAGCAAGAGTGCAATGAGGAGTGTGGGATCGCCGTTTCGAGGGATACCCAGGCCGGGAGGGTCTGAGAGCCTCCATCCATCCAGTATAGGAGTTTCTGTACGTTAGCCGCCCAATAGTATTGTCTAAAATTGGGGAGTGCAAGCCCTCCCTCAGATTTGTGGGATTGTAGGACCGACTTGCGGATTCGGGCCGATCCGGCCCCCCATAAAAATTTGGATATTGATTTGTCTAATTTATCGAAAAATGATTTAGTAATAAATATGGGGATATGTTGAAAAAGGTAGAGGAATTTAGGCAGAGTGATCATCTTGATCAGATTGATCCGGCCGGCGAGAGAAAGTGGTAAAACAGACCAGCGGGCAAAGTTCTTCTCCATCTTTTCAATTAGAGGTAAAAAATTTGCCCGGAGCATATCAGACATAGCCGGAGTAATAAGGATTCCCAAGTAATGAATCCCGTCATGTGCCCATTTGAATGCTGCTAAAGATCGTGGTAACTGTTTAGCTAAGGAATTAATCGGAAACAGCTCACTTTTTTGGTAGTTAAGTTTGTAGCCCGAGTGTGTGCCAAACCGCTCCAGAATGTCAAATATTACCGGGAGCGAGCTAGCAGGGTCCGAGATGTACAAGAGCAGGTCATCCGCATAAAGCGAGACTTTGTGTAGCGTGTCCGACCGGGTGATACCTTTAAAGCCTGCCTCCGCGCGCAGCCAAAGAGCAAGGGGTTCTATCGCAATAGCAAACAGTAATGGAGACAACGGGCAACCTTGTCTAGTGCCTCTTTTAAGAAAAATTGGGGCGGATAGTGTATTATTTGTACGTACCGAAGCTACCGGGGACGAGTACAAAAGTTTAACCCAGAGAATGAAATCCTCATTAAAACCAAACCGACCCATCGCTTCAAATAGATACTCCCATTCAACCCTGTCAAAGGCTTTCTCCGCATCGAGGGATACTACCACCTCCGGGGTCGAGGGGTTTGATAAATTTGATAATAGTTTAATCTGTCGATTATTACTTCGATTAATCGATTAATAATCGGATAAAAGAGACAAACTACAATTCTATCCTTTCCAGTAGTTTATTGAAAAAAAACCCAGCATACTGGCACCATACTTATTTTGATTATTGTTTCTCAGCTGTTTGTACATCTTGCAGTCCATAAATAAAGGTTTATAAAAAATAAAAATAAATAAAAAATATTATAATAAAAAATGGCCTCTGCGCATGCGCATAGCATATATCCAACGAATCGATGACTAAATTAATCGCCGACTATTTTTTATAATCGATTTAATCGATTAAACTAGCTCTGGGACGCCCTACGACTCGTAGGGCGTCCCAGAGCTAGTTTCCCGTAGTACGGACTACCACAGCCCGCTCCTCCTCCCTCCCTCCCGTGCGTAAGATCCGGCCTGGGGGAGAGGGATGAATGTTAATTTCAAAGATGGCGGCGGAGGGAGGAGGGAAGGAGATGAACGAAATTAAAACTCAGTTCACCACCCGGGAAGGCGTCTATAAACTCCTCACTCACTCCGAATACAGCCGTCCGAACAGAGTGCCTTTCAACTCGCAGGGCTCCAACCCTGTCAGAGTCTCCTTCGTCAACGTCAACGACCAGTCGGGCAACGGCGACAGGATCTGTTTTAACGTGGGCCGAGAGCTCTACTTCTACATCTACAAAGGCGTTAGAAAGGTACCCCGTGCCGGCACGCTAACCGTCAGCGGGCACTTTAGTGCCGCTTTTTGTGGATCACATTCGGGGGAAGTTGTCGTCCGGTTGAGCCGGTGTTGGCTTAACTCTGGCAGGTGTGTGACTTTGAAGTAAGCCAGTCGGCTAGTTAGCTTCAGTATTAGCTTACTACTAAGACGAGCTATCGAGACCAAAGGCTACATTCCACTCCCTAGTTGTTCATTTCGTAAATATTTATGTACTGTGTTCGTTTAAGGAGTTGTGTTTGAATGCGTCTCTGGCATTTAGAAGGATTTATTGTGCTAATAAGTTGTGGTGACAAGTGACAGCTCCGGTGTTAAACCGCATTTCGACGCCCCACATTCTGACAGGTGTCTACTTAGCACTGTTTGTATCGATGTGAATGGAATTAAGAAGTTAAAGTACCAATGATTGTCACACACACACTAGGTGTGGTGAAATTAACCTCTGCATTTGACCCATCCCCTTGTTGACCGCACGGGAGGTGAGGGGAGCAGTGAGCAGCAGCGGTGGCCGCGCTCAGGAATCATTTTAGTGATTTAACCTCCAATTCAAACTAGGGCTGGGCGATATGGCCTTTTTTTTAATATCTCAATATTTTTAGGCCAGTGGTTCTTAACGTGGGTTCGATCGAACCCTAGGGGTTCGGTGAGTCGGGTTTGGCGGAGGTCAAGACACACCCAACTCATCGTGTAAATAAAAACTTCTCCCTATCGGCGTATTACGGATACGGCAACAGCAGAAGTCACACTGATTTGCAGGTGTGTAATTTGTTGTGAGTTCATGCACTGTGTTGGTTTTGTTGTTTGAACAAGGTGATGTTCATACACGGTTCATTTTGTGCACCAGTAATAAAACATGGTAACACTTTAGTATGGGGAACATATTCACCATTAATTAGTTGCTTATTAACATGCAAATTAGTAACATATTTTCTCTTAACTAGTCATTATTAAGTACTGTAGGGGACGGCGTGGTGAAGTTGGGAGAGTGGCCGTGCCAGCAATCTGAGGGTTACTGGTTCAATCCCCACCTTCTACCATCCTAGTCACGTCCGTTGTGTCCTTGAGCAAGACATTTCACCCTTGCTCCTGATGGGCCTGGTTAGCGCCGTGCATGGCAGCTCCCGCCATCAGTGTGTGAATGTGTGTGTGTGAATGGGTGAATTTGGAAAATAGTGTCAAAGTGCTTTGAGTTCCTTTAAAAAGGTAGAAAAGTGCTATACAAGTACGACCCATTTACCATTCACCATTACTTATTAATGCTTTATTCGGCATGGCCTTATTATAACCCTAACCCTCTAACCCTGGCCCTAACCCTCTAACCCTAACCCTAACCAAATAACTCTAAATTAAGTCTTTGTTACTTAGAACATGTTCCCCTAGTGTCCAAAAAACTCTAAATTAAGTCTTTGTTACTTAGAATATGTTCCCCATACTAAAGTGTTACCAAAAACATGTAACTTTGTCTTGAATTAAAAAAAAAACATTTTATTTTTCACTAAAGAAGGGTTCGGTGAATGCGCATATGAAACTGGTGGGGTTCGGTACCTCCAACAATGTTAAGAACCACTGTTTTAGGCCATATCGCGATACACGATATATATCTCGATATTTTGCCTTATCCTTGAATGAACACTTGATACATGTAATCACTGCAGTATGATGATTCTATGTGTCTACATTAAAACATTCTTCTTCATACTGCATTAATATATGCTCATTTTGAACTTTCATGCAGAGAGGGAAATCCCAACTAAGTCGATTTAGCAAAACTGTATTTATTAAACAGTTATTAAGCAGTGGCACAAACATTCATGTCATTTCCAAAACAGAACGTGCAAGATTGTCAGAGACATTTTAAAACAAGCTATAAGTGCACTTTTGTGCATGATGACACACAAGATATTTCAATAAGTGTCACATACAAATGAGCTGCATAACAAATAGTACAAACCCCGTTTCCATATGAGTTGGGAAATTGTGTTAGATGTAAATATAAACGGAATACAATAATTTGCAAATCCTTTTTAACCCATATTCAATTGAATGCACTACACGGACAAGATATTTGATGTTCAAACTCATAAACTTTTTTTTTTTTTTGCAAATAATAATTAACTTAGAATTTCATGGCTGCAACACATGCCAAAGTAGTTGGGAAAGGGCATGTTCACCACTGTGTTACATGGCCTTTCCTTTTAACAACACTCAGTAAACGTTTGGGAACTGAGGAGACACATTTTTTAAGCTTCTCAGGAGGAATTCTTTCTCATTCTTGCTTGATGTACAGCTTAAGTTGTTCAACAGTCCGGGGGTCTCCGTTGTGGGATTTTAGGCTTCATAATGCACCACACATTTTCAATGGGAGACAGGTCTGGACTACCGGCAGGCCAGTCTAGTACCCGCACTCTTTTACTATGAAGCCACGTTGATGTAACACATGGCTTGGCATTGTCTTGCTGAAATAAGCAGGGGCGTCCATGGTAACGTTGCTTGGATGGCAACATATGTTGCTTCAAAACCTGTATGTACCTTTCAGCATTAATGGTGCCTTCACAGATCTGTAAGTTATCCATGTCTTGGGCACTAATACACCCCCATACCATCACAGATGCTGGCTTTTCAACTTTGCGCCTATAACAATCCGGATGGTTGTTTTCCTCTTTGGTCCGGAGGACACGACGTCCACAGTTTCCAAAAACAATTTGAAATGTGGACTCGTCAGACCACAGAACACTTTTCCACTTTGTATCAGTCCATCTTAGATGAGCTCAGGCCCAGCAAAGCCGACGGCGTTTCTGGGTGTTGTTGATAAACGGTTTTCGCCTTGCACAGGAGAGTTTTAACTTGCACTTACAGGTGTAGCGACCAACTGTAGTTACTGACAGTGGGTTTCTGAAGTATTCCTGAGCCCATGTGGTGATATCCTTTACATACTGATGTCGCTTGTTGATGCAGTACAGCCTGAGGGATCGAAGGTCACGGGCTTAGCTGCTTACATGCAGTGATTTCTCCAGATTCTCTGAACCCTTTGATGATATTACGGACCGTAGATGGTGAAATCCCTAAATTCCTTGCAATAGCTGGTTGAGAGGTTTTTCTTAAAACTGTTCAACAATTTGCTCACGCATTTGTTGACAAAGTGGTGACCCTCGCCCCATCCTTGTTTGTGAATGACTGAGCATTTCATGGAATCTACTTTTATACCCAATCATGGCACCCTCCTGTTCCCAATTTGCCCGTTCACCTGTGGGATGTTCCAAATAAGTGTTTGATGAGCATTCCTCAACTTTATCAGTATTTATTGCCACCTTTCCCAACTTCTTTGTCACGTGTTGCTGACATCAAATTCTAAAGTTAATGATTATTTGCAACAAAAAAAATGTTTATCAGTTTGAACATCAAATATGTTGTCTTTGTAGCATATTCAACTGAATATGGGTTGAAAATGATTTGCAAATCATTGTATTCTGTTTATATTTACATTTAACAATTTCCTAACTCATATGGAAATGGGGTTTGTATATGTCCTACGGTGTTGATGTGGAAATAGTTGCTTCGGCATTTAGTTGGTGTGGCACCGAACGGAGATGTTGACATGTAAAGACACCTTCCCGCTTGAAGCCAAACCACCGCCAGACGATGGACCCGGTGCTGTTTTTCTTGGGAATTAATTATTGCTCCATTTGTTACCAGATTCGCACCTTCTTTCTCTCGTATTACCACTCAAACCACACCGTTAGCTGTTAGCATCACAGCTAACGTTACCATGTCGCTGTCTGCTCCGCGGGAGAGTGTGACGTTGCTCACGTGACAGTATGTGACGTATGTAAGAAGGTGCGCTTGTTTTAAGTGTCTGTGAGAAGGAGAGACAGGAAAGTGTGAGAAACGCATGCAGTTTAATGCCCCGCAGCTAAAAGCAACTGCCTGAGAACGTATACTCGAATATCACGATATAGTCATTTTCTATATCGCACAGAGACAAACCCGTGATATATCGAGTATATCGATATATCGCCCAGCCCTAATTCCGACCCTTGATGCTGAGTGCCAAGCAGGGAGGTAATGGGTCCCATTTTTATAGTCTCTGGTATGACTTGGCTTGGGTTTGAATTCATGACCTTACGATCTCGGAGCGGACACTCTAACCACAAGGCCACTTAGCAGGCTATCAGTTAGCCAGCTATCTTGCAGCTAAACGGGTTGGGAGGACAAATTATAGCCAATAGTAACATCACTGAATATGCTGCACAAGTTGTGTTTAGGAATTTCTTCTGGCTATATGTTGTCAAAATCAATCCTGGAACCTAATAATTAAGGGGTAAGGTTAAAATGAAATTAAACTAAAAGCTGGAAATGTTATTGGAGCGCAGTTATCGCGATATGTTGTTTGTATTGAGTATACAAGTGGACGACCCGATGTAGTTCGATACAGTCATGGAGCAATATGCAACATTGCAGTGTTATTCAACCATGTGACGTGAGATACAGTCTGATGTGCCGTGGGAGATTATGCAGTTTCACCTATATGGGTTAAAAATATTTTTTCCAAACCAGTAATTAGAATCTGCAAATAATGTGCCGTTGTTGATTGTCGGTGCTGTCTAGAGCTCGACTGAGTAACCATGTTATACCATACCATATCAGTAGGTGGAAGCCGATAGCTAATTGCTTTGTAGATGTCGGGAACACATCGTGTGAGACGACGATGGTTTGTCATGATCATAATATGCAGGCGACAGCGAGAGGCAGCGTGCAGGTAAAAAGGTATCTAATACTTAAACCAAAAATAAACAAAAGGTGAGTGCCCCTAAGAAAAGGCATTGGAGCTTATGGATGGCTATGCAGAACGAAAGTAAAACTAAACTGGTGACAAAGTAAATAAAAACAGAATGCTGGACGACAGCAAAGACTTACAGCGTGTGGAGCAGCGACGGCGTCCACAAAGCACATCCGTACATGACATGACAATCAACAATGTCCACACAAAAAAAGATAACAACTTAAATATTCTTGATTGCTAAAACAAAGCAGGTGCGGGGAATAGCGCTCAAAGGAAGACATGAAACTGCAACAGGAAAAGCCACCGAAATAGGAACGCAAGACAAGAACTAAAACACTACACACGGGAAAACACCTAAAAACTCAAAATAAGTCACAGCGTGATGTGACAGGTGGTGACAGTACACCTATTTTGAGACAAGAGCTACAGTGATGCATGGTTGGTTATGGTTTAAATTCATATCCAACAATTGTGACAACGACTTTTTATTGTCTACTGAGTTTCATTTTTTAATTATTTCTGCTGGTGGTGTGCCTCTGGATTTTTTCAATGAAAAAAAAAAAGCGCCTTGGCTCAAAAAGGTTCAAAAACACTGCTCTATTGTAGCTGTCAAACATTTTTTTATTATGTTCAACATCTTAAGGTCTCAATAAGTAAACGGAAATTAGAATCAGCACCTCAGTGTGATCGGTGCCGTTAATAACATAAATATTATGTACTGTATTCTACTGGATGCCGGAGTTGTGGCAATAAACAGTTTAGTTTCCTTCAACAAGTCGGCTGTCTGCAAAATTGAAGCTGAGACAATGCTGGTCATAGGGCTGCACGATTTTGAGACAAAACCTAATTGCGACCTTTCTCCAAAATTGCGATTGCAAATTGATTTGCGATTTTCAGATTTTATGCATAAAACTGCAAAAAGAAAGAATAAAGGAAGACATGTTACTTTTAGACTGTCAACCAACATTATTCTTGTCTCAAGGTGCCACACATCTTAACAATATGCAATAATTTGCTTTCAAAAGTATTTGGCTTTATGCAGACAGACTTTTGTCTACATTGTGCGCTTAAACTGAAGAAATAACCAATAAAAACTGCACAGTATTTGTAATGTAATGTTATAATGTATAAGTAACCATCTAAAAGGATATAAACTTATTTCTCATTACTGTAGAATTGTTTACCATTGTACTGTAATTGGAACGTAAATAACATTGTAAAATAAACAAACAAATAAAATTGACTAATTTCTGTAAGCAAGAATTTAACCTAAATAAATCTTAAACATATTAAAGTGCATTTTTTCCCCAGTTGGAAAAACTAGGTCAGACATTGTCTTTTTGTTTGTTGCCATCACGTGATCACGGCATTCTTGCTTGTTCGTCCGTGTTGATGGGGTCATATTGCCTATCCAATTTGAAGCTGAAATATTCCCATAATGGGGACAAGTGGCTTTGTAACCATACTTTTTTACTTTTAATTTTTGTTACTTTGCGGCACTTTTCAATAGCAAGGTGCAAGGCTCTCTGTCCTTCCTGTGTGTGCATTCAGCTAATTCTACTGTTAAATAAATGATAAATGGGTTATACTTGTATAGCGCTTTTCTACCTTCAAGGTACTCAAAGCGCTTTGACAGTATTTCCACATTCACCCATTCACACACACATTCACACACTGATGGAGGGAGCTGCCATGCAAGGCGCTACCAGCACCCATCAGGAGCAAGGGTGAAGTGTCTTGCCCAAGGACACAACGGACGTGACTAGGATGGTAGAAGGTGGGGATTGAACCCCAGTAACCAGCAACCCTCCGATTGCTGGCACGGCCACTCTACCAACTTCGCCACGCCCAGGTGCTGAGAGCGATGCATAGAGTGAGACTTCTTTCTCCCCGTTTGAAGCAAGAGACAAAGAAATGTGAGGCTCAACAATTCTGATTGGCGAACATGACTGTCATTCAAGTGACTGGAGGGAAAAAAACTCCCTTACGTTAACACACTAATTAAAACCTCAATGTCGATTAATCGTGCAGCCCTAGTCATCATTATCCAATAAAAGCACAGTCACAGTTGCCACAACTAAATCAAATTGGTATGGTGCACATCTCAAACTATTGTTTTTATTTTTTAAATGGTAGTTTCATGTTTTGATGATGCTTGAAATTCTCCAAAGGTGTTTTCAAGCTTGGAAAAACTCTCAAATGTGCGGTCTTTGTTAACAAAGAGCTCGTAATGTGTGTATTGGTGTACCTATGTTATGTTTCTTAAAAGTGCCTGCAGACAGTGTTTAAACGGTGCAGTTTGAATTGACTTTCATTAGTACACTCCTAGAGTTTGTTCTCGCTTAAGTAGAATCATTCAGTGTCACATGTAGCCGAAGTAGTGGAAACATGCAGACATTTTCATTCTAGCAGTAGTGTAAACTGTAAATAATCAACCAACAGGCTGGACTGTGTCAGGCTGCTCACCATGCTTTTATATAGTATGCCGGTTGCATTTTCCACCATCATGTGTTCCTTATGTGGTCCTAACCACACCCTCTCTTCCCTAGGCGGCTGACCTGAGTAAGCCCATTGACAAGCGCATCTACAAGGGAACCCAGCCCACTTGTCATGACTTCAACCATCTCACTGCAACAGCCGAGAGCGTGTCCCTGCTGGTGGGGTTCTCCGCGGGACAAGTGCAGCTCATCGACCCTATCAAGAAGGAAACAAGCAAGCTCTTTAACGAAGAGGTAGGTCTCCTTAAGTCAAGTTTGACCCTAACGGACGTAATTTTGTAACCTAACCAGTGTTAATTTTGTTGACTAACATTTTTAGGCGTTATTGTGAACAACCCATTTTCCCTTGACGAAATTAGGACGATATCGAATTAAAACAAAATGGCGTTGACCAGAACAATGACGAAATTGACAATTTAGTCAAAGAATTAAGATGAGACAAATGTTGACAGGAAAAATTCAGTCATACACTGAACAAAAATGTAAATGCAACACTTTTGCTTCCATTGTTCATGAGTTGAACTTAAAGATCTAAACTTTTACTATATACACAAAAGACCTATTCCTCTCAAATATTGTTCACAAATCTGTTAAACTCTGTTAGTGAGCAATTCTTCTTTGCCTAGATAATCTATCCCACCTCACCGGTGTGGCATATCAAGATGCTGATTAAACAGCATGATTATTGCACAGGTTTGCCTTTGGCTGCCCACAATAAAAGGCTACTCTGAAATGTGCAGTTTTGCTTTATTAGGGAATTGGGGGTGTCAGAAAAGCAGTCAGTATCTGATGTGACCACCATTTGCCTCACGCAGTGCAACACATCTCCTTCGCATTGAGTTGATCAGGTTGTTGATTGTGGCCTGTGGAATGTTGGTCCACTCCTCTTTAATGGCTGTGCGAAGTTGCTGGATGTAGGAGGGTTGAATATGACGTCACATCCGTTTTTCTTCTTGGTGGCTTTATTCACACAATGGTCAAGCAGCTTGACCATTAAAGCAGGTGAGTGCAGAGTTTGATCAGAAAATGCTGTATTGCTGTTCTGTTCTTCGGTATTCCAATCTTGGAAATAGAGAGATGGGAAGAGCTTTAATGGAGTCCCGAAAGAAGTGGCTCATAAAGGTAATAATTTCAGGAAAATATTAAAGTGCATCAAAGGAAATGGCTCAGTCAATATCACTTTCATCATCTTGTGGAATACAATCAGACCATGCTCGTGTCTGAGATGATCCCTTTGTCAAATGTTTGTTTGAACATTTGATTTGTTAGAGAAACTTTCTGTGATGCAATAGAGTTTATTCTCTACTATATTAGTAGTGTTTGATAGCAGAACTAAAGGTAAAGAAAGGACAATAGATCACATTAGTTTGTGTTCTTTTGTGGTTGGTATGCCTAAATATAAGTACGAAGACCTGCTTGTGCAAATAAACTAGTCCTAGTAATAAATATTGTGATTGCTGGTCCAATCCACCGTATTTGGGTTGTAAATGTTCATAACCGAAACTAAAAGCTTAGTTGTTGTTGTGCAGGAAAACAAGTGCTTTATTCAACACGGATGACCACATTATAGCGTCTTTGGTGATATTTGTTAGCAACAAGAAATCATATATATATATATATATATATATATATATATATATATATATATATATATATATATATATATATATATATATATATATATATATATATATTAATATATATATATATATATATATATATTAATATATATATATATATATATATTAATATATATATATATATATTAATATATATATATATATATATATATATATATATATATATATATATATATATATATAAATATATATATATTAGAGATGAATAAATCTCTCGTAGGCTCAACAGCGTATATTGATTTCGCTCGCAAAGATTCATGCTGAACAGGGACATGTACAGCTAAATAATGAGACACAATATGAACCTCACACCAAAAAATCAACTGCAGACATGAATTGTAGATGAGACTAATATTTATAGCAGGAAATCAACATCAAACAAATGTATTATTTTTCTCATTAGCGTCACGATCACAGCAGCACGGCACTTATGTCAATCAAATAAGTTACTTAGCAATGTACGAATAAGTCAAACTTTGTCTTTCACCGTTTGTTTAATTTGTGGACGCCTCAGATGTAAAGACATGATATGGTGATGATCAATGGTTTAAATAATTAAAATATATATTTTTAAGTGTGTATAAATCCCATTTTAAGTATTTCTTTCATGATCGCTTATATATTTGCCTTTAAACCTTTAGAAATACGGCCAAATCTGCACTGATGCAGATAAATAAACAGTAGCCTAATGGGGCTTAGACCATTGCCTGAAACCCAGAAGTGCCCGGACGGGCCTCTAGGTCACGTGATTGCAACCCACCTATTGGCAGGAACCGGAACTGGAACATGTTGTCGTATACGCCGATTCACAGCATCACAAACATGCTCAATGGGTGACATGTCCTGTGAGTATGCTGATCATGTAAGAACTAGGATGTTTTCAGCTTCCAGGAATTGTGTACAGATCCTTGCAACATGGGGCCGTGCATTGTCATGCTGCAACATGATTAAGATTAAGATTAAAGATTAAAGTACCAATGATTGTCACACACACACTAGATGTGGTGAAATTTGTCCTCTGCATTTGACCCATCCCCTTGGGGAGCAGTGGGCAGCAGCGGCGCCGCGCCCGGGAATCATTTTGGTGATTTAACCCCCAACTCCAACCTTTGATGCTGAGTGCCAAGCAGGGAGGTAATGGGTCCCATTTTTATAGTCTTGGAGGCGATGGTCTTGGGTGAATGGCACAACAATGGGCCTCAGGATCTCATATCTCTTTGCATTCAAATTGCCATCAATAAAATGCACTTGAGTTTGTTGTCCATAACATATGCCTGCCCACATCATAACCCCACCCCACCTCACAATATTGACATCAGCAAATCAGTCTCCCACACGACGCCACACACGCTGTCTGCCATCTGCCCAGAACAGTGAAAACCGGGATCCATCCGTGAACAGAACACCTCTCCAACGTGACAGACGACATCGAATGTAAGCATTTTCCCACTCAAGTCAGTTACGGCAACAAACTGCAGTCAGGTGGAGACCCCGATGAGAACGAAGAGCCGTTTTACTGTTTCACAGTTTGTGCAGAAATTCTTGATTATGCAAGCCAATTGTTGCAGTATCTGTCCGGATGGCTGGTCTCAGACAATCATGGCGGTGCACCTGCTGGATGTGGAGGTCCTGGGCTGGTGTGGTTACACGTGGTCTGAGGTTTCTCTGAAACGCCTTTGGAGTAGTAGAGAAATTAACATTTAATTCACAGTCAACAGTTATGGTGTAAATGTCTGCAGTGAGCATGCAAACTGCACGCTCCCTCAAAACTTGTGACATCTGTGGTATTGTGCTGTTTGATAAAACTGCACATTTCAATGTGGCCTTTTATTGTGGGCAGCCTAAGGCACGTCTGTGCAATAATCATGCTGTTGAATCAGCATCTTGATATGCCACACCTGTGAGGGGAGATAGACTATCTTGGCAAAGAAGAAGTGCTCACTCACACAGATTTGTGAACAATATTTGATAGGAATAGGTCTTTTGTGTATAGAGTAAAAGTTTTAGATCTTTGAGTTCAACTCATGAAAAGTGTTGCGTTTTATATTTTTGTACAGTGTATTAAATCTGTTTTTTTTTCCAGCTGACTGTTTACACTGCAAATAAAATTGTATTTTATCAGACTCTAGTGTAAACGCGCATGTGGCCCCAATGTGGGCTCGACGTCACTTGCAACAAGAAAAACAAAAAAAGTTGACCGCTACTACTACAAAATAAAATAAAAGTTAAGTTTTTACTTGAAAATAAATTAAAGTAATATAATGTATGAATGGATGTATCTAGTGTAATATATTTGTGAGGGTTCTAATCTTTTTGTGGCTGTTAAGTAGAGGAGACACGGACATCAGCTTGGATCGACGTGAGCCTTTTAAAAAAAAAAATTAACTAATTTAAGCAAATGTGCCACAGCGTCAATTCAGGTCCTTCAACAATCCCCTTTTCTTCAGAATCAAAATACATATTCATATATTACATATAGCCTATAATTTGTGCACTATTGACAAGGGATGCACCGAAAATTTGGTAATTTTCCAGAGACTTTGCTCATCAAATGGATATTGTGATAAAATATCCACTTCCAAGGCGACTGCGTCTTTCCCGGCGCACACAAGTGACATAGCTTGCCCAAAGCTGACGAAAAAGTCACATACGGGTTGCTTTCAGCTTGCATTGCGTTTAGACGAATTCACATTTGAAAAGATCAGATTCCAATCGGATTTAAGACTACCTCCTAAAGACGATAGAGCCACATGTCCGAAAATAAATACTTACTTAAAAACAAACTACTTTTGTTGCAGACCAGGATGCCGCGAGCTGAGCCGAGCTTACCCGCCAATATATATACTTGTACAGTTCACTTTAATCGATGTTCACCTGTTCTGTTTAGCTATTAATTGCACAACTTGACAACCCAAAAGACCAGATTTGTCATTTTTCAAACTAACACACAAAGAAAGACAGCTATGTGAGACATAAATATCGGTATCTCCTTCCAGCTCCATATTATCATGGATCAATGGCCAATGTTTAGATATTATTTTAACAGTCTTGGTTGGCGTTAGACTCTTTCTTCTTTAGTATGGTGCAGAATAGCATTACTATACGCCAAGTTGATGACACCCTTGGTCATGTTTCTGATTATTTACTTATTTAATTCAATAAGATCAGCTGCTCCTCCTTAGTACTGTCCTTCACACTTAATTTCTTTGTTCCCATGGTTGGAAAAACAAAGTTATGTCGATCTTTAGCTATAAGGTAATGCTGGCAAATAAGACCAGATGTTTTCACTGTGACATTTGTTATACCAATTAATGGCTGAGATGATTGTATCTCAAATATTTGCTTGCAACTTAAAGCATACCAATTAGCCCAGAGAGCTCTTATCTCAAAGCACTCTGAAATTGAGGCACTTTTATGTTAAGGCACCACTGTACTTACATGTGTACTGCCATATTGAAATAGCCTTTTAGGATTGAGCAGTGTTTGAATCCTGCACAAAATGTGAAATGAAAAGAAGGCAGCTTTTGTTATGACATAATTTCCCTTCTATTGTCCTTTACATTCATTATAGACAGGTGGCCACAATAAGCAGGTTGACATGGCGGAATGAGACAGCGAGAGTAGAAAGCTGCTGCTGAAAAAACTAAACAAAAAACTAAAACGAGTAAACCGTTGAAAATTACAACTAACCACAAATTTGCACTGATGGAGTATAGCGAGACACAGTACAGCACATAGACAAAATAAATCTGATCGACCTTTAGAATAAAACACTTGTGTTTAAAAATAAATTACTCACCCATGTTAAAAGCACAAAAATCAGGAAATATAGACAAATCCAAGCAAGTCCGCCTTTCTTCTCCCTCCAGTTGGATTGTATGTTGTTGAATTTATCTCAAATACCAATTCTATTCCGCAAATGTGCACGTTTTCACCGCTTGAACTTTGTGCGTCGTCACTGTTACTGTCTGGCAGAGCAAAGCCGCAATCTGCAGCAGCCGGTCAGTGTTGGAGAACGCAGCAATCTCCAAGCTCAGCCGCAACGCAAATGCACCCAGTGGAATTTAAAACTACTCTATGATGCAAATGAAGTGGCCGCGTCAAATAGGTGGCCGTTATAAACAATGTTTATACAGTGCATCCAGAAAGTAGTCACAGTGCTTCACAATTTCCAAATTGTATGTTACAGCCTTATTCCAAAATAGAATACATTCATTTTTGTCCTCCAAATTTTACACACAATATCCCATGACAATGTGAAATTGTTTTAGATATTTTTACAAGTTTATTAAAAATAAGAAATCATATGTACATAAGTATATTTACAGCCTTTGCCAAGAAGCTCAAAAGTCAGCTCATGGGCATCCTCTTTCAACTGATCATCCTTAAGATGTTTCCACAGCTTTAATTGGAGTCAACCTGTGGTAAATTCAGTTGGTTGGACATGATTTGGAAAGGCACACACCTGTGTATATATAAGGTCCCACATTTGACAGTGCATGGCAGAGTACAAACCAAGAATGAAGTCGAAGGAATTGTCTCAAGGGACATTTCTGGGGAAGGGTGCGGAAAAATATCTGCTGCCTTGAAGGTCCCAATGAGTGCAGTGGCCTCCAACATCCGTCATGCTTTCTTAGTGCACTGTATAACATTACTTTTCTCTGTTGGTGAAATTTTTGTTGCTGCTGTTTCACTTGTACCCTAACTGAGACATGGCTAAGCTTTGATTTGTAATGCTATCATACTGACATTGTTTCACTCTTCCTTGCCAGAGACTAATAGACAAGTCCAGGGTCACATGTGTGAAGTGGGTACCGGGCTCTGAGAACCTCTTCCTGGTGTCGCACGCCAGTGGGAACATGTACCTGTACAACGTGGAACACACGTGTGGTACTACGGCGCCCCACTACCAGCTGCTCAAACAGGGTGAGAACTACTCCGTACACACCTGTAAGAGCAAATCCACACGGAACCCCCTCCTCAAATGGACAGTCGGCGAGGGCGCCCTTAATGAATTTGCCTTCTCGCCGGATGGCAAGTTCCTTGCATGCGTCAGCCAGGACGGCTTCCTGCGGGTGTTCAACTTTGACGCTGTGGAGCTCCATGGCACCATGAAGAGCTACTTTGGCGGCCTGCTGTGCGTGTGCTGGAGCCCTGATGGCAAGTATATTGTTGCGGGCGGCGAGGACGACCTCGTGACCGTGTGGTCGTTCTTGGATTGTCGTGTCATCGCCCGGGGTCACGGCCATAAGTCGTGGGTGAGCGTGGTGGCGTTTGACCACTACACTACAAGCGTGGAAGAGAGCGACCCGCTGGAGTTCAGTGGCAGCGACGAGGACTTCCAGGATCAGATGATCAACTTTGGCCGGGACCGGGCCAACAGCACGCAGTCGCGCCTCTCTAAGCGCAACTCCACGGACAGCCGGCCTGTCAGCGTCACGTACCGCTTCGGCTCAGTGGGCCAGGACACTCAACTGTGCCTGTGGGATCTCACTGAGGACATCCTTTTTCCTCATCTTCCACTCTCACGGACACGGACGCACACTAACGTGATGAACGCTACCAGCCCGCCGGCAGGGGCCACCGTACTCGCCAACACCTCTAGTAACGTTACCAATGGAAACAACAGCGGTGCCAGTACACCTGGCGTGAACTCTGTCTCTACTACATTACCACGCTCTAACAGCCTGCCCCATTCCACCAGCGCCACCCCCGCCTACCGCCGCCACCACAATAACAACAACAGCAACAAACAACAGCAACAAGGTGGGGAGCGGCGGTGGCAGCATCATGGACAGCGCCATCGCCACGGGCGTGAGCAAGTTTGCCACGCTCTCACTCCACGACCGTAAGGAGCGTCACCACGAGAAGGACCACAAGCGCAACCACAGCATGGGACACATCAGCAGCAAGAGCAGCGACAAGCTCAACCTGCTGACAAAGAGCAAAACGGACGCCGCCAAGACGCTGGGCACGCTGCTGTGCCCGCGCATGGAGGATGTGCCACTGCTCGAGCCCCTAATCTGTAAAAAGATAGCACACGAGCGACTGACTGTACTCATATTTTTAGAGGACTGTTTAGTGACTGCTTGTCAGGAGGGATTTATTTGCACATGGGCACGGCCAGGCAAAGTGGTAAGTTCTTTTTAACGGAGGGGCAAGTAAAACTCTCAAATGTCCAAGCTGGTGGTGGGTTGCAAATCGACACGCCAGACGTCAGCTGAGTAGCAAAAGTTAGCTGTGAGGTTTAGATGAGTCACATATCACATCCTATTTTTTCCACTTGCCAAACAAGAATACATTACCAGGAGGGTTTTCTTTTTGGGGAGGAAGAGCTTATCTTTCATAATGCATCCATCCATCATCTCTCGGTGCAACGTAGCACATTTCTGCTTCTTTGCAAATCAAACAATCGTTCTATGCTCACACCTTTATTCAGTAATCATTCATCAGTTGGTCGTCACCTGAAAAAGCAAGTAACCATAAACACGGTGATACAGAATTTTTTTCCCCCCAAAATGATACAAATTTACAGTGGACAATGCATTTGTTTTAATGACAAGCGAGGCATAATTTAGAAATATTTTTACAAAATAAAATATTGCATACATTTAATAATGAAAAATTATATTTTGATACCAGCATTTTGGCCAATTTATCCAAATTAAGAAATGCTTAAAACAGTACTTTGGAATGTGAACCATTTTCAAAACTTTTTTTGGGCATCGATAAAAATATGTGCAATATGGTGATAATCCAATTGGGTGACATTTTTTGTTTTGTATGAGTAAATTTCTTCCAAAGTCAGAAACTGTTATTTCCTTTTCTTTCTTCCTTTGTGAAATCCCCAAACTATTGCATTCATCTTGGCTATTGCTGTAAATCAGAGGAAGAAGTGGAACCTCAAGTTCGACACAGTCTGTTTTGTGATACCGACGGTCAAGTTCAAGACCATTTTTCCACAGGGATCAATTCTAAAAAAATAATCTGTTCATGGGTTTAAACATCACCATCGTAACGGAAGGGACTATTTAGGTCAGAGGTCTTCAACAGGGGGTCCACTACCCCTAGGGGCAGAGGTGTTGATCGTGTTTTCATTGAGTGCCACATCGCAGTTATGGCTGCCCTTGGAGGGTTGCTTGTAACTGTGAAAAGTTTATGCATACAAATATATAGGGATTCCCCTCATATTATTATACAATTGCCTATGCATCTGATTATAATCTTTTCATTTTGCAGTAAAAACTCGCAGCTCAGTTGCCACAATTTTACCGTAAAATTGACAAGTGTTTTTTCCTGCCATATTACTGCAAATGGAAAAATGGTACTATTTTTTTACAGTGATTTCTGGCAACTGAGCTGCCATTTTTTGAACCATAAAATCTATTGTAATTTCGACAGTGTACAATTTGATGGATAACTTACTTTGAAATCATAAGTCAAGCAAATATTATTATTACCAGTACTATTTTTATGTTAATAAAAAAAAGTTTAAAATTTGTGATAGTATTATATTTGTTGCATTATTAGGTAATATTGAAGTTTGAAAGACATGCAATTGCATGCATTTCATGTATTTTTTTTTTCTATCAAACTGGAGGGAATACATTTATTGGGAAAAGATCAAGTACTTCATTGATGCTATTATTTCAGGGCTTTCACAGGCCACATGAATTGATGTTGCGGGCCAGATCTAGCCCCCGGGCCTTAAGTTTGACACCTGTGCCTCAGGGGGTGCTCAGAGGTACTGCAGGGGAGTCATGATATTTTATGTTTATTTACTTTTTCTAAAATATATTTCTTTGTAGTCCCACCAGAAATTTTCCATACAATTTAAATGCCTTTACATACACATTAATTTATAAATGGTAGTGGAATGGCTACCCTAGTTATTGTACCGTGCAAGTCTTAAAAAAAAAACAGCCTAGAAAATGTTGAAGACCCCTGATTTAGGTAGCATTTTTGGCTATCATCTGGTGTTGTCAATATTGTTAACCTGGCATTACTGTGAGCCACAGCTTACTTTTCTATGTACATTAGCCATGTTGTACTGAGCAGCCAGGACAGACGTGTAACCGGTTTCCTATGTTTCTCACACAAGTTCCGTTTCTGTTTGTGTGGTTATCACATTTTTGCCATCAGAGCTGAAGATGGGTTGTTTTTACTTAACTTTCAGACGAAATTTTTTCGAGTCGAACTCCAATTTGTACTTTTTAAGTACGCTATATATTGCGGCCTTAGTTTAAAGGTTCCACTTTTTGTTTTTAGCCTTGAGAAGTCTACCGGTACATGAATTACTGTAACATCTTACCTTTAATTTCTTTCGGAAGGAATCCTTTGTAAACTGACTGCTAATTTTTAAGCAGGGCTGTCCAATATTTTTCCAGCGAGGGGTGCGTACAGAGAAATTGAAAGATCCCTAGGGCCACTTTTATACATTTGATACATTAGAGATGCTAAATGGTAATTAAGGTTATGCTAAGCTATCTGAAAAAAGTAACCATGTCTTTGTTATATGTGACAAAGCTAAATATTGTAATACACCGTCGTCCCCCACCATGTCACGTGGGCGGCCGTGCCAGCGACTTGAGGGTTCCAGGTACGATCCCCGCTTCTGCCATCCTAGTCACTTTACCCACCTTCTCCCAGTGCCACATACGCTAGTTTAAATCTAGCTTAAAGAGATAGATGATGGGTTTCACTTTGAGTCTCTAGAGAAAAGTGCTATATAAACATAATTAACTTCATGTCACGTTTCAAAGTTTGCAGCTTTTGTCTTGCATATTCTACTTATTTTTGGCCAATTTTAAGCATACAAGTGAACTAAAAATAGCAATATTACAGTCACATTTGCCAATAGATGAGACCAAACCAACCAGAGAACGCTGTTCAGTATCGTGGCCACTGATAGGCTCAGTCTCAGGCAGCATTACTATATTAGATTAGTGTATTAGTCACTAAAGGGTGTTCTATCATGTCTAGAGGGCTCTCATAATGTGGACAACAGTATTTAGAAGGTCGTAAACCGTTTCTTTTAGCTCCAGCTAAGAAAATATTGTACTTATAATTACTATTACCTTGTGGAAATAAATGTTCCCTGTAACCAGTTAACGGTGATAAACAAGGGATTACTGTATATCATAATAATGAATTTATTTTGTATTTGTGGCAGCCCGCTATGAAAGAAAAATGAACACTACCTGTTTGCACTTCCTTTTAAACACATTGTGACTGTGAATGTAGCTTGCTGTAAAACTCTGTCCAATAGGTGGCGGTAGGCATCATAACTGGGCTTCTTGACACACTCATACGTACCTGGGGCCTCATGAAAATAGAATAAATAAAAATTCAGATGTATTAGTTCGCATGCACAAATCCAAGAACATTTCTTTGTTGCATCGCAATCAACTTGGAATCCGCGGCACCCATGTGCGTGGCTTGGCACCACAGACTCCCCCCCCCCCACCCCCCCTTATAAATATGCAAATCATATTGAAAATAGCCATGTGCTTGAGCTTGGCACTGTCAGACCAATCAGGTCGGTAGGAGGTGCTTCTTCCTCGTATTTGGAGTAAACGGCAGAGCAATTGTCAGACAGCCTGTGTCTCTGAGAACAAATGGGAGTTGCCTTGAAGCGGCGCTCATTTCCACGTCAAGGGCTTTGATACATCTCATATTTGTCGTGAAAGACGGCGTACGCCAGGTTTTTGTGCGTACGCAAGCTTGTTACATGAGGGCTCTTGTCTGCCAGAGAATAAGATGACACAGGAGGGATCAGTGTTGCCAACTTAGCGAGTATTCAGACCCCAGCTACCATTTTTTTTTTTTGGCGTCTAACATGTCTCGCTTTTCTCAACGAGCAGCATGTGCCGCCGTGGGCCGCTATACCCCATCATCCGTCTTCCTTCTGACGTTTTTTGAAAATCGACTTTTTAAAAAATCGACACATTTTTAAACATTTGTTTTGCTTTTCATGCTTTTACTTACCTCCGCAACATAATTCCTCTCTCCTACAGTGTCTGTTAGTTACATGCGCCATGGCAATATATGCAAATTAGACAGACATCATTTAGTCATTGCAGTCCCGTGGGAAACACTAAAGGATCAATAAGAAGCCAAAATTGACCCACACTTTGGATACCCCTGTCTTAAAGTTGAATGTGTAGTGAAGCCCTGGCAGCTTTAAATTAGAAATCCAATACAAAATAATGAAAATAAGGCAAATAATTGTTTAAAAGACATCCGTGATAAATTACTTATTTTGCAACAGTTGTTTTTGTCGCTTCATCCTTTTTCTCTTGTTTTTTGTTTTTGTTTTCTTTTTTTGCTGCACTTTGTGACAACCGATTTTTTTGTTCCTTCCCAAATGCAAATCTCCTTGTTTTCCTTTTTCCAGGGTTTATTGTCCTCCCAAAACCAAGCCAGCTCTCCCAGCGGAACAGTAGTATAGCCACAATATTTTCTGCTGCTAAAGAAAACCCTGCAAGCCACAGTCTGATGCTGCTCTTCACCCCTGCAAGCATTGCAAGTTTTTCCTTTCCTTTTTCTATTTTTTTTAATTTATTCTTTTTTCAAAAAATCCCCCTTCCTCTTCTTTTGTTAACAGCTTTTTTGTCTTATCACTCACTCGACCTTAGAAGAATGCACCAAAAGATAACTGTTGTTTTACTCATTTTAGATAGTTATTTTTTCTTAATTGTATTTCTGTATAAAGATAAAGCTAAGATACAAAGCAGACACATTGGATAGTTTCATAACACATGTAACCTTTTTAAAAAAGAAAAACAACTACTGTTGTAGCATAGACTCTGCTCAGGGTTACTTGCTTATTAACATGTAGTGAAGCTATCTTCTTTTCATGTGGGAATGTTGCATTCCTTAATTGTCATCAGTTAAAAATACCCGTTTTTTTGCACTGATTTAAAAAAAAAAAAAAATTCTCTATTGGAACAACAAAAAAGAGGACCGCTTGCCTTGTTGCACTTGGCAACGTCCTCATTTCCCTCCCTAAAAAATCTGAAAAACTATATGCTGCAATCATCATAGTCTTTTTAAAAGAGAGCGTTTGCACTTCACTGAGTTTGAAGAAAAAAAATGGCTTTACGTGTTTTTGGTGTGCTCACAACTCGCAGATGGCTAATACAGCAGAAAAGTATGAAATCCTTCTATCTATTGAGCATTTATTTTAATATTTTTTTCCAGATTGAAATCTGCTTTGTATCATTCTGTGTATATTGTAATTAACAGATTTGATGAGGGGGGGTTGGGGGGCGGGGGGGTGTCAGAGCAAGCTTACCATTTCTCTTGTTGAAGTTTTGTCATTAATAGTTATATTTCTAAAGCCTAAAGTATACATAATAATATTAAAAATAATCTTGAATACATGGTTTTCTTCTGTCTTTTACGTCCTGTGTTTGTCCCTGCTGTATTTACTGGTCTCTTTTTCAACAAGGGTGGAAAAATCCCAAAACCCCAAATTAAATAAGATCTGAAAATGATAGGAAAAAAATTAATACAAAGTAGTGTTCCTAAAAAAAACCCCATCATATATATATATATATATATAATATATACATATTATGTGAAAAATAATTTACAAATGTTAGTATATTCACTGTTGCTGTATGTCCTGGTTCACTTTCAAAAACGATACTCCCCAATAAAATTAGAATATTAAATAATAATTAGCTCTTCATAAAATCATAAAATATCCATATTTTTCATTTCTTGTATTTGTTCAATTAAAATGTATTAGAAATATTAATAACCTTATTACTTAAATATGTAAAAATCTGAACCTTGTGACTCAAAACTTTTTTTTAAAGAAATGTTCAAGTTTGTTGTAGATATAAATCCATTTTTATTTGTATATTTTTAACAAACCTCTATTTTAAATTTACAATAGTGTTCCTTAGGCCCTGCGATGAGGTGGCGACTTGTCCTTCCGACCGAATGCAGCTGAGATAGGCTCCAGCAACCCCCGCGACCCCAAAAGGGATAAGCGGTAGAAAATGGATGGATGAATAGTGTTCCTTAAACATTTTTATTGAATCCACCAGCTCTCTTGCCATTTTCATTACGCTATTATTTTTTTCAATAGCTGTGGCAATTATTTCTTAGTATAAAAAAATGTAATTATGATGACCACATCATTTTCATGCTTTTTAAAAAAAAAAAAAAAGACTCTTTCTTGTTTTTTTTTTAATTAAATTTGACAACTTTACAACACAACAAAGTGCAGATTTATTAGTAGCTACATTGTGGCGATAAATAAAAACTGACATAAACCTGTTTTGATATTTTAAAAAAGCCCATAGTATAAATAACATTATGTTCATTGTATTGTGTGTAATATCTAAATCACAGCCTTATTGACTCGCGAAGGGGAATTTTAAGGATTATCCTGCTTTGAGAGGAAGTTTTCAATCATACGTTGATGTCTGTTCGGCTCTCAGCAGCCTCCTCCGTGTTTCCTACCCAGAGGCGGCATGTAGAAGTTCTTTAAAGACGCCTTTTGTGACTCGGCCTGTGCAGAGGAAAAAGAGACCTCACAACTTAAGGCCAAATCGATGAAAGCATGCTTTGACTTTACCTTGACCAAACGTGTCTGGCATTTCTTAGAGTTGATGGCTGGCAGGGTGCCCCGGTGGGTCAGGGCGAAGGCGGGCGAGGTTGAGGCCGGGAAGGAGCGCGGAGGACCCGAGAAGGACATGTTTAGTTCGGGCAGCTCGGTAGTGTAATGGGAGACATTTCGTCTGCAGAGGGGCTCTGCTAAGTGCTTTGTCTAAATCGAGGAAAAGGTCCTTTCAGTTCATAAATAATAACATTAAAATCATGAACATCTTTAAGGGGTACTTACGCTAATTAAGGGGGTGGGCCTCATGTGTCTGCCTCTCATTTGTTTGCCAAGTCGAGTGGGTCGCCACAGGAGGTCAGAGGTGATTCCACTAGTTTTCTTCTCAGCTAACCTAAAAAGGAAGCATTTACAAAAATATAAGCTTGCAGAATTTGGATACCTTCATTGGGAATTAATGGTAATTTATCAGTCAGCTCTTTCAAGTCAAACGCTTGTATGATATCTCTGTAATACAATATAAAAAAACCCAAACCAGTGAAGTTGGCACGTTGTGTAAATCGTAAACAAAATACAATGACTGTGCAAACTACTAATAAAAGTTTCAATCAATCAATTTGCTAAATCCTTTTCCACCTATATTTAATTGAGTAGACTGCAAAAACAAGATACTTAAGGTACAAACTGGAATACTTTATTTTTTGCAAATATTAGCTCATTTGGAATTTAATGCCTGCAACATGTTTCAAAAAAGCTGGCACAAGTGGCAAAAAAGACTGAGAAAGTTGAGGAATGCTCATCAAACACTTATTTGCCAATTGGGAACAGGTGGGTGCCATGATTGGGTATAAAAGCAGCTTCCGTGAAATGCTCAGTCATTCAGAAACAAGGATGGGGCGAGGGTCACCACTTTGTAAACAAATGCGTGAGCAAATTGTCGAACAGTTTAAGAACAACATTTCTTAACAAGCTATTGCGAGGAATTTAGGGATCTCACCATCTACGGTCCGTAATATGAAAAGGTTCAGAGAATCTGGAGAAATCACTGCATGTAAGCGATATTACGGACCTTCAATCCCTCAGGCGGTACTGCATCAAAAAGCGACATCAGTGTGTAAAGGATATCACTACATGGGCTCAGGAACACTTCAGAAAACCACTGTCAGTAACTACAGTTGGCGCTACATCTGTAAGTGCAAGTTAAAACTCTACTATACCAAGCGAAAGCCATTTATCAACAACACCCAGAAACACTACCGGCTTCGCTGGGCCCGAGCTCATCTAAGATGGACTGATGCAAAGTGGAAAAGTGTCCTGTGGTCTGACGAGTTCACATTTTAAATTGTTTTTGGAAACTGTGGACGTTGTGTCCTCCGGAACAAAGAGGAAAAGAACCATCCGGATTGTTATAGGCGCAAAGTTCAAAAGCCAGCATCTGTGATGGTATGGGGGTGTATTAGTGCCCAAGACATGGGTAACTTGCACATCTGTGAAGGCACCATTGATGCTGAAAGGTACATAGAGGTTTTGGAGAAACATGTTGCCATCCAATCAACGTTATCATGGACGCCCCTGCTTATTTCAGCAAGACAATGCCAAGCCACATGTTACAACAGCGTGGCTTCATAATAAAAGAGTGCGGGTACTAGACTGGCCTGCCTGTAGTCCAGACCTGTCTCCTATTGAAAATGTGTGGCGCATTATGAAGCCTAAAATACCACAACGGAAACCCCGGACTGTTGAACAACTTAAGCTGTACATCAAGCAACAATGGGAAAGAATTCCACCAGAAAAGCTTCAAAAATTGGTCTCCTCAGTTCCCAAACATTTACTGAGTGTTGTTAAAAGGAAAGGCCATTTAACACAGTGGTAAAAATGCCCCTGTGCCAAGTTTTTTGCAATGTATTGCTGCCATTAAATTCTAAGTTAATGATTATTTGCAAAGAAAGATTTTGTTTCTCAGTTTGAACTAGGGCTGCAACTAACTAATTTGATAATCGATTAATCTGTCGATTATTACTTCGAATAATCGATTAATAATCGGATAAAAGAGACAAACTACATTTCTATCCTTTCCAGTATTTTATTGAAAAAAAACTGCATACTGGCACCATACTTATTTTGATTATTGTTTCTCAGCTGTTTGTAAATGTTGCAGTTTATAAATAAAGGTTTATATTATGCGCATAGCATAGATCCAACGAATCGATGACTAAATTAATCGCCAACTATTTTTATAATCGATTTTAATCGATTAGTTGTTGCAGCCCTAGTTTGAACATTAAATATCTTGTCTTTGCAGTCTATTCAATTGAATATAAGTTGAAAAGGATTTGCAAATCATTGTATTCTGTTTTTATTTACGAGTTACACAACGTGCCAACTTCACTGATTTTGGGTTTTGTAAAATATGACGCAATTTACACTGTGGTACATACTGTAGCACAAAAGATTAAAGGGGTAATATGATTTTTTTCTTCTACATTTAAAACGCTTTCTGGCCGTCTCCTCAGGGTGTGCCGTTTTGTGGGCTGTTTAACAGTATTTACGTGGCTCCACTTCGACAGCGTCTTCTCCCCGCATCTTTGTTGTAGTTTTTAGGGCTTCCATAGCCGGTCTACTGACTGATTAGGTTAGAACTATACGCTACTTTGTATTAGAAATGGCAACAGCAGAGGATGCATGTGCATGTTTGAGCCAGTCTGCCCCACAACAATAAGGAGCTTACCGACTTGGGTAAATTTATACCATATACTGTACAGTATGGATAATCCACTGACGTCACACCTGGGAAAAACAACACACTTGGGGGAAATTCCAAACGGCTTGTTTGGCAAGATTGTTTTATGAATATCTCCGCAAAGCCTCCACGGTTTCATTTCAAAATTTCGGGACCCATACACAACAGCAGATACCAACAGGTAAAAAAAAATGTTGGTTTTGCAGAATAGGGCTCTTTTGATATTTAAACTATTTGAAAGAGTAGAAATAAATTATTACTTGTATTAAGAAATAGGGGTGTATGTGAATGTGTGAACTCATGCATTTATTAAATATATAAATGTATATGTCTGTGTGTGTGTGCGTGTGTGTGTAATATATATATATATATATATATATATATATATATATATATATATATATTTTTTTTTTTTTAACATAAAAATACTACATCAATTAAAATACATTTGTTTCATATTCTCTTTTAAAATTTCACACATTGATGAGAAATATATATGGCCCCAAATAAAATCTGAATACATAAATATAAAAATGATCCAAAAAACTTGGTTTATTGATTTTTTTTAAGTATTTCATTTTCTAGAAAATTCTGGAAATACAGTATAAAAAATATATACAATAAATTATTTTGTTTTAAATTTATAAACACATTCATGGATCATATTTATGTTTTTAAATAGATACATTTCTATGACATATTTTAATAAAAAATATGAAATGAAACATCTAAAAAATATATTATTAAAATGTATAAATTATTTTTTATGGTAAACATCTATTTAAAAATGTATTTAGAATTTCATATTTTAAACAATATATAAAATCATTTATTTGTATATATTAAAACAAACAAACATGCATTTCTAGGAAATACTGTATGTGCAATATAAAGAATGATATACAATATATTTTTATATTTCTGGAATTAAAAAAATTAATGCATAGTATTTGTTTTTAAATGTATACATTTCTGGGAAATGTATTTAAAAATATAATTATTACTGAAATATTTTTAAAAATATGCTTTTTTCAATATATAAGTTAATATTTTTATTTGAAATATACCTTTGTGGTAAACATCCATTTTAAATAAATCTTTGCAGTCTGAACATTTAATAATCTATAAATTCATTATATTGCGGTTTTATAAATATATGCATTTCTAAGAAACCTAGTATATACAGTATAAAAATATTATACAATATTATATTTTGAATAAAAAAATACAAGTGCATTATATTTGTTTTTAAATACATTAAAAATATACAAAAATTGAAAAAACATTTTTTATATTATTTATATTTTTGTTTAATTACGCAATTATGGGAAATCCATTCAGAAAATATTTACAACGTTGTATTTGGAACATTTAAAAATATAGTAAGTATTGCTACCAGTGATTTTTAAAAATTGTCAGGAGTCAAATATTTGGTTATTGCATGATTCTTAATTTAAAGTATCAATCAAAAAACATTACCACACCATTTACCAAACATTGGAAATTGTGTCTGACTAGTACTGTCTACACTTCGGTGCGTACCGTGTTTCCCGAAAGTAGGTGTGTTTCAGGGCAGTTTCCGTCGTGATGCGCTCGTCAGCATCGTAGGCCAACATCTGGTAGAGCAGAGACAGAGCCGGTGTCGGGCAGTTGGGGATGAGGCGTGAGATTCCGGAGCCTTTCTTGGCGGGGAAGTTGAAATACATGGCTCTGGATCTGTCAGTCATCAAACATGACATTAGCACCAATAGACAACACAAAGGTAAGTCTGTCAGTGGATGATGACTAAAGGGACATGTTTCAACTCGATAACCTACTGCTTGAATTTCCGCAGGACGCTTTGATCGGGCGTGCCTAACACGTCGTGGATCTTGGCGATCTGATCCAACTCGTTGGTGCCGGGGAAGAGGGGATTCAAGCTGACAAATGAAAAGACAGGTGTGTATTATAAATATCTCATAGCCAGCCATGTAATGTCATGCACATATGATTCATCAGTTATCTACAGCAGTGGTTCTCAAACTTTTTTCACCAAGAAAACACTTGGCTCTCCAAGTACCACCATAATGACTAACATTGAAAAACAGTAGCTTAGTAGGCCTTAATATTCATTAAAAACAAGGCAGGTTTTATTTTAAAATATAGACTGTTAAATTTGGCTAACATTTAAAGATTAGCATCAATACGAATGACCTATCGAATCCTAAATAACACTGCACCAGCGCCACTTAAGCACTTTGTCCAGTTTACATCTGCTGTGACAACTAGAAACACACGAGCCTCCACCAGGGGGCAGTGTAGCGTACCCAGATGTAAAACCTATTTTGCACAATCAGCCTTTTCCTATAAATCGATAAAGGAATGGAACGACCTCACAACAAACTTGAAAAGTCTAACAGATTACTCTTCATTCACAATTGAAGTTAAAAAGTGGCTTTGGAGCAATCAAAGCTGCTCACACGGTCACTGAGGTGGGCACTATGTTTGACATGTCAACTTAATGTGTATTATATTTATGCATGAGAACATTTTGCTGTAAGGTGTGTGTTAAAATCATGGTTGTTGTTTTTTTAATTTTTTTAAACAAATGACAGATGTGAACAAGAGCATGTATAGTGTATGTGTGATGATGTAAATGAGGGGTGGTTGCAATGTATAAGTATGTATCAATGAAATGGCATTTTATGACTTTTCTTAATTTGATTGCATGCTATAGTATAATTTTGTATCTCTTTAATTTAGGTAGCCAGGGACTGCAGATAGAAATGAGCTATTTAGCTATAATCTGGTGCAGAACATCTGTCTTTGACCTGAATGTTTCTGTGCATTGTCCCTTCAAATAAAGACTAAACTAAACTAAATATATATATTTAATATTTTTGGCTACTGTAACATACACACAGTTTGAACAGTAACACTGTTTGAATATTTATTTCAGCGATTCTTTGGCGTACCACTAGATGGAGCCCGCGTACCAGTACCACAGTTTGAGAATCGCTGTTCTATAGGACAAATAGTCACACAATCTGCACAACCTAAGTCCTCCTTGTGGAGTTTATACCTCATGACCTCAAAGAAAACACAGCCCACGCTCCAGATGTCCATCTTCAGGCTGTAATAGCCGTCAGTAAGGAGGCACTCTGGGGCTCGGTACCACCGGGTGGAGATGTACTCTGTGTGCGGGGGCTTGGACTGCACGCTCCTGCACGAGCCAAAGTCTCCCAGCTTCAGAACGTTGTGCTGCAAAAAAAAAAAACAACGTTTGGAAGTAATATTACATCAAAATCCAGTAGTTTATTATGGTGTCTACCAAAAGCATTGAGCATTATCTTTGTTAATTGAATCTCATTAGATTTTCTGCATGAAACAAAATGATCTTACTTTGATGAGAATGTTCTCTGGCTTCACGTCTCTGTGGAAGATCCCGCATCTGTAAAACGGAGAGTCGCAATTTAGCCGCTAAATTCAATTATATTCTATAATGTTTATATTAATGATGAATTATCTATTGGACGGAGACCTAACCGCCATTAAAACATTAAAGCTGGTCCGACTGTGTGGAATGTAGTTATAATTGATAGGAACCTCGACCAGTAGGGGGCGACACTGGAATCAATGTGTTCATGCTGTTAGGCCAGGGGTGTCAAAGTAGAGACCCACGGGCCAGATCCGGCCCGCGAATGAATTATCTACGGCTGATATCTGATTATTATTAGAACCGACCCACAGGCCACAGCCACCTGCTGCAGTTTTGCACGTGCCTATACTCCATCAGTGTTGGTGCTAGGAATTTTGTAAATGGGGTCCCAGGAACCCCATCAAGTCATAAAAATGGGGTCCCACAGTAAAGTTCTTGGGTCCCACTTTTTTGTAAATAAATAAATGATGAATGGGTTATACTTGTATAGCGCTTTTCTACCTTCAAGGTACTCAAAGCGCTTTGACAGTACTTCCACATTTACCCATTCACACACACATTCACACACTGATGGCGGGAGCTGCCATGCAAGGCACTAACCAGCAGCCATCAGAGGCAAAGGGTGAAGTGTCTTGCCCAAGGACACAACGGACGTGACTAGGAAGGTAGAAGGTGGGAATTGAACCCCAGTAACCAGCAACACTCCAATTGCTGGCACAGCCACTCTACCAACTTCGCCACGCCGTCCTGTAAGCGTTTTGAAAACAAATAATAAATGTATGCATTATCCTGTTATAACTGACATTCTATATTGTTTTAGAAAAAGTTTGTCATAAACGTTACTTAATTCATTTAAAAAAATAACGCAAAAGAAAACACATTTTTATGCATATGTACATTTATTCAGTTATAAACATTCATTCACCTTCTTCTTTCCTTCATGGATCTAAACTTTACTGCTGCCGGTATTTTTTTCTATATTTTTATTGTAATATTTTCAGAATGTGTTTGTTCAATATTTTGGCCAAAGTAAGTAAAGAAAACAATCTGAAGTTGTCTTTATTTTTTAGTTTTAATGCCATGATTTTAATAGTTAGGTTCGGAGCATCAGGGAATATAGTTATGACAGTTTTCATTTTACACCAGGAAAGGGTGACCCACAAGTATGGAGGGTCAAATGGGACAAAAATTCCAAAAACAATAAAAAAAATTCTAAAATGCATTTTGAGATATTTTCTTAAACGTTTCATAATTATAATTGGGATTAAGTACATAATGTTATTAATGTATTTAATGTAAAAGTACATTTAAGTATTACAATATTAAATTATTTGATCATTTAATCATTATTTCATGGTGTGATTAATTACTTCACAATATTTCATGATGAGAGGCATATTATAGAGTTTAGCGCAGAGGTGTCCGAAGTGCGGCCATTAAAATATTACAGAAAAACACATTAAAAAGTGAAATTAAAGAGCATATAGGTGAAATGTAACGAGGAAACGTTGCAATGTTGAATAATAACACAAAGCTGCAATGCGGGACGTTTTTTTCTTTAAACCGTCATTGCTCAAAAAAGTATCAATAAAAAATCTAAATCAATGTTATGAATTACTGACCTATTAAAGGCTGCAATTACTTCACATCAAATATGTATATATATATATATATATATATATATATATATATATATATATATATATATATATATATATATATATATATATATATATATATATATATATATATATATATATATATATATATATATATATTGTATATACATATATATTTGACCATCATTTCATGATTTAATTAGTTATTTCAAAACTTATTGAATGATGTAATGATGTATTTAATTATTTCATAAACCTGTGTCAGCACTTTATAGATTTATTTTATCTGAATAGTTAAATCAATTATTGAATTATTTTTAATGATAAAATGAACTATAGGTCTTAAATTAATAATAAAATCATGACATAAGGAAATCAATATTTAATTAACGTATGAAATAATTAAATATTGAAATAAATAATTCAATGATTAAATATTTTCACTTTAAATTGAATATTTGATTCATTTAACATGTTTTATTTAATTGACATTTTTAGTTTTAAGTAATTATTTAAAATGTATTTAATTTTATCCCATTTGACCCTTAATACAAAAGACCAGTAGGTAACAACATTTCTCTACAAAGTGTATGATGTACCTATCTGGGGTATTCAAAGAGTGAGAAGTATTGTTTTTAATCTGATAGGGGTTAACTTTTTTCCACTTGCAAGATAGTTAAAAATGCACCTTAAAACATCACCTGCACTGTTAGGAGAGGTTGTATGGTGGCGACAGTTTGACCTTGGAACAGATTCCTAATATTGCTGTACTGCAGTAATATAAAAGCTACCTGTGCATGTGGTCCAGTGACTTGCACAGCTGGTACATGTAGTTTTTCACTGTGTTATCTGGCAGTGGCGTTTGTCTCGCTGCAAGGTACAAACAAACATTATTCCATGGACCAAAACTTTTATTGTGACACTTTTGGGATTTGCAGCCACACCCACCTTTGATGAACTCGTATATGTTCATTTCCATCAGCTCACAAATCAAAGACACTGTGCCGTTTTCTTTGTCGCTAAAACATAGCAGAAAATACAGTAAAGTGTCTAACAAAAGTAAGTACGCACCCCTCACATTTTTTACAGAAGAAAACTACATAAATGAGACTTTGATATAAAAATACTGCATCAATTAAAATCATATATTCGTTTCATATTCTCTTTTAAAATTACACACATTGTATAGAAATATAAACATCCATGGCCCCCAAAAAAATCAGAATACATACATTTTAAAATGATCCAAAAAACTTGGTTTATTGATTTTTTTTTTAATTATTTACTTTTCTAGAAATTTCTGTAACTACCATATAAAAATGTACAATAGATTTAATTTAAAAACACATTAATGTATCATATTTATGTTTTTAAATATATACATTTTAATTGAAAATATGAAATGAAACATCTAAATAAAATTAATTTTTAAAATGTTTTTTAAAATGTATATATTTTTTTAAAATTAAAAATATACCTTTATGGTAACATCTATTTAAAAATATATTTACATTTTCATATTTTAAACACTTAATACATAAAATCATTTGTTGTTTTTTTCTAGGAAATACTGTATATGCAATATAAAGAATGATATACAATACATTTGTATATTTCTGGAATAAAAAAAATGGATGCATAATATTCATGTTTTTAAATGTATACATTTCTTGGAAATTAATTTAAAAATATAATTACTGAATTTGTTTTTTTTAATGCTTTTTTCAATATAAGTTAATATTTTTATTTGGAATATACATTTGTGGTAAACGTCCATTTTAAATAATTCTTTGCAGTTTTATATTTTGAACATTTAAAAATCTATAAATTCATTATATTGCGGTTACACTACTACTTTGGAGTAGTCAGTGTACAGCTTGTATTGATCCCCCAGCCTATTCTTGGTTTGGCAGTAACTTCTCTGCATAGTCGGGAGATACATTTTTAACTTGTAAATCTTTTTTTTATAGTAACTTACATGGAAAATTGTTTGATGGCTCTCTATCTGCAGGGTGAAAAGGATCCAGCAGAGGACGCTGTTTCCTAACTGAATTTACCTAATATATTTTTTAACATTAGTTCGACAAGATGTGATGTTGTGTAACTAGAGTGTTTCCTTTTGATGAATGTTTTTGTTGCGGTGCGGCCACGAAAACATTTCTGCCGCCACAAATCAACACATTATAATGGGACTGTTTGTGAATGTAGCTTGTCATTACAACTTCGTACAGTAGATGGCACCGTAGCAATAGGGATCAGCTTTGCCAACTTAAGGCCTGATTTCCAGTACTTAAAGGCCAACTGAAACCCACTACTACCGACCACGCAGTCTGATAGTTTATATATCAATGATGAAATCTTAACATTGCAACACATGCCAATACGGCCGGGTTAACTTATAAAGTGACATTTAAAATTTCCCGCTAAACTTCCGGTTGAAAACGTCTATGTATGATGACGTATGCGCGTGACGTCAATAGTTAAACGGAAGTATTCGGACACCATTGAATCCAATACAAAAAAGCTCTGTTTTCATCTCAAAATTCCACAGTATTCTGGACATCTGTTGTTGGTGAATCTTTTGCAATTTGTTTAATGAACAATGAAGACTGCAAAAAAGAAAGTTGTGGGTGGGATCGGTGTTTTAGCAGCTGGCTGTGGCAACACAACCAGGAGGACTTTGACTTGGATAGCAGACGCGCTAGCCGACGCTAGCCGCCGACCGCACGGATGATCGGGTGAAGTCCTTCGTCCTTCCGTCGATCGCTGGAACGCAGGTGAACACGGGTGTTGATGAGCAGATGAGGGCTGGCTGGCGTAGGTGGAGCGCTAATGTTTTTATCATAGCTCAGTGAGGTCCTGTTGCTAAGTTAGCTTCAATGGCGTCGTTAGCAACAGCATTGTTAAGCTTCGCCAAGCTGGAAAGCATTAACCGTGTATTTACAGGTCCATGGTTTAATAGTATTGTTGATTTTCTGTCTATCCTTCCAGTCAGGGGTTTATTTCTTCTGTTTCTATCTGCATTTAAGCACGATGCTATCACGTTAGCTCCGTAGCTAAAGAGCTTCGCCGATGTATTGCCGTGGAGATAAAAGTCACTGTGAATGTCCATTTCGCGTTCTCGACTCTCATTTTCCAGAGGATATAGTATCCGAGGTGGTTTAAAATACAAATCCGTGATCCACAATAGAAAAAGGAGAGAGTGTGGAATCCAATGAGCCAGCTTGTACCTAAGTTACGGTCAGAGCGAAAAAAGATGCGTCCTGCACTGCACTCTAGTCCTTCACTCTCACGTTCCTCATCCACGAATCTTTTATCCTGGCTCAAATTAATGGGGTAATCGTCGCTTTCTCGGTCCGAATCGCTCTAGCTGCTGGTGTAAACAATGGGGAAATGTGAGGAGCCTTTCAACTTGTGACGTCACGCTACTTCCGGTACAGGCAAGGCTTTTTTTATCAGCGACCAAAAGTTGCGAACTTTATCGTCTATGTTCTCTACTAAAGCCTTTCAGCAAAAATATGGCAATATCGCGAAATGATCAAGTATGACACATAGAATGGATCTGCTATCCCCGTTTGAATAAAAAAATTCATTTCAGTAGGCCTTTAAGGTCTACGTGTACTAAAACGTGCAAACATGATAGCACACGCAGCGCTGATCTTGTAAACGAGTGCAAAGTGGATTGTGTCTGTTTAATGAGCAGAATAAGGCGTGCAATCCATTAATATGCAAAATATATGCTGATCATCAAAACGCCCACAACGCTGGTGAGAAAAGATGCAAATATAATTGTTTAGCACGCGCGATGTGATTTCTCAACACTCATCACAGTTTTGTGAGCACTATTTAGCACGTGTCAAAAGGATGTGCAAACTGACAGTTCCACACATGGCTGCAGGATCAGTGCTCACGCTGCAAAGACAGACAGTGGACAGACAAGACTCCTGTGTCCTACGCGTGTGTTTTAACATTTTGGACGGTCAGAGAAAAAAAAAAATTAGACATCCATCCATTTTCTACAGCTTAAACAACATCATCCTATAATTGTATGGATGCTTAGAGGACTTAAGGGGCTGAATAAAACAAATGATGCGACAATTGATGCATTTTGGTTTCCTTTAGTATTTCCTTTAGATATTTGTATTTTTACATTTAAATATTTGTATAATTTTTTCTTCTTGAAGTATGCATTTTTTTGCGTTTTGAGAACAGTTTTGCAGTCGTCCTCCCATCCACCTTCAGCATTAAAAAAAAAAAAAAAAAAGTGGTTTGATTGATTGAAATTGATTACAACTTTTATTAGTAGATTGCACAGTACAGTACATATTCCGTACAATTGACCACTAAATGATAACACCCGAATAAGTTTTTCAACTTGTTTAAGTCGGGGTCCACGTTAATAAAATTCATGGTGTCAATGTAGATGCACTGCACGACCGCGTATAAAATGCCCAGAAAAAGTGGTAGACGTCTCCTGCTTTGCGTTTGAAAACCAAGCAAAACTCAACAGATAGGAGCATGATAACATGAATGTGCAGTAAATGAAAGTGCACAAAGATGCCCCGTATAGTATGTGCAAAATCCTCATTTGAATAATGCGGTCTGCACCGCTTTTCAATTGCACACTGAGTCTATGTAGATCATACGCAACACGCCCACTAATAGTACGCGCCATTTTATAGATTACACACGCTTTTTTACTGCGTGGTATTTGGACCTTAGTAAATTGTGCCCTTGGTAACCTTGTTTGCTATATTTAGCAAGTATTTAGACCCCGTCTGGATTCTGTTTTTCGAAAAGAGTGCAAGGCAAAAAATCTACTGACTTTCTCTGGTCCTATTGGACACTTTTGGAAACATGCACACGTTTTTCTAAACGAGGTGCTGCTGTGACCCACCGAAAAACACATTTCTTGTGACACAATGAAAAAACACAAAAAGAAGCAACAGAAGACAAGTCATTTGTTTTTCTAAAGCTGTTGGTTTTGCTCACTTTTTGTATCTCCCGGTGTCCATGAAAATGACAGACACATGCGTCATAGCCAATTATGCAGATTAGACATTGGCCCCTCCCCTGCTACCCACAGCTACAAATAGATCGCAGTTCTGTGGGAACTGAACTGCACATTTTGTAAGTACTATACTGTATACTGTATGCCTGCAGTTGTTTGTGGAAAATGTTATTCAGAATGGCTTCAATAACAGTGAGAGGCATATTAGAGGGTTTAGTGCAGAGGTGTCCAAAGTGCGGCCCTCAGCTAATTTTTTCCAGACCCACTGCACATTCTAAAAATACTATTACAAAAAACATTCTAAAAAAGTGGAATAAAAGAGCGTACAGGTGAAATGTAACGACAAAAAGCTGCAATGTTTTTTTCTTTAAAACTGTCATTGCTCAGAAATGAAAGCATCAAAATCAATGTTATGAAATATTGACCTATTGAAGGTTACAAAAACTTAAAAATAAATATTCCACTTTAAATATGTTTTGGGGAAAATATTGCATAGATTGTGTAGTTTCCATAAAAAAAAACAAGTTTTCTATGACAAAAACGGCATAAAACAAACAGAAAAGGAAATCAGGCTCCACATCGAGAGGAGCCAAATGAGGTGGTTCGGGCATCTGGTCAGGATGCCACCCGAACGCCTCTCTAGGGAGGTGTTTAGGGCACGTCCGACCGGTAGGAGGCCACGGGGAAGACCCAGGACACGTTGGGAAGATTATGTCTCCCGGCTGGCCTGGGAACGCCTCGGGATCCCCCGGGAAGAGCTGGACGAAGTGGCTTGGGAGAGGGAAGTCTGGGCTTCCCTGCTTAGGCTGCTGCCCCCGTGACCCGACCTCCGATAAGCGGAAGAAGATGGATGGATGGATGGATGGAAAAGAAAATAAAAACTTATAATCGACGGATAGACCTTGAGTTGATCTACAGATTTAAGCGTTGAAAGTCCAACAAAATAATAATGGATGACCTATTTTTAACACCTGTTGGTGGGATTTTTTTTTTCTTCGTTTAAAATTAATAATGAATCAAAAATCAATGTTGTTATGAATGACTATTTAAGGCTCCAATTATTTCACATGAAATATTCCAATTTAAACATGTTGGGGGGGAAAGATTTTATGTTTTTGCCATTTAAAAAAAATTGATTTTCTTTCACAAAAAGGGGATCTTTTTTTTTTTTTTTTTTACTTTATATCGACACATAGATCGGAAGTTGATATGGAGATTCAAGCGTTGGAAAAAAAATTAAAAAAAGCTTTTTTTCTAACATTTTTATGACTCTGACCCTTCTGTGACCAAACTTGAGGGGTGCCTGAAAGGTTAAACAAATCTATACATTCTATTGGTTTTGACATAGAAAAATAGCAAAATGGCCCCCGCATGTTTTGGATGTTTAAATGTGCGGCCCTCATTGTAAAAAGTTTGGACATCCGTGGCTCAGCGTATCAAAAGTAAGCATTTTTAAGCTTTTTGTGCATATGCCCATTCTTGCCCTTTTTGACATTTACTCTAAATAGCCGGCAACACAAAGTGGGAGGGGAGCAGCGGTTCACTAATAAGTTATATCCCAAATGTAATTTCTGTATTACTGACACTTGAAAAGATGTAATAACAAGGTTGATCAAAGAACTCACAAAATGAGGTCATGCAGCTGGATGATATTTGCATGTGGGCCGAGTCTCCTCATGGCCTGCACTTCCCGCAGGTTGTTAGCCTGCTCCGCACTACGCAATAACACACACACAGGGCATTTTTACTTCATGAAACCATGTATGTCTGAATACCGTAATTTCCGGACTATAAGCCGCTACTTTTTCCCCTCGTTCTGGTCCCTGCGGCTTATACAAGGGTGCGGCTTATTTACGGCCTGTTCTTCTCCGACACAGACGAAGAGGATTTCGGTGGTTTTAGTACGCAGGAGGAAGACGATGACACAATGATTAAAAACTGACTTTTCATATACCGGTAGGCTGGTTATTTTGATAACGTACAGGCGAGCACTTTGTATTACTTTGCACCGTTGCATTATTTGTACTCTGCACGAATGCTGTTTGCCATGTCAAAGATGTGAAAGTTTGATTGAATGATTGAAAGATTTATTGTTAATAAATGGGACGCTTTGCGTTCCCAAACAGTCATCTCTGTCCCGACAATCCCTTCCGTGGTAGCAGGAACCCCTATATACTACGGTAATTACAAATCAAAACCCTGCGGCTTATAGTCGGGTGCGGCTTATATATGGAGCAATCTGTATTTTCCCCTAAATTTAGCTGGTGCGGCTTATAGTCAGGTGCGGCTTATAGTCCGGAAATTACGGTAATATCAGTCCTCACCTGTTAACGGTCTGCTTCATTGTTTTGCATGCGTAATACTTCCCATCCTTCATGCTCTGAGTTTTGACCACCTCAGAGAAGCTGCCCTCGCCGATCTTCTTGATCATTTTGTAGCCTGCAACAACATTAACACTGACCTCATTTGTGCACGGCGACAACATGAAGACTGCTCATTAGACACTGAATATAGCAGCTAAACAAACACCGATTGGATAATACAGTCTACGGGGTTAGGGAATTGGGATTTAAAGAGTACTTATTATCTTTTCATCCATCCTATATTTCCCGGGAGAGCATTCTTCTCATCTTTTGAACTAGAATATGTTGGTAGTGTACTAACTACGCTTTTTATAATGTATAATTAAGCCCCAAATTAATTACGCCATGGTCAAATATATAATTAAGTATTATATATCAGAATCAGAATCAGAATCAGAATAGTTTTATTGCCATTGTTTGAGAACGGGTTCACAAACTAGGAATTTTTCTTGGTGCAAACGTGCGACATAAAACACATATAACACATATTTGGTAATAAAAAGAGCTGTAACTGAGCTATCAGATAGACTTAGAAGGAATTCAAGGAATTCAAGGAGCTGCTGTTAGGAGTTATTGTTCATTTGCCTGATGGCCGAGGGGAAAAAACTGTTCAGGTGGCGGGAGGTGTGGGTCTGGATGGAGCGTAGTCTCCTGCCTGAGGGGAGAGGGGAGAATAGTGTGTGTCCAGGGTGAGAAGAGTCAGCTATGATCCGACCCACACGCCTCCTGGTCCTGGAGGAGAACAAGTCCTGGAGGGATGGGAGCTTGCAGCCAATCACCTTCTCAGCAGCCCGTACGATGCGCTGCAGTCTATTCTTATCCTGGACTGTGGCGCCGGGGAACCACACTGTGATGGAGGAGGTCAGGATGGACTCTATGATGGCTGAGTAAAACTGCACCAGCATCTCGATCGGCACCTTAAGTTTCCTCAGCTGCCGCAGGAAGTACATCCTCTGCTGGGCCTTCTTGATGAGGGAGCTGATGGTCAGCTCCCACTTGAGGTCCTGGGTGATGGTGGTGCCCAAGAAACGGAAGGAGTCCACAATGGGGACGGGGGCGGGAGAGTCAATCAGGGTGAGGGGGGATGGTGGGGCTGTGACTTTCCTGAAGTCCATGATCATCTCCACTGTTTTCTGGGCGTTCAGCTCCAGGTTGTTGAGGCTGCACCAGGACGTCAGCCGGTCCACCTCTCTCCTGTAGGCGGACTCATCGCCATTCGAGATGAGCCTGATGAGGATGGTGTCATCCGCAAACTTGAGCAGTTTTACGGATTGGTGACTGGAGGTGCAGCAGTTTGTATACAGGGAGAAGAGCCAGGGGGAGAGTACACAGCCCTGAGGAGTACCAGTGTTTGTGGTTCGACTGTCCGAGACAATCTTCCCCAGCCGCACGTGCTGTCTTCGGTCTGTCAGGAAGTCATTAATCCAACTGCAGAGGGAGTCGGGCACGCTGAGCTGGTAGAGCTTGTCTCGTAGCAGTCCAGGGAAGATGGTGTTGAAGGCAGAGCTGAAGTCCACAAACAGGATCCTAGCGTAGGTTCCTGGGGAGTCCAGATGCTCCAGGATGAAGTGGAGGGCCAGGTTCACTGCATCATCCACAGACCTGTTGGCTCTGTAGGCGAACTGCAGTGGGTCCAGGAGGGGGGCGGTGATGTCCTTGAGGTGGGGCAGGACCAAGCGCTCAAAGGACTTCATGACCACAGACGTCAGCGCGACCGGCCTGTAGTCATTTAGTCCTGTGATCCGTGCTTTCTTGGGGACAGGGACAATGGTAGAGGTCTTAAAGCAGGACGGCACGCGGCATAGCTCCAGAGAGGTGTTAAAAATGTCAGTGAAGACAGGAGCCAGCTGGTCCGCACAGTGTCTGAGAGTGGAGGGGGAGACACCATCCGGCCCGGGGGCCTTCCGCGTATTCAGCTTCAAGAACTGCCGGCGTACATCCTCTTCTTTGATGGAGAGGGTCTTTACAGTCTTATGTTTTTGGAGTCCTGTGATTTTCATTGGAGTCCTTTGACTCCTTTAACTCCTTTAATGAAGTGCTGGCATTGGTGAGGAGGGTGATGGTGGGGGGAGCATGGCTTTGATGAGCTGAAGGCCGTTCATGACGACAGTAATGTGTGTTGAGGCCCTGAGCGAGAGTCCAGTCATTCAGGGCCTGGGGGGTTTTGGGCTTATAGTTCGTAAGGGCCCCTAGACCTCTCCAAACTGCCGCAGAATCATTGGAGCGAAACTGTTCCTGTAGACGATTAGAGTACACAGATTTAGCTTTCTCCACTTCCCTGGCGAAGTGGTACTTCGCTTCTCTGTATGTACTTCGGTCCCCGCTTCTCCACGCAGCCTCCTTCTTCTTGCGTAGCTGTCGGAGCTTGGGTGTGAACCAGGGCTTGTCGTTGTTATAACAAACCCTGGTGCGCGTTGGAATGATGCGCGCCTCATTGAACTGTATGTATGAGGTCACAGTGTCCGTATACTCGTCCAGATTGTTCGTGGCCGCTCCAATTGCCTCCCAGTCTGTCGTTTCCCAACAAGCACGCAACTCGTCCACAGACTCGGCGGTGAAACACTTAATGTTCCTCATAACAGGTTTAGCCATATAATATTATATGCAACACAAATGAATTACGCCATGGTCAAATATATAATTAAATATTACATATAATATTATATACAGTATAAAGGCAGAAGAAGCCAGAGCAATGTCTTTACTTGAGCTATTGTGTTGATTTTAGGGCTGCAACAACTAATCGATTAAATTCGATTATAAAAATAGTTGGCGATTAATTTAATCATCGATTCGTTGGATCTATGCTATGCGCATGCACAGAGGCATTTTTTTATATTTTTTTATAAACCTTTATTTATAAACTGCAACATGTACAAACAGCTGAGAAACAATAATCAAAATAAGTATGGTGCCAGTATGCTGTTTTTTTCCCCAATAAAATACTGGAAAGGATAGAAATGTAGTCTGTCTCTTTTATCCGATTATTAATCAATTAATCGAAGTAATAATCAACAGATTAATCGATTATCAAATGAATCGTTAGTTGCAGCCCTAGTTGATTTACTGCATTTCATCCAGCATGAAAAATCAGATGTTATTTATTGAGAAATAAACAATTCTGTGAAATAAACAGCTCCATTTATTTAGTCGGAAGTTACATATTAAAAATGTTATCATCCTTAACCTTTAAACCACATTAATTATGACGGTGAATTTAAAATCATTGTTTTATTTGATGGCCTTCCTGCCGTGACGGTTGGCCTTTGTGCCCTCAAAAGGTTGACGACACTAAAGGCCAAGTGGCCTTTCCCCTAAAATGACAACATTCCAGGCCTGAGTTAAACATTAATATTTTACATTATAATTTTTCATTTGAATCACAGTACATTTCAGCTGATCTTTAGGTATATGTTTGTATATGTACAATTGTCTTGTGCATTTGTCTTAAACATCATATTGTTAGTGTCCCTGAGATTAAAAACTTTTTGAGAACATCTTAATCAATTCTACATTTAAAAAATTGATTGTTATTGAGAAAGTGTATACAACATATACAGTAGATATACTATTTGTCGGAATGAAAAACTAATACAAGTAGTGTTTGTTTTTTTTTTAGTACAAAAATGATTTATCACACCATCTCGTCGACGTGGAACATGGCAGCAAATATCTGTATATAAAGTATTTAGTGTAAGTATTGTACTGTAAGTATGATTTTGATCTAATATGTTTACTTTTTTTCTATTGTCTGCTGAACTGTCACGCTGTTACATGATTTTATAAATATGAACAATTAATTAACACTGAGCCTACATAGCTGTCTGCTATCCACTCAACTTGTGGAGTCCCAAAGGATCAATTCTCAGACTTGTGTTCAAGCTTTACTTGTTTAGTTTGATCCTTTTTAATGTTTTAGCACAGGGGTGTCGAACTCGTTTTCAGTGTGGGTCACATTGCAGTTATGGCTGCTCTAAGAGGGCCGCTAATTACAGTGGATAATTATCAATTATAATGTATAATCGCCTTCCTTATGATTGTGATTATTTTACATACACATTGATAGATATTGTACTTGCTTTTGAAATCAAGTCTGGGGGACGAGCAATTTTATTCTAACACATTTTTTTTTTTAATGTTAATAAAAAAGGGGTGTTGCAACTTTTTCCAACAAGGACTGCATACTAAAACATTTTGATATTTTTATTTTATTTAAAAAATGCTAAAAACAGACATTACGTATGTTTAAAACAAAACTTAGTTTCAGCTTTGTGGCATGGGTAAACAAGGGTTATTATTAATGAAAATGTATTTATTTTTAAAAAGTAAATGTTTACTGTTTTTGTACCTGCATGTGTAATAATTAAAAAAGCAAACAAATAATGTAATGAGAAAAAGCTGAAATTTTGATACTCATATCTAAGAATAATATACTGTCACTTATAACACAAAGCTGACCCTAGGTTTTGTCTTTAAATACTGTAAATATAAAAAAAAAATTTAGACAAAAAAAACATCAAAATGGCCCTGCATACTTTATGGTGGAAGAATTTTGTACACTCCTGAGTTATTAGTATAAAATGTTTTATTTCTTTTTGCATTACAATACAAATATTTGCTTTTTTCCCTACGGTTTAGTTTGATTGTTTTTAATGTTTTAGCACAGGGTTGTCGAACTCGTTTTCAGTGTTGGTGACATTGCTGTTATGGCTGCTCTAAGAGGGCCGCTCGTATCAGTGAATAAATATCAATTATAATGTATAATCGCCTCATTATGTTATCACACAATTCTCTATGAATGTGATTATGATTTTTTTACATACACATTGATAGATACTGTACTTGCTTTTGAAATCAAGTCTGGGAGACAAGCAATTTTATTCTAACAAACAAATTTGAGATGTACCGGTATGTTAATAAAAAAGGGGTGTTGCAAACTTTTCCAAAAAGGACTGCATACTAAAACATTTTGATTATTTTATTTTATTTAAAAAATGCTAAAAACAGACATTATATATGTTTAAAGCAAACTTAGTTTCAGCTTTGTGGTATGGGTAAACAAGGGTTATTATTAATGAAAATATATTTATTTTTAAAAAGTAAATGTTTACTGTTCTTTTTACCTGCATGTGTAATAATAAAAAAGCCAAAAAGTAATGTAATGAGACAAAGGGGAAATGTTGATACTCATACCTAAGAATAATTCAATGTCACGTAGGCTAGGTTTTGTCTTTAAATACTGTAAATATAATGTGCTTTAAAAAAATATTTTTTAGACAAAAAAAACCCATCAAAATGGCCCTGCATACTTTATGCGACCCCTGGTGGAATAATTTTGTACACACCTGAGTTATTAGAATTTTTTATTTTTGTTTGCATTACATTACATATTTGCTTTTTTTCTACATTTTAATGTTTTTTTATCCAACATTTTGTTACGGGCTGCACTTTGGACACCCTTGTGTTAATATAATGTTTTTGCATGGTCGCAAAGTTCAAATGTTAAAGTATCAATGATTGTCACACACACTAGGTGTAAGTTTAAAAGACATGCAATTGTATGCAGTGCATGCAATTTTTCGGTCAAAATTGAATGGAAGAATATGTTTAATAAGCAAGATTAAGTGCTTTATTGATGCACATTATTTTCCACGCTTTTGCGGGCCAGTTTATGAATAATAAAATGTTAATAAGATAATAAACTATAACAGACAAAATGTTGCAGTGTAAACAAGCACAAGTAATTGGTACAAGTTTGGCAAAATGTTGACAAAGTGAGGGGGCCAACCTCACACAGTTTTAGGTACGAGGCAAAAAAATTATAATAAGCAGTTGATCAAATAATTAATTAAACATTTTTTAATTGCCAATATTGGAATCCCTTAGAATAAACATTTAGCACAACCCGTGCAAAATGAGAACTAATGATACTGTAAAAAGGATTTAGTAGCACAAATTAAATGCTGATGACGTCATTGGATTCGATCTCTATGAGATGCTAACACAACACAAGCGTACAAAATGCGGTCGAATAATACTTACAGTGCATTCTTTTGAAACGTTCATATTCGGTGCACGTTTTTAATGTTTTTTTTTTTTTTTTTAAATGGTGTCATATGTTAAAGGACGAAGCGAAGTCGCCCATCGAGTGCTAGCCCAGAGACCTGTTAGCCTGACCGTCGCCTTGGTAACGGAGCACGCCTTCGCCCTCCCCTTTTGACCCGGCGAAGATAGCTCGCAACTCCGGCTCGGAAGTCTTGCAGAGGTTATTTGCGTATAAAATAAAATGCGATGCAGCGCACGGATGACTAACAGTCGCCAGAATGTCACACTTATACCCACCAGGCCTTTGTTATTCAACGCCGAATCCTTATTTCTTACCCTTTTTCCAGAGGTGGGCGGTGACGGCGAGCCCGCATGTCTTCTCGCTGGGCTTCGGGTTGTGGCGGTTCTGCACGTCCACGTCGCCGATGTTGCTCCAGTCACTGTTTGCCCCATTTTTCCAAGCATTCCGGAGGTTTGCCCTGTTTTTAAGACCAATCAACCAGTTGGAGTAGTGCATCATTAATGCACATGGAATTTGACGGGGTCTAGCAAGCATGCGATTAATAGTCCAACGCGACGATGCAATAGTTACTATCTGATCTAGTTAAATCATGTTTAAAGCGTGACCGGACGCCAGTGAATCATCATCAGAATCAATGATTCCACTGACTGGTGTGCTTTTTGCTCCACGTCGGCTTCCGTGCTTGGAAGCCAAATTGCGCATGCTCGATGATGAATCTCGCGCCCATAGACATCTTATAAGCAGACGCAGCATTGGCTGCTGTGACGCGAGACATTCGGCCGCCATCTTGAAGTGGTGATGAGGAGCCGGCGAGCAGCCTAAACGGACAGTTGACAGGTAGAAAACAAAGATGCCTAGTCTATAAAATCCGCTACACCTCCCTGATACCGAAGTACATGTCAAACTACTTCCTTAACGTAAATGACCGCCATAACCACAACACCAGAGGGAGCTCCACTACTGATTGATTGATTGATTGATTGATTGATTGATTGATTGAGACTTTTATTAGTAGGTTGCACAGTGAAGTACATATTCCGTACAATTGACCACTAAATGGTAACACCCGAATAAGTTTTTCAACTTGTTTAAGTCTGAGTCCACTTAAATTGATTCATGATACAGATATATACAATCAGATATATACTATCATCATAAAACAGTCATCACACAAGATAATCACATTGAATTATTTACATTATTTACAATCCGGGGTGTGGAGGGGGGGGGGGTTAGGTTTAGTTGTTATCATCAGTCATCAACAATTGAGAACAGAGAAATGGATATTAAACGTTAAACCCAGATTCCGAACTAACAAAGGTCTTAACTCATTCTCTTTCTATGCCACATCAATATGGAATGCACTCCCAACAGGTGTAAAAGAAAGGGCATCTCTATCCTCCTTCAAAACCACACTAAAACAATGTACACCTCCAGGCAACTTCAACCCTAAACTAACACCCTCCCTTCCACATAATACCTCTTCGGGTTGTAAATAATCAAATGTAAATAATCAAATGTAGGCACTTTTTCTTATACTTTCTGATCTCTCTCTCTGTGCCCACTACTTGCTGTACATATCCTACCAAGTCAGTCGTGCACTGTTCCAATGTCCATTTCTCTGATGATGCAATTGTTGATGTTGATTGTTGATGACTGAAGTGTTGATACCAACAAAACCTAACCCCCACCCCCCTCCATATCCCACACCCGGGATTGTAAATAATGTAAATAATTCAATGTATATACTCTCATGATTATGTGTTATGACTGTATTATGATGTTAGTATATATTTGATAGTATATATCTGTATCATGAATCAATTTAAGTGGACCCCGACTTAAACAAGTTGAAGAACTTATTCGGGTGTTACCATTTAGTGGTCAATTGTACGGAATATGTACTTCACTGTGCAATCTACTAATAAAAGTTTCAATCAATCAATCAATGCCGGGCTGGTGTTCAGCGTTTTCCTGCTCAAATGAGCGGACTGTTGAAAATAGGAATCGGGGGAATACTTATCACACGTAAGATTTAACATTAACGTACTATTGGTTGTATTTTGTGAAAATAATATTGCCACAGAGTTGAGAAGGAGCAAAGATCTTCAATAGTACTAAAATCGTAGTCGCTAGCAAACAAGAGCATGACCATAAAATTGCTTGTCAATGAAATTGATACAATTTAAAAATGTCATACTTGATGAAGATAAAGATTGCAAAAGCCAACAGGGGTAAACGTTAGGACCACAGTCCATATTGTGTAGTGAGGGGGTAATAACTAGACAATCAGATGGACAGTGGCTATACAGTAGTATACAAGTCTAAATTTAGTCTTGCTTT
>NC_084733.1:23476120-23618620 GCF_033978785.1 Entelurus aequoreus
GATGCCTTCGGGCTTTGCAATGAAAGTAAGAAGTAGATGTTTGAAATAGGCTCATTTATTCTGGTGTCTGTCTTGGGAATGTTCCATTTTCCACTTAAAGGGCTGTCTTCGAAGAGTGATTTGCCCTGAAACCGAACTGAAAGGGTTTACAGACCGGTAGTGTATCATGAGGTCAGGATCAAGGTTAGCAGTGGATGAATAACCGCTTTTTTGAATGCTAGGGGAACATTGCCAGAGGAAAGTGATACGTTAGTTAAGTACAGTTAGTTATCTACGGAACTCAAATAGTAATATATTTTATGGGAAATGACTGCCAGATTAATTTTCAGGAGGGAAAAATTCCTAAAGAGTGTATGTTAAATGCCGGTCATCTGAAGGATATGGGTCCTTTAAGAGAAAATTTTAATTTCAAGCCCCTGTCCTCATAGTGCCGCAAGCACCTGAAATCGCGACGGCTCACCCAGGTGAAGCAGCTCGGCATCGACAGAATCGTCGACATCCAGTTTGGCTCTGACGAGGCGGCCTATCACCTCATCGTGGAACTTTATGACCGGGTAGGACGGCGTTGTATGCATAAACGGACAATACAGTGTGTACCGTATGTCCATATGTTGTGTGTCTGCAGGGTAACATCATTCTTACAGACTACGAGTACACCATCTTGAACCTGCTGCGGTTTCGCACAGCCGAGGTTGAAGACGTCAAGATTGCCGTGAGAGAGCGCTACCCTGTGGAGAACGCTCGGCCCCCGGAACCACTCATCACTCTAGAACGGTAATCTATTTCCACATACTGTATAACACCGAGGATGTTTATCAACTCAACTGCAGAGAGTACAAGGCGTTCATTAGTGCTACAGGTTCTTTACATATTGATTTTTCTATTATTAAACTGTCTGTATCGTTACTTTATATTTCAGAATAAATTATGCTACTTACATAATAAATGTACTGTATGTAACAACTTGAATATGTGTAATACAAATGAAATATACAATATATTTTTACTGTGCAATGAAAAGTATTGTGTGTTTTTTATTCATCCAAAAATGTTTTCTGTTAAGGATCTAAAAATATTAATTCATCTGAAAATATTTAAAATAAAATACAATACTAGTCAAAAAATACATGCTTTTCATCTAACGATATATGTTGTTTTGCATTACAGCCCCAGTCATTATAAATTAAATCACCGCCATATGTTTTTTCTGAGAGGAAACAAATGTGTTTATTTTGTTGTGGGATGTTAAACAAGATTCTGGTGTGTATTTAAGCGGAGGCCGCTATTATTGTGTTGGTTTCATGCTCATTTTTAATTTCTACATGTAGACTCAGTGAAATCATCAGCAAAGCACCAAATGGAGATCAAGTGAAAAGGGTGCTGAACCCTCACCTTCGTAAGTAACCAGCAACAACATAATCCATTTCACTTCCTTTCAAATGAACTATATTGTTATGATCCAGTATGTTGTGACATTCTGCAGCGTACGGAGCCACTGTGATAGAACACTGTTTAATAGAAGCTGGACTGCCAGGCTCGGTCAAAGTTGACAGCGAAGTGGAGGTTTCCCAAGGTGTGGAGAGAGCCGACATTACGGATTATATTTATGTGAACTATTTATGTTTATTTTGATATTTAATATTATGTTTTTTAGTCGCACCTAAAATACTGGAAGCCCTGCAAATGGCTGAGACGTACATGGAAAAAACGGAGAACTTTAGCGGCAAAGTATTAATTGTGATTTTATTTTTTCCTTTTCCCTCCCCTGTTGTATATTTTAAAATTATTCTTTGCTTTACTGAAGGGCTTCATCATTCAGAAGAGTGAGAAAAAACCCAGCTTAATTCCAGGGAAAGCCAGTGAAGAGCTGCTCACGTGAGTTACTTCACACAATGCTATAATAAGTATGATGACTGTAGTAGTGCCTCAATTTACAAGCTTATTTGGTTCTTAACTCAAAACATTTGTATCTCAAACTGTCTCCCACTGAAATGAATTTAACTCAATTTAATTGGTGCTCGGCACCCCCCAAAACAGCACAATCCTAACATGTAACATGCCTTTTAAAAATAAAAACTAACTTTTAGATAAGGAATATCGTACCAAAAAAATTACTACAAACAACTACGGTATTTTTATGAAGTAATGTCATAATAATCTACAGTATTAACCTTTCTACTGTATTAACTTCCAGCTGCTCTGCCGTCAAACATGCCATCAGCAGCTTCTCCATAGTTTCATGGATGTCTGCTGTTTAGATATTATCTTAACATTCTTGGCTGGCGTTACTCATTTTGCGTCAGTATGGTGCAGACTAGCAGTGATTCGCTCAAATTCCTTTTCCAAATTGGCGACACGCTCGGTCATGTTTTTGATTATTTCTTTCCAAGTGGAGGAGTTCAAATGCCTCGGAGTCTTGTTCACGAGTAAAGGAAGAGTGGATTGTGACATTGACAGGTGGATCAGTACAGCGTCTGCAGTAATGGGGATCCTGTATCGATCTGTCGTGGTGAAGAAGTAGCTGAGCTGGAAGGCGAAGCTCTCAATTTACTGGTCAATCTACATTCCTATTCCTCACCTATGGTCATGAGCTTTGGGTTATGACCGAAAGGACAAGATCACAGGTAGAAGCGGCGGAAATGAGTTTCCTCCGTCCGGTGGCAGGGCTCTCCTTTAGAGATAGGGTAAGAATCTCTGTCATTTTGGAGGAGCTCAAAGTAAAGCCACTGCTCCTGCACACTGAGAGGAGTCCGATGAGGTGGTTAGGGTATCCGGTCATGATGCCCCCCCGAACGCCTCCCTGTGGAGGTATTTAGGGGAAAGTCCAACCGGTAGGAGGCCACAGGGAAGACTCAGGACATTTTAGAGAGACTATGTCTCCCGGCTGGCCTGGGAGTGCCTCGGGATCCCCCGGGAGGAGCTGGACGAAGTGACTGGGGAGAGGGAAGTCTGGGCTTCCCTGCTTAGGCTGCTGTCCCTGCGACCCGACCTCATGGAAAAAGATGGATGGATTGATGGATATTCATCAGCTTTACTGTCCTTCACACTCACTTTCTTCGTTCCCATGGTTGGAAAACAAAGTTACGCCAATCGCTAGCTATAAGATAGTGTTAGTCAATAAAACCAAATGTTTTGGTTGGCTCTTACAGGGTTCACTCACTGTGACATTCCGTATTTTAGTTTGATGAGTTCAATCACGGGCTCGGAATCTTTCTGTGTTGAGTTTGCATGTTCTCTCCGTGACTGCGTGGGTTCCCTCCGGGTACTCCAGCTTCCTCCCACCTCCAAAAACATGCACCTGGAGATAGGTTGATTGGCAACACTAAATGGTCCCTAGTGTGTGAATGTGAGTGTGAATGTTGTCTGTTTATCTGTGTTGGCCCTGTGATGAGGTGGCGACTTGTCCAGGGTGTACCCTGACTTCCGCCTGAATGCAGCTGAGATAGGCTCCAGCACCCCCCGCGACCCCAAAAGGGACAAGCGGTAGAAAATGGATGGATGGATGGAGTTCTGTAACTTAGCGCTTAAAGGGGGACCTATCAGGCAAAAACAACTTTTCTTACTTATTGGTACCTGTTTTTGTGTATTTGGGATCTGCCTTAGTCCCAAAAATTTGAAATCAAAACATGGAGGTATTGCTGAGATATTTAAAAAACAATCTTGCCGTCCTTTATACTTCCTCCAAACGAGCCATTTGGAATTTGACCCATGTGTGGCGTATTTCCCATTGGTGACGTCAGCGGATATATGATAGAGATTTACCCAAAGAGCTTTGCGCGAGTCTACCATTGTAGTCTAACATTGTAGTCAATAAGCTCCTTCTTTTTCTCTATCCTTTGTTGTGGGGCAGACTGGCTCGTACATGCACATGCATCCTCCGCTGTTACCATTTCTAATACAAAGTAGTGTATAGTTCAAACTTATATCTGTCAGTAGACTCACTATAGAAGCGCTAAAAACTACAACAAGGCTGACGGGGAGAAGAGGCAGTGGAAGTGGAGGCACGTAAATAAGACCGCCCACAAAATGGCTCATCCTGAATTGAGGGTCAGAAAGCGGCTGGAAGATGGTCTGTAAAACATAATCTATGCAACATTTTGAATAAAGAACCACCCTTACATGTTGTGTAGACCACAAAGAAGTATATAGAAAAAACATAGAATGACCCCTTTGACTCAAAACACTTGTACCGGTATATCAAATTAGCATCTTCCATTTAAATTAATTGAACTCAATTTAATTGGTGCTTGGCCCCACTCTATAACAGCACCATTTTGACACGTGACATGGCCTTTTAAAAATAATAATGAACAGCATTCACCAAAGTACTTCTGATTCTGATACTGATTGGATAGTGAACTTCTACAGTATCTCCTTCTAGCTGCTTTTCTGTCAAATACACCATCTGAAGCTTTTCCATATTTAATAGATAAATGGCTGCCGTTTAGATATGGTTTTGACATCCTATGCTGGCGTTATTGACTCATTCTGCTTTAGTATGGTGCAATCTAGCAATGATACGCTCAAATTGTGTGTTTTTGTTTTTGATGATTTTTTTCTTTAAAGTACCAGTACAGTGGAAAAACAAGTTTCCTCTATTTTGAAGCTATTATCATATATATCTGATGTATGGCACCGAAAGACTCACAAAGTTTGTGAGTAAATAGATATGCTCGAAGTAGTATCAATCCCACGGAGATTCCCAAGCCATTGTAAGAGATAATGAGCTAGCCAGACATGTCATCGCGTGACGTAGAGGTAGGAACCACAGATCCCTTCATCACCAACAACGATGCAATTTATTCAGATTTTGTGGGAGCCATTAACAACTATTTTTGGACAAATGATGGTCCAGAACCATATATTTTTTATCCTGAATATAAGGAGGGTGAGCTTCAAGTTTTAGAAACTCTGATTAACAGATCCAGATTTAGTGAAACACTAAGCATCATGCAGCTGTATCGCTAAGTGCTAAACAAGAAATACAAACTATAACATAATACAATTATTGCTTACTGTACAATGTCTGCTCTCACTGTGATGACGACTGATAGGATGTCCATATCTTCCAGTTTAGATGAATAATTAACTTTAATCCATACAAAGGGTTAAAAAAATTGCTGCTGACACTGTCTTCTGTTATAGTGTGTTTGTCTCCATTTGTAGGTATAAATTGAATGTCACAGATGAACGACTTCTAGACTCATGGTTAAAACCTCCTATTATCCAGATGAGAGGCATGATTTATAATCTAGAATAACTTTGACGAGCCGAGTCGCGATGCAGCAGTAGCAGAAACGGCAGCAAACAAGACATCACCGGCTCAATGCTGCCGTGCTGCATGAGCTTCTTTTTCTTCTTTACAGTTTTGCAGCAGTTTGCATCCATACATGTTGCGTTACTGCCATCTTTAGTTTCATTTTATAATTACAGAGCCCCCATTGACTCCTTATTTGTTAGTTGACTTTTTATATAGTTATTTATTTAAGACTTAGAATGCACAAACAAAGAAAAACACATGTGTTCATGTCTTATATAGAGATTGTGAATGATATTTTTTGCGTATTTCCAGTATGACTGATCTGATACTATGGTCAGAGTGCAGAAGCGTTCCTTCAGTGACGTCTATCTCCGGAAAGAGCTGAAGGTATTCGGAGCGGAATATTCAAAATGGCTGTCTGAATTTTGGGGCATTTTGTGACGTTTAGATGGTATTTTTACATACTTTGCGACTTTTTGATTTACCATGAATTGATTAACGTGAACCCCGACTTAAACAAGTTGAAAAACTTTTTCGGGTGTTACCATTTAGTGGTCAATTGTACGGAATATGTACTGTACTGTGCAATCTACTAATACAAGTTTCAATCAATCAAACAATCAATTGTAAATACAATTGGATATGGTTTAATGGATACAATGAAACACAATTAATCATATAAAGTCAACTTGTTTTTCAACTCTACTGGCACTTTAATTCAGTGAATATCATCTACTTCATCTTCTCAGCATTGTACACTCTTCTCCCATGGTTGGAAAACAGATTTATGTCGATCTCTTCCTATAAGCTAATGGTAGCAAGTAAGACCAGATGTTATGGTCGGATCGTACGGAATTTATTGTTACATTTGCTACGCCAATTAATGGCGGGGATGCTTGTAAATCAAATTTTTGCTTGCAACTTAAAGCATAACAAATAGCTCAGAGACAGCTTTTCCCCTAAAACACTCCTAAGTTGGAGCACTTTGAAATTGAGGTACCACTATACTGTTTACAGTAAAAGGATGCGACACTGAAGTTTGCGTGATAAACTTTTTGAGATGCATAATGATCAGTGTTGGGTTAGTTACTGAAAACCAGTAACTAGTTACAATTACTAGTTACTTTATTTCAAAAGTAACTCAGTTACTAACTCAGTTACTTACACCAAAATTAATGCGTTACTGTGAAAAGTAACTATTTAGTTACTTCTTTTCCCCCCCCTTTTTTTAAGGCTCCCATTAATGCCCTTTTAGCCTTCATTTCAGTACTGTTATTGCACTGGAGAATAATACAATGTGTTGATCAACTTGACATGCATTTGCATCACTGAACTCAGAAAGCAATGTGGTCTACATACAACACACAAAGACAAAGATATGTTTCAAAGGGCCAATTTATTTCAGGCCAGAAAAAATTGACAAAACTATTTTAAATAGCTGCAACATAATGGCACTTTAACTTTAACTCTAAGTAGATAGGATCTTTGATCCAAGACACAACTTACATTTAACTAAAATGTTATTTTCTTTGTGCTCGACAAAAGAAAAGTATTGAGAATGTCTCCATGTTAAAAAACTCGACTTCTGGCTTTGCCATGATGTCTTGTTAGTTGTTATGAGAGTAGCGTGTGTGTGTGTGTGTGTGTGTGTGTGTGTGTGTGTGTGTGTGTGTGTGTGTGTGTGTGTGTGTGTGTGTGTGTGTGTGGCCCTTTAAGATATGACAGCATGAGAGGTGAGTGACGTCGGTGAGTGAGTGGGCGAGAGAGGTGAGGGAGCGGCGACAGTGAGTGCGTGTAGGTGCTCTAGCTTGGTGGATGGCTGCGTGCAATAAAGTCACAAAGTTGCAACAAACCGCCGGGCTCGTCATTCACCCTCAGCTGTAAAGACCCTCTTCCGGGTAAAGTGAAGGTTGTTAGACCCGAAGTACGGCTCTGGAGGAACGTCTCCCCTCCGGGGAGGCGTGCTTTCTGTGGGTGGGGTAAAGCACGCCTCTTCTTTTCCACCGGAGCGCTCCAATAAAACACACTCAGATCTTCAGTTTCTAGCCGATACTACATACAAATAACGTAAAATAACGCAGTAACGCATCATGCAGTAACGGTAACTGAGTTACTGTATATAAAAAAATAACGCGTTAGATTACTAGTTACCGCCGAAACTAATGGCGTTACAGTAACGCGTTACTTAGTAACACGTTAGTCCCAACACTGATAATGATGATGATGAATACAAATGTGCATGTTTAATCATAGTTGGAAGTATGTAATCCAATCAAATTATTGATACTTATTTACTGATAAGATAAGATGCAGACAAATCCAACCTGATAACACAATATGCTTTACACAGCTATGATGAATTCCACCCGTTCCTCTTTGCCCAGCATTTAAAAAACCCTTACTTGGAATTTGATACTTTTAACAAGGTAAATACTCCCAAGTTATCACATTTCATCTCCACTACTATTCTACCGCACCGATCTCTTGTGATGTCGTCTTTTCAGGCAGTAGATGAGTTCTTTTCTAAGATGGAGAGCCAGAGGATCGACATGAAAGCTTTGCAGCAGGAGAAGCAAGCCTTGAAGAAGCTGGAGAATGTCAAAAAGGACCACGAGCAAAGACTGGAGGCCTTGCATCAAGTTCAGGTAAAGTCGTAATACCGGCTTTAAAAAGTCAAGCTCCGCCAGGACATGTTTTTTGTGTTGCTAACAGGAAGTGGACAGAGTGAAAGGTGAGCTGGTGGAGATGAACCTGACGGTGGTTGATCGGGCGCTGCAGGTGATCCGCAGTGCCCTGGCCAACCAGGTGGACTGGACGGAGATCGGCGTGCTCGTCAAGGAAGCGCAAGCCGCTGGCGATCCTGTGGCGTGTGCCATCAAGGAGCTGAAGCTGAAGACCAACCACATCACCATGCTTTTAAAGTGAGACCCTACACAATCAGTGCACAACAAAATGGCTATAAATCATCCTTTTTAATGAAATCTAGGAATCCTTACATCACTGAGGAAGAGCAGGAGGAGGAAGCCGTTAAGGAGTCCAACGAGGACAAGGGGAAGAAAAACAAAAATAAAGACAAAGGACAGAACAAGAAGCTGCAGAGGAACAAGCCCACGTTGGTGGATGTGGATATTGGCCTGTCAGCCTACGCCAATGCCAAAAAGTCAGTACAGATTAATAACTATAGTTGATCCCCACCGGCCTATTGCGGGGTTGATGATCCGAGACCCCCTTGTGATTAGTAAAAAAATACACATAATGGACATAAAAACAGCTATTTTTTACACTAAGCCCTATACCAGGGGTTTCCAACCAGTAGCTCGCCTGTTGATTTTAAGTAGCTCACAAAAGGATCAAAGAATATTTCCTTAAACTCTTTGTATTATTATCATAACTGTTCAATTCAGACATGATGCCTCTATTTAATTACAAATTACCACAAGCTAGCACAAAGACAATGACCACACATTTGTTTTCTGATAAAAGTTCAATTTAAAATGTTGCCAGTCATATAATTCATTTTTTTGTAAAAGTAGCTATGTATATAAACTGAACTAGAAAGAAATGCATACTGAAATACTGATTAAATTATTATTATTTTTTGTAACACAAAGGTGGGGTATGTTGGCGTGACCCTAGGATGCAGTGATAGTAGGTGACGCACCTCCTGGTACCCTAGCACCTCCAAAACCCTCAAATCTAAACTGCAAACATCTCAGAACAAGCTAGTCAGGTTACTGCTAGACCTCCACCCCAGATCCCACCTCACTCCTACCCACTTCTCTAAAGTGGGCTGGCTCAAGGTGGAGGAGAGAGTTAAACAACTTGCACTGAGCCTAGTCTATAAAATCCGCTACACCTCCCTGATACCGAAGTACATGTCAAACTACTTCCTTAACGTAAATGACCGCCATAACCACAACACCAGGGGGAGCTCCACTAACCACGTTAAACCCAGATTCCGAGCTAACAAAGGTCTTAACTCATTCTCTTTCTATGCCACATCAATGTGGAATGCGCTCCCAACAGGTATAAAAGAAAGGGCATCTCTATCCTCCTTCAAAACCGCAATAAAAGTTCACCTCCAGGCAGCTACAACCCTAAACTAACACCCTCCCTGGATTGCTAATAATCAAATGTAAACAATCAAATGCAGATACTTTTTCTTATGCCTTCTGATCTCTCTCTCTCTCTCTTTCTCTCTCTCTCTCTCTCTCTCTCTCTCTGTCTCTCTCTCTATATATTCACTACTTGATGTCCATATCCTACCCCCCCCCCCCCCACACACACACACACACACACCCCTGATTGTAAATAATGTAAATAATTCATTGTGATTATCTTGTGTGATGACTGTATTATGATGATAGTATATATGATAGTATATATCTGTATCATGAATCAATTTAAGTGGACCCCGACTTAAACAAGTTGAAAAACGTATTCGGGTGTTACCATTTAGTGGTCAATTGTACGGAATATGTACTTCACTGTGCAACCTACTAATAAAAGTCTCAATCAATCAATCAAACGTGCAGGTTAAAGAATTAAATTATTTACTTTGAGAGAGAAAATGTTAGTGCAAGACACGTAGGAGCAGCAGGGTAATACATGCACTCTGACAAAAAGCCAATAATGCAGCGCTAGAAAGGAGCGACAGCCGGACCTAAATAGGCTTGATTGGTAATAGAAAACAGGTGTACTGGCATGAGACCAAACAGAAAGCAAAGGTTTAGCAAAACAAGGGGTAAGGCAGGAAGTAAAACCAAAATAAGAGCACGAGGACAGGAAATCATACAGAACATAAGATAATAACTAACAAAGTCTGTCATGTAGGATCATGACATTGTAGATACCAACATTTTGACAAAAAATTAATAAAGTGTCATCCAGAGGGGATCAGCGTTTGTGATTGGCATTAAAAGGCATTACTCGCCAATGGGGATCACACACTTTTTCACAAAAAATGGCTAATACTAATCACTGTAAGGATTCTGACCCTATGTACCATATTTGTTATGATAAGGTGTTTATTAGTGGGGAGCATAATGCACTTTTATAGTAGTACGATGCTATATTTATAAATAATGACACTCAATTTAGATAAAATGTACATTACAATAGAACAGTGTTTTTCAAACACTGTTCCGCAGCACACCAGTGTACCGTGAGATATTGTCTGGTGTGCCGTGGGAGATCATGCAATTTCACTTAATTGGGTTAAAAATATTTTTTGCAAACCAGTAATTATAATCTGCAAATGTGCCGTTGTTGAGTGTCTGTGCTGCCTAGAGCTCAGCAGAGTAACCGTGTAATTCTCTTCCATATCAGTAGGTGGCAGCAGGTAGCTAATTACTTTGTAGATGTCGGGAACGGCGACGGTGGTTTGCAGGTAAAAAGGTATCTAACGCTTAAACCAAAAATAAACAAAAGGCGAGTGCCGCTAAGAAAAAGCATTGAAGCTTAGGGATGGCTATGCAAAACGAAGCTAAAACTGAACTGGCTGCAAAGTAAACAAAAACAGAATGCTGGACAACAGCAAAGACTTTCCGCGGGTGGAGCAGACGGTATCCACAAAGTGCGTCCGTACATGCCATGACAATCAACACCAAAATAGGAGTGCCAGAGAATAACAAACACTACACAGGAAAAACTCAAAAGAAGTCACGGCATGATGTGACAGGTCGTGACAGTACACCTACTGGTACTTTGAGACGGAGCTATAATGACGCATGGTTGGTTATGGTTTGAATTTATATCCAACAATTGCGAGAACGGCTTTTTACTGTCAATATCAGCTGCTGAGTTTCATTTTTTAATGTTTTCTGCTGGTGGTGTGCCTCAGGATTTTTTCAATGAAAAAAATGTGCCTTGGCTCAGAAAAGGTTGAAAAACACTGCCATAGAAAGGCGTTGCTAGTCATAACCAGATTATTCTCCCCTACATTCCATAATAACATGTACATACAGCAACATTTTGTCTTTGAAATGCACAATAAACACCAGCTTTACAAATGCCATGCCAGGAGCAGCACACAGTGCTATTAGTCGTAATAAATGTATGATATTTATTTATTCAGATTCTATGACTGCAAGCGCAGTGCTGCAAAGAAGGAGCAGAAAACCATCCAAGCAGCAGATAAGGTAAAATAGAAAACAAAGTCAACTCTCTCCAAACGTACAGTCAATGCCCACTGAAAATGTTCCACTGACTCCACACAAGGCCATGAAATCAGCAGAGAAAAAAACCCACCAAACCTTGAAAGAAGTCCAGACGGTGACTACCATTCAGAAGGCCAGGAAGGTCTATTGGTGGGTGGCGGTTTCACAGCTGCTGATTGCGCGTGTCTACGAGGTCACGGTAGACAATTGTCTGTGTCGTCCTCCTTTTTTGGCAGGTTTGAAAAGTTCTTGTGGTTTATCACCTCGGAGAACTACCTCGTCATCGCAGGAAGGGACCAGCAGCAGAACGAGATAATCGTCAAGCGCTACCTGCGGGCTGGTAAGGAATATTACTAATTCAGAAGTTGTTAGTTCTCTTAATTCATTGTCACAATCTGCCATTTGTTGCTAGGCGACATCTACGTCCATGCTGACCTCCACGGTGCAACCAGCTGCATTATCAAGAACCCCTCAGGTCAGTCTGTTTGTCTCCTGATTGTCTACACTGTAAATTTAGGAAGTTATGGTAATTCCTAATGAAGATATTCATCTTTGCTGCAGGTAATCCCATCCCCCCTCGCACCCTGACAGAGGCGGGCACCATGTCTGTGTGCTACAGCGCCGCCTGGGATGCTAAGATAGTCACCAGCGCTTGGTGGGTCCACCATCATCAGGTGAGACCAGTATAACAAGAAATTAGTTTATCTGTTGGATGTCAGACGTGTACAAAGTACGACCCGCTGTGTCTTTGTATTTTTACTTTATGGGCCGGCTGTACATTGTAGAAATGTAGAAACCCCAGCAAAAATGGGGAAAAATAGAGTGAAAAGGTTTGTTAAGAAAACAAGCTAAAATGTTCATCCTCATTAGAAATAGTAACAAAAAGCTTTGTCTTAAAAAAAGTTATGTCTCTATTGAATTTTGTGTATGCAACCCTCAGTGGAAAAGGTTTGGACACCCCTGATGTATACCGTATTCTTTGGACTATAAGTCGCAGTTTTTTTCATAGTTTGGCCGGGGGTGCGAGTTATACTCAGGAGCGACTTATGTGTGAAATTATTAACACATTACCGTAAAATATCAAATAATGTTGTTTAGCTCATTCACGTAAGAGACTAGACGTATAAGATTTCATCGGATTTAGCGATTAGGAGTGACAGATTGTTTGGTAAACGTATAGCATGTTCTATATGTTATAGTTATTTGAATGACTCTTACCATAATATGTTACGTTAACAAACCAGGGACATTCTCAGTTGGTTATTTATGCATCATATAACGTACACTTATTCAGCCTGTTGTTCACTATTCTTTATTTATTTTAAATTGCCTTTCAAATGTCTATTCTTGGTGTTGGGTTTTATCAAATACATTTCCCCCAAAAATGCGACTTATACTCCAGTGCGACTTATATATGTTTTTTTCCTTCTTTATTATGCATTTTCGGCAGGTGCGACTTATACTCCAAAAAATACGGTATATATGTGTACAAAGAAACCGCATAAATTAAATTATTTTACTCTAAAAAAAGACAGTACCTATGTATGTACGGCATAGTTTGTTTTATTTGAGACTTTTCTTTCATTTTTTGTTTTATTAATTTAATTAATCAATGTAGTTTTTTTTTTCATGTGTGTTTTTTTGTGTTATTTTAAATTTATGTCATGGAGAAAACAGTTACTAAAAATAGCCTGGCAAAGTATTTTTCTTCAACTCGCAAAAATAAATCCATCCTAAATTTTATTTTTACAAGACAGTTTTAATTTTATTATGAAAAAATATGCAATAATAATAATATTTCTTATAATATAATGGAAAAAAATCATTACGTAATGTACAAAAATATAAAATATAATTACATTTTGTACAATTATACATATTTTTGTGTAATATTTTTATTGAAAAATATGACATGATTTTAACTTGACTATTGATAAAATTGTTGAATTTGATCTTTTCTTTACTCTACAAAACAAAATATCTTTCATTTAACAACAAACCTAAACCCAGGAAATAAATACATGAAAAAAATATGATTAATGTTTATGGATCATAAAGTGCTTGTTGGATGCAGAAATACAAACTATGTCTGTAAAACTCATGTTACATAACAGAGCTGTGTATTTTTTTAGCATATCGTATTTTATAAATGCAGTATGATAATTATTTTGAGGTAGTATGTTGTAAAGGGCTGAAAGTGTGTATGATTTATTGATTCCAAGTGTTGCTGTTGTTGTAGGTGTCCAAGACAGCACCTACAGGAGAGTACCTGACCACTGGTAGCTTCATGATTCGAGGTATGACAAATGAATTCATATTTTAACACCCCTACTCAACAAAATGCTGAATCAATGCTTACTTTTGTCCTCAGGGAAGAAAAACTATCTTCCACCTTCCTACTTGATCATGGGCTTTGGCTTCCTCTTCAAGGTAAACGCACAAGCGTGTGTGTTAAAGCGTGTGTACGTCCAACATTTGTGTTGCAGGTGGACGAGCAGTGTGTGTTTCGGCACAGAGGCGAGCGTAAAGTAAAGACGGTGGAGGAGGACATGGAGGAGGTGGCCAACAGAACTGCTGAGCTGTTAGAGGAAGGGGAGGAGCTGATTGGTGCGTGTCCTATGGTGTTATGTTAACGTGCTAGCATCAGAAGACTGAGCGCATTGCCCTAGCAGGTGACGATAGCGGTGGTGAGGATGAAGCAGGAGGAGAGGAGGAGGAAAATAAGCTGCAGGTTGACGATGTGGAGGATACGAGGGGTAACGACTCGGAGGCAGAGGCGAGTGAAGAATTGAGCTACCCTGATACCACCATCGCCCTCACTCATCTGCAACCCAACAGGTACTGAAAGCATCGTCTTCCAAACACATCATGATAACTCGTATTGTTGGGTGTTTTTTTTTTTATAAACCATGCAGGAGCTCCCAGAAAGTCACCTTTAAAGAAGATGAATCCCCTCAGGTTCCCATCTTTTTTTCAACCACACGTCCAGTATGTCTTTAAGATGCATTATCAATGATTTTCTGCCCAGGCCGACGTCCACTTGCTGGGGAAGAAACACATGACAGCGAAACAGAGGCGGTGAGTTCACTTCACAATATAATAGTCGAGAATTTGCAATGAAACAGTTTTTTCCGTGTGAAAAAGTTAGCTTATTGACAAGCCAAGGCACATATTTTACATGAGAAAAATGTCACTGCTCACCGCCAGATGGTATACACATATAAATTATGTACCTTCTGCCATCTAGTCAAAAAATAATTTAATTATTTTCCCGTCACTACACACGACAAACAAACATTACTTTGTACTTAATAATCATCCATTTTGGATAGGGCTTGTTCTCATTAAGGTCACAGGTAAGATTGAGCCTAACATCAGTCAATCAATCAATCAATCAATCAATCAATCAATCAATCAAAGTCTATTTATATAGCCCTTAATCACAAGTGTCTCAAAGGGCTGCACAAACCACAACGACATCCTCGGCTCAGATCCCACATCAGTTGACAGCCAACGACAGGGCACATGTAAACGAACAAGCGTTCATACTCTTTGACTATAGAGGGTCAAATGGGACAAAATTAAACTAATAAATCTTTAAATAGTGACTTAAATGTGTCATTAATTAATTATAATTAAATACACAAATGTTTGTTAAATGTGTCATTACTTCATTTCAAATTACATTTATTTTAATCTTTAATTATTTAATGACTAATTATTAAATTAAATTGAATTTAATTAAATAGTTCTGTATATATATACCTGTATACACACAAGAATGTTGAAAGCTGCACAAACCACAAGGACATCCTCGGCTCAGATCCCACATCAGTTGAAAGCCAACCACAGGGCACATGTAAACGAACAAGCGTTCACACTCTTTGACTATAGAAGGTTAAATGGGACAAAATTAAACGAGTTAATAAATCTTTAAATAGTGACTTAAATGTGTCATTAATTAATTAATTATAATTAAATACACAAATGTTTGTTAAATGTGTCATTACTTGATTTCAAATTACATTTATTTTAATCTTTAATTATTTAATGACTAATTATTAAATTAAATTTAATTTAATTAAATAGTTAGTATATAGTATATATACCTGTATACATACAAGAATGTTGAAAGATGGCACCTGATGGCCATAAGACATAACTGCACTTTTTGTCCATATAGATAAAAATAGTGTTCATGTATGAGATTTGGGCTGCCAATTAAGATTATTGTTATTAATATTGAAATGATGTTTACTGATTGTTAGGTAAAGCAGTGTTGGGACGTGAACGTACTGTAATACCATCATAATAAACGTTATCCATATATCTAAAGACAAATATTAGTTTTTGTTATTCTTTAATAATATCGACTTGTCAGCTTTTTGTCATTACATGATGCCTTTATCGCTATTTTTACATTTTGATAGAGGGAATTTTTTAAAATAATTTTTAAGTCATGTACATTTATATGTACATGTAGATGCTGTATCGCAGGGGTGGGCAATTAATTTTCACCGGGGGCCGCATAAGCAACCCGAGCACTGCTGGAGGGCCACACGACAATATTTCAATCAATTTTTGCTCAATATTATTTTTGATATACCGTAAGATAAATAATAATGATGATAATAATAATAATAATTTAATTTAACTTAACTTAACTTTATACAAAAGCAGATTGCTTTTGATGGTCACTTTATCCTGCATTATCCAACATTTTTCCCCATCAGATTTGGACAACCACCTGTTGTTAAAAATAGTTTTTATTTTATATTGTTTTTTATATTGGTTTTATATGTAATTGTTTTTTCTTTTTATTCAGTCATTGGTGGAGCTAAGGATAATATTTGAATATTGTTTTTAATATTGTTGTGCAGCACTTTGGAAACATTTTGTTGTTTAAATGTGCTATATAAATAAAGTGGATTGGATTGTCACACCTGCCAGCTTGTCCCAACACGCATTTACCTCTGTGAACAAGTCAACCTGTGGTTGTCTCTTTAATTGACTGCATCAGAGCTCTCATCCAAAGTTAGCGAAAAACAGTCCATGTCTCCGGGCATTATCAGCGCAACAAAGTCCAATAAGCACTCCGTCAGAAAACGCCTTACTTTTTTTGGCGCTTTTGTGAGAAATGACGAAACTTGTCCTGACGGCTGCATCTCTGGGGGTGTGAAATATGGCACAAAGTCCTTGTTGGGTTTGCAGTTTTACCATCAACGCATCAGCCTCCCTTGCGCGCGCTTCATCAGACACATTCCGGTATTTTCCCTCGTGTTTCTTCGTGTAGTGGCGATTAAAATGATATTTAAACACAGCAACCTGTGTACCACACATTAAGCACACGGCTTTACCATTAATTTATGTAAATAAATACTTAGCAGTCCATGTCTTGTTGGAAACACGCCATTCCTCATCAACTTTTCTTTTTTTAGCGTCTCATCACTTGTCTCTATGCACCTTCACTCACAGGTTCCCCCCGGACATACGGCATAAATAACACATTTCAAAATAAAAGCAGCACAGTTGTATTGCGCGCACGACATAGATGTTTTTTAAACTTTATTTTGTAATTTGTAATTGCGCCGTTCAATTCACTCACAATCGCACACGCGCATACGTCCACACGGAAGTAATACAAATAACACTTTTCAAAACAAAAGCAGCACCGTTGTATTGCACACTCGACATAGATACTTTTTGAAATGTATTTTGTAATTTATGATTGGCCTCACGCGGGCCGGACAGGGATGCGCAAAGGGCCGGATGCGGCCCGCGGGCTGTACAATGCCCAGGTCTGCTGTATCGGGACAGATCCATTAAGAGTATGAGCAGAAATATGTCATACAGTAATTAACTATAGACAAAATAAAACATTAACAAAAGCTGTGTCACATGAATGTTTTTTGAAGTAACACCTTTGTGACATGAAAAAAACACAAGTAATGTAAAAAAAAAAACATGGCAATTACTTTTCAATATCAAAATAAAACACAAAGCAGTTTGGCTAATGAAGATGAAGTCTAATCAACAAGCTTTTTTCTTCTCCAATGCCTCCTTGTAGTTCAGTACAACAGTTTGGCCAACAAAAACAAAGAGGAGTGATACCTCTCATATAGAATACACAATCTTCACAGCCTTCGTTCAGTTCGATGAGATAACAAAACATTTTAGCCAGTATTGATGTTATTTGAACACTGGTACAGTTTGCAGTTAAATAAAGGACAAGTGAACATCCCAGTAAACAAACTAAAGACTTTATAAACAAGTTGTGACAACGTTCCCGACACATCGCCTGCTACATGTTTCCTCACCTCATTAACTCTCAGTCACAGCAGCTGAAGGTCGCTGTACTGAGAAAATAAAAGCAACGTCAAATAGTTTTTCTCCTTCGCTGTATACTTTTAATGTGGGGACAAGTGTCTCCCATATTGTCCACACCTGTCTCCATCTAAACACAGCAATGCGCTCTTAAGCGCACGCCAGGAAGCGACGGAAAATGACGTTAAACCAAGCGCTTGGCTCCGTTTTCTCTGAGGGGAAATCTTCGGAGCAAAGTCCGTGTAGTTAGTTCGCCATGATTAACAAGCCAAACGACGCCAGTGCCCATGCGCCTGACTTCATGTTGCCTAAAATGCATTAATAAATGACGGGTTTTCGGTAACTAAAAAATTACCGTAATTTCCGGACTATAAGCCGCTACTTTTTCCCCTCGTTCTGGTCCCTGCGGCTTATACAAGGGTGCGGCTTATTTACGGCCTGTTCTTCTCCGACACCGACGAAGAGGATTTCGCTGGTTTTAGTACGCAGAAGGAAGACGATGACACAATGATTAAAGACTGACTTTTCATATACCGGTAGGCTGGTTATTTTGATAACGTACAGGCGAGCACTTTGTATTACTTTGCACCGTTGTATTATTTGTACTCTGCACGAATGCTGTTCGCCATGTCAAAGATGTGAAAGTTTGATTGAATAATTGAAAGATTTATTGTTAATAAATGGGACGCTTTGCGTTCCCAAACAGTCATCTCTGTCCCGACAATCCCCTCCGTGGTAGCAGGAACCCCTATATACTACGGTAATTACACATCAAAACCCTGCGGCTTATAGTCGGGTGCGGCTTATATATGGAGCAATCTGTATTTTCCCCTAAATTTAGCTGGTGCGGCTTATAGTCAGGTGCGGCTTATAGTCCGGAAATTACGGTAGACTGTATAACTAACCGTTTGGAATTTTATCACAAATTATCATTACACCGTTTACCTTTACATCCCTAGTCCATTAACAAGTAAAAACTCAAGGGCGGTCACGGCATGTTCTTGCCGCCGTGGTAAATTCGAGACTTGGGGTTATCCTGCAGCGTGTAAAAAGTCAGACCTTCAAAATAAAAGCCAGTAAAATAAAGGCACTGCGCAGGCGACGCATGAGTTGGCAAACTGACAATGTCCCATATTTTAAAACGCAAGTGTTGCCAGGTATGCACACACGTGCTAAACAAGCAAACTTCACACACCGATGTCCAAACTGAGACTGGAGGGAATCAGTCGACGTTCTTCCTCTCATGTTTTTGTCTTCGGACTTTCCCTACTAGAGAGGAGAAGAAGAAAAAGCAGAAACCAGAGGAAGCGACCGACCCCGACAACAACACCGACCCCGACAACACCGACCCCACACCAGCAGCACAGGAAGTGGACCCCGGCTCAAAAAGTGTGACCGGCCCCTCCCAGGCGCCGCCCAAGAGAGGCCAAAAGGTTGTGAGAATTCTATTTGGTCATCTTTCATGGAAGCCTAACATGTGTGTTGTGTTTGTCACAGAACAAGATGAAGAAGATCCGAGAAAAGTACAAGGACCAGGATGATGAGGACCGGCAGCTCATGATGCAGCTGCTCGGGGTGGGTGTGGACACACTCACAACACACAAAATCAAATGCACACAAAATCACTGACCACAAACACACACACATACACACGCACGCACAGACAAAATCACACGTACACAATGGCCAATATACAATCACGCACACACACACACTCAATCACATATAAAGTCACAGAATTACACTATTTCAGACACACTTACAATCACACAGACACAAAATCACAAACCACACACATACACACACTTACCCACAAATACATAATCACACAGACACCAACATACAATCAGACACAAAATCACACACACAATCACATTATTGCATAAAAGTCACAAACCCACTCAAATCACATTCAGAGTCCTACAATTACCTACAATCACACACACGCAAAATTCCACACAATCCCACACACAAAATGACACACAAACACACACAATCATACACCACCATACAAACACAAACAGAACATCACACAAAATCACACAATTACAAACTGTCACACACACACATAAAATCACATGCACAATCACACCTACATAATCAAAATCACAAAGACAAAATCACTCAACCACACTCACATTCGCAAAAACAACCGCGCACACACACACACACACACACACACACACACACACACACACACACACACACACACACACACACACACACACACACACACACACACACACACACACAATGGCCAATATACAATTGCGCACACACACACACACTCAATCACATGTAAAGTCACAGAATTACACTATTTCAGACACACAATCACACAGACACAAAATCACAAACCACACACATACACACACTTACCCACAAATACATAACCACACAGACACCAACATACAATCAGACATAAAATCACACACACAATCACATTATTGCATAAAATCACGCACAAACAAAGTCACAATCCCACTCAATCACATTCAGTCTTACAGTTACACACAATCACACACACACGCAAAATTCCACACAATCCCACACACAAAATGACATACAAACACACACAATCATACACCACCATACGAACAGAACATCACACAAAATTAAACAATCACAAACTATCACACACACATAAAATCACATGTACAATCACACATACACGATCAAAATCACAAAGACAAAATCACTCAACCACACTCACATACGCAAAAACAACCGCACGCGCACACACACACACACACACACACACACAAACACACACACACACAAACACACACACACACACACAGTGACTTAAGAGCAAAGGTGTAAGACGTGGTCCTCTTAGTCAGCAGGTTCCACAAAGGAAGAGAAGGAGAAGGGAAAGAAAGGCAAGAAGGGAAAAGGGAAAGAGGAACTCCTCAGGAAGGCCGCCCCTCAGAAGCCTCCTCCGAAACCTCGCCAAGAGGAGACGGCGGCCAAAAGACCACAGCAGAGGACAGGCGAGGATGAGGAGGGGGCTCTTGCGGAACAAGAGGAGAAGGTATGTGGAGTTTAGTTGCTATGGTAACGTCAGTGTGTCAATCACATACTTTCTTTTATTTATGGGATATATTTGATGTGTCCTGTTACCCCTGTGTTTATGCAGAGGCTCTCATTTTGAAACTTTGAAAGTCTTCGTTCTGTTTCTGGTTTTGCTTATGTTCTGATCGAGGAAGAAATGTACCTTATTTAAAAAATATATATATTAAATCTTTATGCCATAATGGGGGGAGATTCTGTGATTGCAGCGCAGATTTTACATACTGTAAAAAGTAATAAAAACAATGAAAAGCTAAAATGATTAAGTAGTAACACAAGTACTTACATATATGTATACACACACGTGTGGAAATATGTATATATATATATATATATATATATATATATATATATATATATATATATATATATATATATATATATATATATATATATATATATATATATATATATATATATATATATAATATATAGTATCTCTCTAGGTCGTCTGAGGACGACCTAGAGAGAGATATATATATATAGAGATATATATATATATAGATATATATATATATATATTCCTCAATCCTCAGGAGATTGAGAAATCTCCTGAAAATTGAGGAAAACCCCTCATGAAACAGGCCTGTAGAGATGAAATAGTCTTGTGATTTTTTCCCACACATACATATTACGCTCTACCACGGTATCGAGCACTATTTTTCGGATAATCTAATTAAGACATATATATATAAATATTTTTTTAAATTTTTTAAAATATATATATATATTTTTATATATATATATATATATATATATATATATATATATATATATATATATATATATATATATATGTGTGTGTGTGTGTGTATATATGTGTTTACATATGTATGTATGTGTGTATATGTATATATACACACACATATACAGTATATACAGTATATATATATATATATATTTTTAAATATATATGTGTATATATGTATGTATGTGTGTATATATACATACATACACATTGTATATTGTATATATATATGAAGTACACTAAAAGATTGCACTATGTACAAATAATTTAAACAATTGTGACACCACTAACAGCTTGCTCATTTTGCAAATCACAGTATTTACATTAGTGTGTTATAGAGTTTTATGGCTGTGGGCAGAACTCTTCCTGCACTGTGGACCAGTTACAGTTACCTGTAGGGATACGTTGTGATGGTCTATGACCACTGCAACAGACACAAATTTAATATCAAGAAATCTACAATTGATAAAATATCTCACAGTATTTTACCCGGCAACCCAATAAAAAAGGTTCCAAGTATATTAGCATAGTCTATTATTAATGTATATTTATTACACACCCTGCTTTGACTGATATTGTGTGTGCTTTTAGGAGGACGACGTGGATCCAGACAACCCCGGAGCAGAGGTAGACTTCAAACGCCAACATTTAAAAACACAAATATGTTCAACAAGGTTCTGTCATGTTGTGTGTGTGTCAGGAAGCAGAGAACCTACTCACCTCTCTGACAGGACAACCTCACCTGGAGGACGTGTTGATGTTTGCAGTGCCCATGTGCGCCCCCTACAGCGCACTCTCCAACTTCAAGTATGTACAGTGTAGTGCAATTCCTTCATCGGCCACTAGAGTGTGATGGGTTTTTTTTGTACTGCCCAAAACTTTACAGGCATAAAGTCAAGCTGACACCAGGCAGTCAAAAGAAAGGCAAAGGTAAGACGTTCCTTTGGTGTAATGAAGCTGGAGCCTACCCCAGCTGGACTGGTGTCCAGACAATGAGAAGCTAAATTGCTACTTTGTTTATTTCTGTGTACCTTCCAGCTGCACGCACTGCACTTTTGAGCTTCATGAAGGCCAAAGAAACTTCGGCGAGAGAAAAGGATCTTCTACGCAGCGTCAAGGTAAAGAGTCGTCAACTACACAAGGAAATATAGTCTGTTTTTTTTTGTAAAACCATGACCCCGTCCTGCAGGATGGCGACCTGTCCAGGAACATGCCTGGCAAAGTGAAAGTGTCTGCTCCCAACCTGCAGGCGGTCAAGAGGAAGTAAAATGATCACCTTCTGTAGGTAATTGACATTGGACACTTGATTTAGTGTTGGATCATGAAAATGGATTCTGATGACCAAATCTCATCTTTGGAATGGAAAACAAATCATGTGAATAATAACACAATACAACACAGTTCTTTTTAGTGCCTCTCATTTTCACCCTCTAGAGCAGTGGATCTTAACCTTGCTTGAGATACCGATCCCCACCAGTTTCACCCTTCTTTAGTGAAAAATACAATGTTTTTTTTTTCAAATTTAGGACAAAGTTATGTTTTTTTACTGGTGCACAAAACGAACTGCATGAACATCACCTTGTTCAAAGAACAAAACCAACACAGTGCATAAACTCACAACAAATTACACACATGCAAATCAGTGTGACTTCTGCAGTTGCCGTATCCATAAAGCCAATAGGGAGAAGTTTTTATTCACACGATGAGCCGGGTGTGTCTTGACCTACGCTGCGGAGGCTCCGTCGAACCCCTGAGGCTGACTTACCGAACCCCTAGGGTTCGATCGAACCCAGGTTAAGAACCACTGCTGTAGAGCAGTGGTTCTTAACCTGGGTTCCTCCTTGTTGGAGGTACGGAACCCCACCAGTTTCATATGCGCATTCACCGAACCCGTCTTTAGTGAAAAATAAAATGTTTTTTTTCTTCTTTCAAATCCAAGACAAATATACATGTTTTTTTTTACTGGTGCAGAAAATGAACCGTGCATGAACATGACCTTGTTCAAAGATCAAAACCAACAGCGTGCATGAACTCGGAACAAATTACACACCTGTAAATCAGTGTGACTTCTGCTGTTGCCTTTGAGAGACCAGTTTAGATATGCGTGGCTTCACCATGGCAAGTGCCACACTCATCTCATTTTCACAGCAAAGTCTGTTCCTTTTCTTTGTTTTTATGTCCAGCACCCTCGAAAAGGATTGCTCGCAAAGACTAGGGGTATCCATAATTCGCCGATAGGGAGAAGTTTTTATTTACACGATGAGTCTGGTGTTTCTTGACCTCCGCCAAACCCCTAGGGTTCGATCGAACCCAGGTTAAGAACCACTGCTCTAGAGACAGCATGAGGTACACCACACTTGTCTTTATACGCATGTCAGATGTGTAGCGATTGATTTGTATTGTGGTTGTCGTTAGTCCTGTTGTAAAGTCATCCCTAGTTTGCTGTGCGAAGGACCTTTTAGTGGGCTTCATAAGCGACCATCTTGCTAAGGTGAGCTGCAACAACAGGACACTTTACCTTCTAGTTAAAGACGACTTGCCAAAGTATAAAGACTGGAAATATCACTTCAACACGATATCAAAGGCCAAAAGTTAAAATATGACAAGAGATATCAATCTAGGGGTGAACTGGTACGGTACAGATTGCTGGTATCTGGGAATCGATACCGGTGATAATAACTTTTATTTATGATGCACTTTTCATTCTCTACTTATTAAAAGACATCCATCCATCCATTTTCTACCGCTTGTCCCTTTCATGGTCACGGGAGGTGCTGGAGCCTATCTCAGCTGCATTCGGGCGGAAGGCGGGGTACACCATGGACAAGTCGCCACCTCATCGCAGGGAGGGCCAACACAGATAAACAACATTCACACACTAGGGCCAATTTAGTGTTGCCAATCAACCTATCATAAAAAAGAAAAAAAATGCGTAACACCTCACACAATTTACAGATGAAAATTCGCTGTAAGCTTTTTTTTTTTAAAAAGGTAGGTCTTAAAACTTTTTTAAAGCATCCACTGAGGTGATCAGGATGGGCATTTCACAGACGAAGGGCGGCCGCTTCAAAAGCCTTGTGGTCTTGAGCTGTGTCCTGGGTGCGAGCTGATGGAATCAGTGGGGGCATCACTGTGCAGACAGTGGTGGGTGTGCAGGAGAACCTTGTATACATTCGATGTGGGCAAAGATGAAGGGTGTGGAGAATTGGGGGGGATGTGCTCGTACTTCAACAGCTTCTTCAGGATTGTTCTGAACATACTGGAGCGTTTGGGGGCTCCTACCAATGCTCCCAATGAGGAGTGCGTTACAGTAATCCAACCTGGAGGAGACAAAGGCATAGACGAGCTTCTCCACACCTGGAAGGGAGAGGAAAGGGCGGAGTTTGGAGATGTTAGAGTTGAAAGAAGAAGGTTTTGCAGATGTGGTTGACATGATTGTTGAAGGACAGGTGGGGGTCAAACTTGACCCCAAGGTTGGTAACAGAATGTTGTGGCCTGAGCAGAGTTGTTGAGGGGTATCGGTTTGAATGGCTTCTGTTTTTGAGCCATTCAGCTGCAGGAAGTTTTGGCTCATCCATGCGTTTATCTCCTCCAGGCAGGAGCTGAGACGAGCAATAGTAGCAGACCTTAAGGTAGAGTTGTGTGTCATCAGCACAGCAGGGGAAGCATGTACTGTACATGGCGAAGAGGGACTCAACGGTGCCAATGTTCGGTACCTTTGTATGTGTTAATAAATGTTAATTGATAATAATTGTATTTTTATGTGACAATTAAAAATGAGCTGATTATGATAAATGTGCTGTCCAGTTCTTATATCAGGTTTTGAGTCTCATTACCACTCCCAAGACCTTATATGGCAGTACTGTATAGACCAGGGCTATTCAACTACATAATGAAGAAGGCCGCAGTTTTAAGAGCCCAGGGGACATTGATATTATTACTGTGTACAACTATTTTACCTCCAGGTACCATTAAAGAAACCTTGACCTTGAAATGTGGATGTTTCGTCAGAAAGGGCCTCCACAGGTTGTATTCCTTTGAGAATGTGTTTACTTAATCGTAAAGTAAACACATGGGCTTTCACAATGAACTGTGAATACATTAATTATTCTGCTCTCGCTACTCATTTCCAGCGGGGGCAGCTAAAGAGATAGTCTACAGTATGAAGAAACACTTCTTCCTTCATTTAGGTTTGTAAGATATATAAATAGAAACATTACAAAAGTATAATGTCCATTGTGTGTTTGACCTAAATAAAAAAGGTTTAGTGTAAAACATTGACACAGTAAACTACAGATGTTGACATTTTGCACCTCTACTCAGATTTAGCGCTATAATATTAAAAGAGCTTTGATCGCTAGAGTTACTCAGCCGAAAACACGACCACGAATACCAAAGACATCACTAAGTCAACGGTCCGACAGGAAACATGACTCGAGTACTAAAAGAAGTCAGATTTTCGCAATTTGGATTTTTTTCTGGGTCGATAGTGCCATTTTTGGTTTAAATAAGTAGTCTTCTTCTACCCACTCTACTGACGCTTCATTGGTGTTGCCCCTAATTTGAATGGTGTGTAATTTGTCCCTAGTTTGTCTATCTGTGTTGGCCCTGCGATGGGGTAGCGACTTGTCCAGGGTGTACCTTGCCTTCCACCCGAATGTAGCTGGAACAGGGCCTATCTCCAGCCCCCCCGCGACCCTGAGAGGGACAAGTGGTAGAATATTGATGGATGGACCAAGCCTATTTGGGCGATGGTCGGCAGGCCAAATGAAAAGCTTTGGCGGGCTGCCAGCTGAATGGGCCTGGTATAGGCTATTTATGGTATGTTTGACAAGGAAGTAGCTTTTTCCATGAAGCTGGATGTGTTATGTTGCGCCCTACAAAGTGCTTATACTGTAAGTATTGTGCTTATTGCACACCAGCTGTTTGATTATCACATTCACCTTAGTGGTGGTTCTCATTACTATATTTGGAGGTGTTGCCATGGAAAATTGCAAATGCTAATAATGGCCTGTTTATGGCAAATCCAAAGTAAATAAGTATCAAACCAGAGTATTTTGAAAGAGGAGCCTTACTTTTAACATTGGTGACTTTTCTACCAAGCATACTTACGTTGATAGAGTTTGGCTGAGTCCGTCCTGAGTTATAGTTAGTGAGCCGCTGTTTAGCCATGTCACGTGCAACAAAGGTATCGAGATATGGCACCGTTGGATTTGATGTGAATCGGTACCCGGTAGTACCGACAAAATTTGGTTGGTGCCCATAAAAGGACCAAATTTGGTACCCATCCCTATCTCAATCCAGTGGAGAATAAATATCAGTGTCCAAATATACACACACACACACACACACACACACACACACACACACACACACACACACACACACACACACACACACACAACTGTGATTACAGACTAAATATTGATCTGAATGGGGTGATTACCTGTACAATTATTTACTTTTCATATTTATAATTCACTGACACAAATGAGTAAAAATCTGTTTTCACTTTACCATTAAATGAGCTGCGTTCTTTTTCAAATACTGGTCAAAAAGCCAAATAACATTGACCATGATTTCATTTAGAAAAGCAATAAAAAGAAGAAATATCCAAGAGGGGGTGAATACTTTTGTAAGGCACTTGATGTACATTTACGAAGGCGCTTGACACGGAGTGTGTATCGGGTTAACTATGTATGGATCTTCAAATGCTTTTAATGTGTCGTATTGAGGTGAAGGCTGAAGGATATAACGGAACAGCGACAGCTCTTTTAGTTTGTTCAGAGATGACTCATTTAGCTAGATGTGTCACGTGTTCGCTAAATAAATGATAAATGGGTTATACTTGTATAGCGCTTTTCTACCTTCAAGGTACTCAAAGCGCTTTGACACTATTTCCACATTCACCCATTCACACACTGATGGCGGGAGCTGCCATGCAAGGCGCTAACCAGCAGCCATCAGGAGCAAGGGTGAAGTGTCTTGCCCAAGGACACAACGGACGTGACTAGGATGGTAGAAGGTGGGGCCAAAGCTGATGCTTAAAGTACACCAATATATTTTATTCATTACAGAGCACAATTAAAAAGAACCTTACATACTGTACAATATGTGACTTACACTTAAAACATTGTCCTTTTTATAGTCCTTGAAGTTTGCTGTAAAGATAGAAGATAACAGTAATATGATTCATTATTCTTGTTCAAACGGCAGACAATTTGTGGATCAAAATTCTCACCTGTCCTCAACTGTTCTGTTAGATGGATAGTACACCTTAAATGTAAAACCACTCTTTGGGAAAGAGCCCTGTGATGAAAACATGATAGTAATCAGAGATGGACTGTAAAAAATAAACCCTACAGAGATAAAATAACATACCGGGTTGACACAGAGGCAGTCGACGTGGTTGATGGTGAAGGGGTCGTACTTGTCCGCAAACACCACAACATCAGGGACTGGGTATACTCGTAAGGTGTAGTCGTACGCCCAAAACACGGGGCTGACGTAGAGAGGAAGCGGCGTGAGGTGAGCCTGGGACAGGATGGTTCTAACAAACTGAGAACAAAAAGTGAGCAGCTGCGCCAAAAAAGACATTTTCCATAATTGTTGGGAGACTCACGTGGTTTGGAATGTCCAGACTGCTATTAGGTAAACCCACACAGTTCCTGCACATCTTGTTGACCAGGTCCTCTCTGACCACCACCATCTCCTGGCTGCAGTACTGGATCCTGAAAAGGTACATGAGGAAAATATTTTGTTGTGTTCTTCATTATTTAATCAGTGGTGTGCCGTCAGGGCCAGCAAGGCCTTCTCTGCTGGCCTAACATAACCAGAAATCATGATCATAATTAAAGATACAATTATTTTATTTACTTTCCCTAAATATCTAAAATTATTCATATTCTTTTCATGTCACATTATGCACGTTCCAGTGCTGTTGTTTTTAGTTTTAGTTTGTATCCAATCAGAATTCAGCTAGCTTATGTTGCCATGCTGTACCAAATCTGCCAGAAGCCTTCAGAATCAACAATGCGGGCGTCAGTGCGCTGTAAGTGAACGGGGACATACAGTTGATAGACAGTTGCGATAGCCAATCAGATCACGAGTTGTCAGTAAGGCCTTCTAGCTCGTCCTGTAATTGGATACTCAACGGGACCATTAGTGGATGAATTTGAGAACACATAGAAACAGTTGCGATAGCCAATCAGATCACAAGTTGTTGACAGTAGATGTTCTGTTACAACTAAAAGTTGTAAACTCTTGTTGTTAAAGTGTGTCATGCTTGTCATTGAATTAACATTGTTACGTATGTATTTGTCGCCATCATGTGGTCAGGGCAGTTAATATATATATGAGAAGTGTGTACTTCGAATCAAACTTTATTAACCGGAAGTTCCATAAGCCAAGCAGATAAATTTACGGTATATGTTTTAATTGCTGATGCGTTTTGATTTATTTTTAAATGCGCCAGAAAATAACCCGTTTTGTATACTGTTGATGTGGTACAATGCCCAGTAGGGTGTAAATGTGTTCCTGTATAGTATTTATCCAGCAATCATCATGTGGTGACATAAATTATTTTGAGAGGTAATCATTGAAGTCGGACATCACTAAAGGCCTAGGTGGGAAACGCACGGCCCGCCACTGCATTTAATCTACAGTACCGTGGTACTTCAACCAACTAACTTCACTTTCCCCCCCCCACAAAAGAACTTTATAGACAGACATGGCATTACAATCTCTCATAAATCCGTGCAATAACAATATGAATTTAAAAATACAAAAGTATACGTGAATAAAACAAAACAAAAAATCAATAGAGTATCTGCTTATGAACAAGAGGAGACTAGCTATAACTTACGCACGCACGCACAAGAAGCTATAGCAGTGCCCTTAAAAAGCAAATTCCACTTTTATTCTTAAATAGATTACTTTTACACACAACACTCAATAATAAACATGTTTTTTGCAGATTAATACATTAAAAAGAAATCACACGCTAGTAAGTATTTGCAGCCATTTTGGCAAAATTGAAGGGGGGTTCGTCCTGTTTCCACTGATCATCCTTGAGAAGTTTGCACAGCTTAATGGACGTGATATTTAGAAAGGCACACACCTGTCTGTACAAAAGGTACGTGTCCTACAGTTGACCACAAAACCCAAGCATGACGTCCAAAGGAGGATTGTTTCTAGGCACAATTCTGAGGAAGGGTACTGAAACATTTCTGTGGTTTTTAAAGTCCCAATGAGACCCGTAGCCTCTATCAGAAGTTTGGGACCACCTCAGACTCTTCCAAGAACTGACCGGCCATCTTAACGAGCCTAGTCCCAGAGGTAACTTAAGACAGGGTTTCCTAAAATTCTAACTTCTCACACAAGCAGACCAATACTCGTGAGTTTTGTCTGTAACAAGGTCTAAAAACGTCTCAATGTAGGGACAAAGTCAAGTACAAGTACTGGATTGCAGAACTGCGTCACATGGGGCTCTGCTCCCTCTAAAAGCAGAGCAGCGCTGTGCCTAAATGTTGCCCAGAAGACAAGGTCACAACAGACATTTGCATAACTCTTTGCATTCACTTATGAGGCAAGTGAGTAAAAGAAATACTTTTCCAAGACATTTGACCTTTTTTTCCCCATTTTCCAGAAACCAGACTTAAATCCGAAACAACTGTGAATACTTACTTGTTTTGTTATATGTAATTAATTTGACAGTATGAGACATTGGGTGTAGAATTTAGACCGGGGAGGGAAAAAAAAAAAAAGAATTTAGGAATAAGGCTGTCACATGAGAAAATATGAAAAAAGTAAAGCGCTGTGAATACTTTCTATATCTTCACTCACTGCTACACAGTCACAGAAGATTGACATCAAAGCTAGTAGACACTTGTAATCAAGCCAACCAGGACTAGGTCAAAACAGGAAGTAGAAACCTACCAAAAAAAACCCAACAATGCAATAAATTGCACATAGGTGTTTTTTCCAGTCGTTTAAACATAAAAAGGTACTTTTGTGTCATTTTGGCTCATTTTAAGTTGTAAAAATCCTGGACTACTAGAGTCCATGTTTACCTGCATGGGTTGGTGGTAAAGACGGAGAAAGGAACCCTCTGTCTGAACTCCTCAGTGATGTGATCTGCCAGTGGAGGTCTGTTGACAAACATCACTCATTTATTTTCAAATGCTCATATGCTAATTTAAAAAATGTATTTCATGTGTACAAGTGGACATATGCTTTACCGTGGCAGGATGTTGCCTGGACCAGGGTCCTCAGGGCCGGGAACAAACACAAATCGACTACTGCAGGAGCAGTCAGGCATTGAAGCAGATGTTTTTATAAATACATACAATATATTCTGTACCTGCTGTGTATGCTGGGATGTGCACAAATGCTATCTGCTAATGTCTTCAGCGACTCTGCACACAGAATAAACACCGTACTGTTTATTTGAACATTACATACAAACATTTCATGAGTTGAAATAAGTCACCTTTGAGGGATTTGATTTGAGTTTTTCCATAAGGAACCGAAGAGAAATTTCCACAAAAGATGAAACAAGTGGGTGGCATTGCAGCATAGCCTTGGGACAGAACAATAAACACAAGAATAAATCATACATTGCTAAAATATGGTCTATATACACATACATATACAGTATATACACATACTGTATATACATGTATATATATATATATATATATATATATATATATATATATATATATATATATATATATATATATATATATATACACACACACATGCATATATACATATATATATATGTACAAACCCCGTTTCCATACGAGTTGGGAAATTGTGTTGGATGTAAATATAAACGGAATACAATGATTTGCAAATCATTTTCAACCCATATTTAGTTGAATATGCTACAAAGACAACATATTTGATGTTCAAACTGATAAACATTTTTTTGTTGTTGCAAATAATCATTAACTTTAGAATTTGATGCCAGGAACACGTGACAAAGAAGTTGGGAAAGGTGGCAATAAATACTGATAAAGTTGAGGAATGCTCATCAAACACTTATTTGGAACATCCCACAGGTGAACAGGCAAATTGGGAACAGGTGGGTGCCATGATTGGGTATAAAAGTAGATTCCATGAAATGCTCAGTCATTCACAAACAAGGATGGGGCGAGGGTCACCACTTTGTCAACAAATGCATGAGCAAATTTTTGAACAGTTTAAGAAAAACCTTTCTCAACCAGCTATTGCAAGGAATTTAGTGATTTCACCATCTACGGTCCGTAATATCATCAAAGGGTTCAGAGAATCTGGAGAAATCACTGCACGTAAGCAACTAAGCCTGTGACCTTCGATCCCTCAGGCTGTACTGCATCAACAAGCGACATCAGTGTGTAAAGGATATCACCACATGGGCTCAGGAACACTTCAGAAACCCACTGTCAGTAACTACAGTTGGTCGCTACATCTGTAAGTGCAAGTTAAAACTCCTATGCAAGGCGAAAACCGTTGATCAACAACACCCAGAAACGCCGTCGGCTTCGCTGGGCCTGAGCTCATCTAAGATGGACTGATACAAAGTGGAAAAGTGTTCTGTGGTCTGACGAGTCCACATTTCAAATTGTTTTTGGAAACTGTGGACGTCGTGTCCTCCGGACCAAAGAGGAAAAGAACCATCCGGATTGTTATAGGCGCAAAGTTGAAAAGCCAGCATCTGTGATGGTATGGGGCCAAGACATGGGTAACTTACACATCTGTGAAGGCACCATTAATGCTGAAAGGTACATACAGGTTTTGGAGCAACATATGTTGCCATCCAAGCAACGTTACCATGGACGCCCCTGCTTATTTCAGCAAGACAATGCCAAGCCATGTGTTACATCAACGTAGCTTCATAGTAAAAGAGTATGGGTACTAGACTGGCCTGCCTGTAGTCCAGACCTGTCTTCCATTGAAAATGTGTGGCGCATTATGAAGCCTAAAATACAACAACGGAGACCCCGGACTGTTGAACAACTTAAGCTGTACATCAAGCAAGAATGGGAAATAATTCCACCTGAGAAGCTTAAAAAAATGTGTCTCCTCAGTTCCCAAACGTTTACTGGGTGTTGTTAAAAGGAAAGGCCATGTAACACAGTGGTGAACATGCCCTTTCCCAACTACTTTGGCACGTGTTGCAGCCATGAAATTCTAAGTTAATTATTATTTGCAAAAAAAAAAAAAAAAGTTTATGAGTTTGAACATCAAATATGTTGTCTTTGTAGTGCATTCAACTGAATATGGGTTGAAAAGGATTTGCAAATCATTGTATTCCGTTTATATTTACATCCAACACAATTTCCCAACTCATATGGAAACGGGGTTTTTATATATATACATATATATACACACACATATATATATATATATACACATATATATATACACACACATATATATATATATATGTGTATATATATATATATATATATATATATACACATATATATATATACATACATATATATATATATACACACACACATATACATATATACATATATATATGCACACACACACACACAGTAAAGGCCAAAAGTTTGGACACACCTTATTTCAATGCGTTTTCTTTATTTTCATGATTATTTACATTGTAGATGTCACTGAAGGCATCAAAACTATGACACCTGTGAAGTGAAAACCCTTTCAGGTGACTACCTCTTGAAGTTCATCAAGAGAATGCAAGAGTGTGCAAAACAGTGGTCAGAGCAAAGGATGGCTATTTTGAAGAAACTAGAATATAAAACATGTTTTCAGTTATTTCACCTTTTTTGTTAAGTACATAACTCCACATGTGTTCATTCATAGTTTTGATGCATATTCATATATATATATACGTATATACACACATACATATACTGCAGTAGTATTGGCCACTTGAGATCAAACCTTTTCAGCATTGTGGCCACTGATTGGCTTAGCCTCAGGCGTCATTACTATATTGGATTAAAAGAGTGTAAAGGATGTTCTTTAGAGGGCTCCCATAATGTAAAACATGTATTTAGAGTGAGCAGGTTTTTATGCTTTGTTTATAAAATATAAAAAATTAATGATTACTACTTCACTCTGAACACCACTTATCTTCCCCTAAATCAGGGGTCGGCAACCTTTACCACTCAAAGAGCCATTTTGACGAGTTTCACAAATTTAAGATAATAATGGGAGCCACAAAACCCTTTTGAAATTTAAAATGAAATAACACTGCATACAAAGCTTTTTTTTAAACTTTTGGGCTATGTTTAAACCAAGGGTCTCAGACACACGCTCCGGCCCGCACCTTATTAAGACAATTTAATGTTAGTACGGCCCGCGAGTTTTACTTTAACGGCGCTTGACAGCGTCATACTTGCCAACTCTCACAGTCTTTCCGGGTAGGGCGTGTTGGTACTGTTTTTAGCGCCCTCTACAGTCTTTGCAAACAGCATACCTGATCGGCCACATGTTGAATGCAGCTTCTGCTTGCACACGTAAGTGACAGCAAGGCATACTTAGTCAACAGTCACACAGCTTACACTGACGGTGACCGTATAAAACAACTTTAACACTGTTACGTTACAAATATGCGCCACACTGTGAACCCACACCAAAAAAGAATGACAAACACATTTCTGGAGAACATCTGCACCGTAACACAACATAAACACAACACATTGAATACCCAGAATCCCATGCAGCCCTAACTCTTCCGGTCTACATTGTACACCCCCGCTACCACCAAACCCCGCCCACCTCAACCGATGCACGAAGGGGGGTGGGGAGGGGGGTTGATGTGTGGGGGGGTGGTGGTGGTAGCGGGGGTGTACAATGTAGACTGGAAGAGTTAGGGCTGCATGGGATTCTGGGTATTCGTTCTGTTGTATTTATGTTGTTTAACGGTGCGGATGTTCTCCAGAAATGTGTTTGTCATTCTTTTTTGGTGTGGGTTCACAGTGTGGCACATATTTGTAACGTAACAGTGTTAAAGTTGTTTTATACGGTCACCGTCAGTGTAAGCTGTGTGGCTGTTGACCAAGTATGCCTTGCTGTCTCTTACGTGTGCAAGTAAAAGCTACATACACCATGTGGATGGGCTGGCACGGTGTTTGTACAGGCTATAGAGGATCAGATTAAGTTGTTAAGGTGATAACTGGAGAATATTTAACCCGGGAGATTTCTAAAAGAGGCACTGAGATCCGTAAGTCTCCTGGGAAAATCGGGAGGGTCGGCAAGTATGCAGCTGAGCCGCATCAGAGTGGTCAAAGAGCCGCATGCGGCTCCGGAGCCGCGGGTTGCCGACCCCTGCCCTAAATGTAAAAACAATAAAAATGAGGTTGTTCCGTCGTTCAAGTGAACAATTGAGGCGCAGCTTCTATAAGATGCTAACTACATGACTAGCATACCTGAGAACATGAGGTTGAGCTTCTCCATCACTTCCACGTTGTCCAGCCACACGTCCGAGACAATAACAAACATGGCGTCCTCGTTCTCTTCCTCCAGCTGCTTGAGCTTGGCCGACGCCTTCACAGACATGGCGGACGGACCGCCGAAAAAGTTGACATTGCCAAAGTACGCCCTGACAATGGAAAGAGGACGACAAGGTTGTGACAAAAACTGTGCAAGGTAGATAATTTCCCTTAAACCCTTTTAAGACCTTGTGGCTGATGAAGGTTCTATTGGCGGAGTACCAAAACCATTAACGTGGAACACTGAGTCCTCATACCAACCTGCCACACACACAAAACTGCTTTCAAGCTACCGAAAGGACAGAACACTTTGTCACCGCTGTGCAAAATGCACGTCTTTAACAAGTAATTCCATCTTACCCTCAGCCAGCACAAAACTGGATTCTGTGTAAAGTCCGTTATGAAACTGGTGAAAGCTAAATGAAGGCAAATAACTTGAAATAATGCATCGCGTGAAGCAGTTTTATATTTTATAGATGAAAGGATATTGCTTTAGATATGTTGAGCTCTACTGTTCCTGTTGGATCCTCCAAGTGGTATTTCCCCTTCAAAATAAAAGCAATAGCAAAACATTTTAGACACACACAGACAACATTGGCATGTCTTTTTTTTAAATAGTGACCCACCTCTTTCAGTTGTGTGATCATCCCCAGCACAATCACACCTCCCATTTTGGACGTGCTGCCGAGCAAAGCTTCAATTGGCTTTAGCTGGAGAACACAAAATAATCTGCTGGTTAGATGACAACAAACAGTAGCTCTAATTGACGCCAGACCCCAATAAATCTATTAGTCTGCTTGAATAGAGAAAAGCAACACCTGAAATAGTGACAACACACACTGCCTGCAGAGCCAACATGGCATCTCTGCAGTTGACTATACAAACATACTATACTAGATAAGGAGATATGATAGAATTAAAAATTACCTGAAATTTGTTTTGATTCTCCACTACAGCAGCTCCAATGGCAGGCAGGGTGAACAGCTCATGTCGCCGTGTACGCTATTAAAACACGTAAAAAAAAAAAAAAAGTCATTCAAAGCACATGGAAGTCATACAAATAAGAATGAACCAGAGGCTGGCTGACCTGCTGTAAAATTGTGTAGCGCTCACGAAAAAGTTCTGCTTTGTCTCTGGCGCCTCCGCACAAGCTTGGAGTCGGATGACCGGTCATACTGATGCTGGGAAGTGCAAACAAGCAGCTAAATAATACTGATAAAGCCTGGATAGCGGAAGGTCGACCAATCAGGTCAATGGTCCCGCCCACCACCTTCTGATGGGTGACTTTGACCAATTAATCTAGCTCAGGGGTGTCCAAACTTTTTAAGTTGGTCTTTGAATGTATGTATACGTGTACGTACATACATACTGTACACACACACACACGCATAACTTATACATTATATATGTGTACATATTATACAAATACAATGGCTATATAATTAAAATAATTGGCTATTAGGAGTATGTTAAAGTTCGACTCCTAACCTTGTTTACTTCTGTGACGACCTTCCTAAAAATGTTATCAGTTAGAAATATCAAGCAGCAAAAATGCGCCAAACGTGGGTAAGTGTGGAGAGAGTGTTTTGCTTTTTCCCCCATCATGCATTGTAATGGATTTAGTGGGTGTAGTTTTGAATTTTTAATGGTGCTTGGACATTTTTTAGAATATCCACAAAGTTCGATAAGCAGGTTGTGTTATGTGTGACCATGTGTGTTCACTTTTTGTGTTGGTTGCGGTTTTTTTCTTTGCTTTGAATTTGGTTATATTATTTACTTCAATGTACAATTCATGGTCATTGACCTGATTTACTCACGTTGTCCACAAGTTGGCGGGAAAATTTGCAACAATCAGATTGTTACTTATTTGAAATTAGTTTGAAAACACCCCATGGGCTAGATTCCTTATGAAACTTATGATGTCTCATAGGCCAAACTGAAGACACATAGTTTGGACACCCCTGATTCAGCTCATGTTGCATGTCATGGTGCTTTTCAACACGGCATACAGGGACATTAACTAAATAAATAGGTAAATGAATTGGTGACAAACAAGTATAATTCGTAATTGTTACTATATTACCGTAGTCAGTAATTATTAATACAATTATTTGTAATTATACAGCATTTCACAATTTCTTTAATAAATGGAAAAATAAATATATAATAATATCATTTAAATAAATTATTCCACATGTAATTACTAATGAAGCTGTGTTTGATTTGGCTTCACATGTGTGTAAGTTTGTCACTAAAATCCTCCATATATCACCATCATTAACTCTAATTCACAATTATATAAAATAGGTCAACCCCAAAGTAATACTACAGTAATACAATTTAATCATAAAACAAAGCAGGTCTCTCCACGTGAATAATTATCTTCTTATTGTCGCTTTATATCCATATTGTACTGAGCAACAAAGAGTTACTACATTTAACAAACGGGCATCATTTCCGGTTCTATGGTCACTGTGACCTATTTGACAAATAAATAAACAAAAAAGCCAAAGTAAAATCGTTAGATCAGTGGTTCTTAACCTTGTTGGAGGTACCGAACCCCACCAGTTTCATAAGCGCATTCACCGAACCCGAACCGTAATCATAAAATGATGTTATTATATTAAAGACACACTAATAAAGATATATTTTACATGTACACATGATCCCATGTTTACATCTCATTGTGCAACATGTGAATGTTTTAGTGGGAACTAAATGTGATATCTGAAAGGGGTACACATTATTTCCAAAGCAGGACCCCCCACCCAGACATATAATACTAGTACACAGCTCATGAAAAACAATATGTTATAGTCATTGTAAGTGGGCCAAAACACTTATATTAGAAAATAATCTCATGGAAATGACTGCTGTCATTTGATTATAATAATAAAACAACGAAATTGTTATTTAGTCAGGTTAGGGACAGGTGTGCTACAGATGTGACTACAGTGTATGTGCACGTCTGACGTCGCTCACATGTGCTCCACATGAATGCTCTAGGAGTTTTTGCATTTGCTCACACAGAAGGAACATTAGAGGGAACATTGTTTGGGGGTATCCATAATACGCCGATAGGGAGAAGTTTTTATTTACACGATGAGTTGGGTGTGTCTTGACCTCCGCGGTGGAGGCTCTGCCGAACCCCTGAGGCCGACTCACCGAACCCCTAGGGTTCGATCGAACCCAGGTTAAGAACCACTGAGTTAGATAGTCCCAGTCACATTGAAATTGTAATGCACCATCAATTTTTGCCCATATTTTATGTCACAAATGTCCCCTGGAATTCAAATGGTACCACTTTATGACACTCCGCTGATCACTACGGGGAAACATTGCCTTTTACTTACGGCACAAACTTCTTACGCTCCGCATTGTAAATGTATCTGGGCACGTCGAAGGCTCCAATGATGTTGAAGACGTTATTTCTGCAAATAAAATAATCCGGTTCGCAATCATAGTGACAAATCTCACGCGATCAATGACCAATCTTGCTTACAGGGCTTCATCTGAGGATTGAGAGCAGTCCTGCACGGCATTTTCCACCACAGACTGCTCGATCATGCTAGACGACACTGTGGGAAAACAAATCATATTACAGTTCTGAGCATGCATATTCGGTATCGTATACTGTACATGACAGTACATGGCTGCTTCTCCACGGCATCCAGGACTCTTCCAATGACATCATCCAGCTCTGAGGGGTCGACAGAGAGCAGGGCCTCCACCAGGTACTTGGTAGCCTCACTGGACAATAAGACAAAACCAAAATGTTAGATGCAATATTCCAGTATTATGTCTGTAAACTACAAACGCAATACACAAACTGTTAATGTTGGGTTGTACTCATGAATAGTGTTATCCAATGACAAGAAGGGTAGTGGATACACAGAATTAAGACAAAAGCGAACATGGTTACAAAAAAGTGTGAAAAGTATCATTTTACACTAAAACGGGGACAAAGCAAAATGTAGAGTTAATCCATTAGCTATGCTAGTTCTAAACCAGCGCGACGTGACATTAAACGTAAGAACACCGAGTAGGGTTTAATGAGTTAAAGTTACATACGGTCGAAGAATAAGTCCTCGCATCTTGAATTCGGCGGAAACTTTAGACTTAATTTTGCGAGCGACGTCCATCTTTTTTGTTGACGTTACTCGCCCCGCCGCTCAAGCTTTGGCGCTAAATATTTTTACTTCCGCCACAAATGTCGTCACTTCCGCCCTCTTCGTACACTTAATTCACGTATAATTAAAACGTGATCCGTGCTCTATAGTAGGAGAGGAACAGGACGCTACATTAAAAATATTAGCTCCCACATAAATTATTAATGCATATTGTCTAAATTACCGAGCTGCCAGATGCGTTGCGATTTTTTAAATCAACTGTTACTCTTAAATAATCGACAAAACCCTCTAAAGATTAAAATATTTTTTTATCCATCCATATCGTTCATTATTCAAAGTTGAAGCTGCCGTTTTCATCTTAGCTTTGGCCGCGGGTGAAATATTGGTAGATGTATATAGACGTAACTAAATAAACTTAATTCCTTTCGAAAATGACTTTCGCTATCCAAACACTTTGAATGCACATATTGTCATTGTTGTAATAATGTTTACGGCAGGAAAGCGTTATATCTGCGCATGCGTGTTGTAAACTAGAGGTGGACTTTTATTTTGGCACCTGGTTTTGTTTGCGTTCTGTATCCGGTCTCCAGTACTTCATTGAACTGTTTTTTTTTTTTTAAACAAATTGTTTTCCATAGACTTAATATAAACCTAATTGTGTTTTACAACATCAAATTAATGATTAAGTAATTAAATATTAAATAAAACATTTAATAACTTACTTTTGCAATTTATACGTACACGGGCAATATAGTTCATATTATATTACACTTTATTTACAATTATTTTCCTTAATTTAATAACTCACCAAGACTTTTAAGTGTTTAAATTACTATTTTTTCCCCAAATTGTTAACCTTTAATAGTTATTGTAATAGTTAATATATTTTTGTATAATAGATATTAACACCAGCTATTTTACTAGACTGATTTTGCTTGGAAATTGATTAGTTGAATAATATCATGCATTTGGAATTAAAAGATAGAAAACAAAAAAGTAAACCAATATTAATGATTATTATGGATATACAACGTGTAAAATCCCAAGTTGTGATAGGTTTATTTGGTCTATTTAAATACATTTCAAGTATGACACACATAAATATTGTGCCCATTTTAGTGAGACGCAGCAGACAACTTACCGTAGCAACTGAATCTTTAATGTTTTTAAGATATAAAACTCTTCATCTTCATCATACAATAAGATAAACAGCACAACTTTGAGTCAAAAGGAGCAATGTGTTGTTTTTTGTTTGTTTGCCACCACACAAGAAAAGAATGCTAGAACGTTTGATCCCTTTTGAGGTAAGACAGCTGGTTGATTGACAGATGATTCATCAAGTTCTTCTTCTGGTGTGTTTTTTTTCTTTTCTCCATGTAAATAAAATATTCTGGACATTTCCTCAGCAAGTAGGCCTTTAGGCACCGAGCTGAAAGCAGGACCTACACACTGAGGGCAAACTATCTTGATGTCAATTAAAAAAAAAAGAAAATATAACAATAAATGAAACACAAGCAGTGATTTTAAGAGGGGAAAAAAGTGAATTCCATGAAGTTAGAACAGTCTGCTCAGCCTCTTACACAAGAAGAGACTTTTTGTTGAGTTTTTTTTTTTCTTTTTTTCTTAGCAATGTGTTCAGTATGTCTTGCACTATTTTAAAGCAACGCACAAATAGACAGAACTCAACCAGCACAGGAAACATGCATTCGATATGACGCACTTTAAAACTAAACAAAACAAATGGAGCCAATATCATTATTATTTTTTGGAACATGCCAAGTCTCTTCCACAAAAAGCCACCATTTTGTAGTGAAATCATCCAAAAAGAAGAAACCCACACGGAGAGAAGGAGAGACTGCTAGTCATGCAAACTGACACCGGGGAAAAGAAAACATTGACAAACATTTCCCACATTTCCCCATTTTCTGGCTGTACCAACGCCAAAGGAGGCATTTATGGCAGCAATATATACCTTATATATATATATATTATTTTATTCACATTACTAATATAGATATATATATATATCTAAAAAAGAAATAACATTTGAACAGCATTAGGACAGGACTGTAGCTGCCGTGCTGCCGGCACAAACGGATTTAAGCAGCACAAGCCGCTGGTGTAAGGAGCGTCATCATCATCATCATCATCATCTTCACAAACAATGAGACAGAAGAAGAAGAAACAGTCAGACAAATAAACGTGCAGCAAGCTGGAGGAAAATGGCATGGTGGTCATGCAGGAACACACACACACATACAGACAGACACACACACACACACACAGTACATACAAACCCCATTCATACTAAAGCAGACAAAATGTGTTCATGGTCACAGTCAATGTTCCTTGGCTGGTCGTCTCCGCCGCCCCGCCCCGCCCATCCCATCGAGCCATCAGGCTCGCCGACAGCTGATAGGAGAGGTGCGTGTCAGCGTCTAGAGCGAGGTGGACGGAAGCTTCTTAACGCGCCGCTGGGCCAGGAATGAGCTTTCGATGGGTTTGAGCTCGGGGGTGGGCTGCGAGTTCTTCAGGGCCGAGTAGGTGGCTGCCATGGCGCCCTGGAAAGCAGTCATCCCGTTAGTTTAGTCTTCCATTTTATATTCAACACAGAGCAGCCATCCAACTGATTCATCCGTCAACCAATCCAAACTTTTTTTTTTTATAAAGCAACAAGTTGCAACACAAAGTGCTAGACAGCAGTTTAAAAGAACCAACAAAAGTTACCTTTATCTTTAAAATGTTACTATTTATTTACATGTATTTATTTATTTCAAGGTTTATTACAGTTGTCATTCTCCAAAAGGTACACGCAGTCTCATACTTGGCACATTTAGTGCAAGGGATAAGGTAACAGTGATATAACAGTATACAAATAGTAATAAATAGTGATGTCCAATAATATCGGCCTGACGATATTATCGGCCGATAAATGCTTTAAAATGTAATATCGGAAATTATCGGTATCGGTTTCAAACTCCCGATTTTCACAAACAGTGTGCCGGCCCAGTCACATAATATATTAAGATTAAAGTACCAATGATTGTCACACACACACTAGATGTGGTGAAATTTGTCCTCTGCATTTGTCTGTGCGGCTTTTACAAACACAAGTGAATGCCAGGCATACTTGGTCAACAGCCATACAGGTCACACTGAGGGTGGACCGTATAAACAACTTTAACACTGTTACAAATATGCGCCACACTGTGAACCCACACCAAACAAGAATGACAAACACATTTCGGGAGAACATCCGCACCGTAACACAACATGAACACAACAGAACAAATACCCAGAACCCCTTGCAGCACTACCTCTTCCGGGACGCTACAATATACACCCCCCACTACCGCCAAACCCCGCCCCCCCCCAACCCCGCCCACCTCAATCCCGCCCCATCTCCCGAATTCGGAGGTCTCAAGGTTGTCAAGTATGCTCTAGTATACTCTGGACTTAAGCTGTGGGCCTTCATTGTTTTTGTAGCTGTTGTTTTGAGGCATGTTTAAAATAAATAAAAAATAATGCACTTTGTGAAAGTCAAAGTATGGTATTTCCCATAGTTGTAGTGGGTATCAGGATTATCTCAGGGAGAGCATGTCCCAAATTCCGAGATGCTGTTTTGAGGCATGTTAAAAAAAATAATGCACTTTGTGACTTCAATAATAAATATGGCAGTGCCATGTTGGCACTTTTTTCCATAACTGGAGTTGAAGTTGTCCTCTTATTTTGGAAAACCTTGCTTTTGATTGATTGATTGAAACTTGTATTATTAGATTGCACAATACAGTACATATTATGTACAATTGACCACTAATTGGAAACTTTGGAAACATTTTGTTGTTTAAATGTGCTATATAAATAAAGTGGATTGGATTGATTGGATACATGGTAACACCCGAATAAGTTTTTCAACTTGTTTAAGTCGGGGTCCACGTTAATCAATTCATGGTAAAGTTACATTGTTTAATGCATCCAGCGGGGCATCACAACAAAATTAGGCATTATAATGTGTTAATTCCACGACTGTATATATCGGTATCGGTTGATATTGGAATCGGTAATTAAGAGTTGGACAATATCGGAATATCGGCAAAAAAGCCATTATCGGACATCTCTAGTAATAAATACAATTATTATGAGGAAAATATGAGTATATACATCTCTTAAATATTTGTATAATTGTTTATCAATCAATTTCAATTTTTTTAGATGACACACCATTAATGTGTGATATAAAGGCGAGCGGTCAACTTTGTCCTTTGAACAGCCGAGTGATAATTTCATAATCATTTTTTTTTTAATCAAATGCATTTATCAATTAAAACAATACAAGCGTGACGATGTATCTTTGATGTGAACGAAATAGAAAGAGCAAACAAAATATAAAGTAAAGGAGGGACATGAAATGAAGCAGAGAAACTTCTCATTGGAGTTTTTGTGTGTGTGATGACTTATGGTATGTTATGGGTAGTTTATTAAAAATATAACAATTTTGGTAAAATATAAAATGTAAAACATTTAATTAGACTATGTAAATAATGGATTTAAACTGTATTATTACACTTATATATTACATATACACTAGGGGTGTCAAAAATTCAATTTTCGAATGAATCATGATACTTTTTTTGAAACAATTCTAAATCGATTAAAAAATAAATAAATATATATATATTTTTTATTTTTTTAATCTGCCCTGTCCCGCCACTCAGGCAAATCATATAGTTGATGTAGATGCCCATATCTACTGTACAGATGTACTTAAAAAAAGAGAAGTGGTGGATACTTCTCTTGTTGCCTTATTTGTATTTGACTTTATTAAATGTTTGGGAAGCAGTTCATTAAACAAAACCAGTTTTCTTTTAAGTAATATAGAAATTAATCAGAGCTGTTTATTTGATAGAGGAATGTAGTTAATCATAGAACTGGCAGCCAATGCTATTAAAAAGTAATGATTGTGATTCACTTCATGTTAATTGTATATTTTCTGATGTAGATGCTACACTGCAAAAAGTCAGTGTTCAAAAACAAGAAAAAAAATACAAAAATGTGGGGTATTTTATTTGAACTAAGCAAAATTATCAGCCAATAGAACAAGAAAATTTGGCTTGTCAAGACTTTCTAAAACAAGTAAAATTAGCTAACCTCAATGAACCCAAAAATACCTGAAAATAAGTATATTCTCACTAATAACAACTGTACTACTATATGAGTACGTATTTTCTATTGTTTTATTCAAAATAAAACAGCAAAGTCCATTTGGCTGTCATCTGTTTTAATATGAGACACAATTGTGTCAAAGTCATGAGTCTTTTTTTACATGCTTGAAATAAGAAATTATTACTTTAAAAAAGTAGTTTTATACTTGTGAGTGTTGATGACACAGCTTTGCATCAGTTGATATTCTAGTTCCAAGCATGTTTTACTCAATATAGGTCATAAAATCTCAGCAACAAGCTGTAATATCTTACTGAGATCATTTAGGACCAAAACCCTTAAAACAAGTAAAACACTCTAACATAAAATCTGCTTAGTGAGAAGAATTATCTTATCAGACAGAAAATAAGCAAATATCACCCTTATTTGATATATTTAATCTTACTTAGATTTCAGTTTTTGCAGTGTAGGATTTTGCAGGTCCAACTGTTTCCTCACCTTGACGAGTTTGGGGTCCTGGTGTGGGAGTTGGCTGTTGGGTAGTTTGTCCCTCTGGACGATCCACGTGTGTCTGAGGACCTGCTTGGCAGTCAGTCTCTGATGCGGATCCACGTGGAGCATCTTGGACACCAAGTCCTGCAGGACAGGAGGACACATTTAAGTAGAGTCTGGCTGTAAGGCGACGAGTTGAGTTGTACCTTAGCGGCGTCAGACACCGTGTCCCAGTTGCCTCCAGACAGGCTGAAGTGACCGTTTCCTATCCTGTTCAGGATCTCATTGGGCGTGTCCTCAGGCCCGTTGGCAAACGGAGTGAAACTGTCGGCAGGTAATAAGTGAGTACGACTTTTAAAGAAGTGCAAAACGTGGACTCACCCAGCCATCATGGTGTACAGTAAGACCCCCAGACTCCAGATGTCACAGCCTTCATCGTAGCCTTGACGCTTCAACACCTGACATCAACGCAACAAGCAAGTCTTTATTTCATTTGTCACCATCTACCCCGTATTAAAGGCCTAATGAAATGAATTTTTTTAAATTTAAACGGGGATAGCAGATCCATTCTATGTGTCATACTTGATCATTTCACGATATTGCCATATTTTTGCTGAAAGGATTTAGTAGAGAACAACGACGATAAAGTTCGCAACTTTTGGTCGCTGATAAAAAAAGCCTTGCCTGTACCGGAAGTAGCGTGACGTCACCGGAGGAAGGACTCCTCACATTTCCCCGTTGTTTACAATGCAGCGAGAGAGATTCGGACCGAGAAAGCGACGATTACCCCATTAATTTGAGCGAGGATGAAAGATTTGTGGATGAGGAAAGTGAGAGTGAAGGATTAGAGTGCAGTGCAGGACGTATCTTTTTTCGCAATGACCGTAACTTAGGTACAAGGGTTATTGGATTCCACTTGGTTTAACGTCATTTTCCCTCGCCTGCCGCCGTGCGTTTAAGAGCGCACTGCTGTGTTTAGATGGAGACAGGTGTGGACAATATCGGAGACACTTGTACCCACACTAAAAGTATACAGCGAAGGAGAAAACTATTTCATGTTTTGCAGCAGGCGATGTGTCGTGAACGTTGTCACAACTTGTTTATAAATTCTTTACTTGTTGACTGGGATGTTCACTAGGGATGTCCGATATTGGCTTTTTGCCGATATTCCGATATTGTCCAACTCTTAATTACCGATACCGATATCAACCGATATCGATATCAACCGATATATACAGTCGTGGAATTAACACATTATTATGCCTAATTTGGACAACCAGGTATGGTGAAGATAGGGTCCTTTTTAAAAAAAATTATAAAATAAAATAAGATAAATAAATTAAAACAAATTTCTTCAATAAAAAAGAAAGTAAAACAATATAAAAACAATTACTGTATTTTTCGGAGTATAAGTCGCTCCGGAGTATAAGTCGCACCGGCCAAAAATGCATAATAAAGAAGTAAAAAAACATATATACGTCGCACTGGAGTATAAGTCGCATTTTTTGGGGAAATTTATTTGATAAACCCCAACACCAAGAATAGACATTTGAAAGGCAATTTAAAATAAATAAAGAATAGTGAACAACAGGCTGAATAAGTGTACGTTATATGACGCATAAATAACCAACTGAGAACGTGCCTGGTATGTTAACGTAACATATTATGGTAAGAGTCATTCAATTAACTATAACATATAGAACATGCTATACGTTTACCAAACAATCTGTCACTCCTAATCTCTAAATCCCATGAAATCTTATACGTCTAGTCTCTTACGTGAATGAGCTAAATAATATTATTTGATATTTTACGGTAGTTGGTAGTTGGTGCCTGTCGTGGCGGTAATCCTAGAACCCGTTGGTGGACACCGGCGGTGAGGGATGCCGTCAAGCTGAAGAAGGAGTCCTATCGGGTTCTTTTGGCTCATAGGACTCCTGAGGCAGCGGACAGGTACCGACAGGCCAAGCGGTGTGCGGCTTCGGCGGTCGCGGAGGCAAAAACTCGGACATGGGAGGAGTTCGGGGAAGCCATGGAAAACGACTTCCGGACGGCTTCGAAGCGATTCTGGACCACCATCCGCCGCCTCAGGAAGGGGAAGCAGTGCACTATCAACACCGTGTATGGTGAGGATGGTGTTCTGCTGACCTCGACTGCGGATGTTGTGGATCGGTGGAGGGAATACTTCGAAGACCTCCTCAATCCCACCAACACGTCTTCCTATGAGGAAGTAGTGCCTGGGGAATCTGTGGTGGGCTCTCCTATTTCTGGGGCTGAGGTTGCTGAGGTAGTTAAAAAGCTCCTCGGTCCCAGAGTTCCTTAAGGCTCTGGATGCTGTGGGGCTGTCTTGGTTGACAAGACTCTGCAGCATCGCGTGGACATCGGGGGCGGTACCTCTGGATTGGCAGAGCGGGGTGGTGGTTCCTCTCTTTAAGAAGGGGAACCGGAGGGTGTGTTCTAACTATCGTGGGATCACACTCCTCAGCCTTCCCGGTAAGGTCTATTCAGGTGTGCTGGAGAGGAGGCTACGCCGGATAGTCGAACCTCGGATTCAGGAGGAACAGTGTGGTTTTCGTCCTGGTCGTGGAACTGTGGACCAGCTCTATACTCTCGGCAGGGTCCTTGAGGGTGCATGGGAGTTTGCCCAACCAGTCTACATGTGTTTTGTGGACTTGGAGAAGGCATTCGACCGTGTCCCTCGGGAAGTTCTGTGGAGAGTGCTCAGAGAGTATGGGGTATCGGACTGTCTGATTGTGGCGGTCCGCTCCCTGTATGATCAGTGCCAGAGTTTGGTCCGCATTGCCGGCAGTAAGTCGGACACGTTTCCAGTGAGAGTTGGACTCCGCCAAGGCTGCCCTTTGTCACCGATTCTGTTCATAACTTTTATGGACAGAATTTCTAGGCGCAGTCAAGGCGTTGAGGGGATCTGGTTTGGTGGCTGCAGGATTAGGTCTCTGCTTTTTGCAGATGATGTGGTCCTGATGGCTTCATCTGGCCAGGATCTTCAGCTCTCGCTGGATCGGTTCGCAGCTGAGTGTGAAGCGACTGGGATGAGAATCAGCACCTCCAAGTCCGAATCCATGGTTCTCGCCCGGAAAAGGGTGGAGTGCCATCTCCGGGTTGCGGAGGAGACCCTGCCCCAAGTGGAGGAGTTCAAGTACCTCGGAGTCTTGTTCATGAGTGATGGAAGAGTGGATCGTGAGATCGACAGGCGGATCGGTGCGGCGTCTTCAGTAATGCGGACGCTGTATCGATCCGTTGTGGTGAAGAAGGAGCTGAGCCGGAAGGCAAAGCTCTCAATTTACCGGTCGATCTACGTTCCCATCCTCATCTATGGTCATGAGCTTTGGGTTATGACCGAAAGGACAAGATCATGGGTACAAGCGGCCGAAATGAGTTTCCTCCGCCGGGTGGCGGGGCTCTCCCTTAGAGATAGGGTGAGAAGCTCTGCCATCCGGGGGGAGCTCAAAGTAAAGCTGCTGCTCCTCCACATCGAGAGGAGCCAGATGAGGTGGTTCGGGCATCTGGTCAGGATGCCACCCGAACGCCTCCCTAGGGAGGTGTTTAGGGCACGTCCGACCGGTAGAAGGCCACGGAGAAGACCCAGGACACGTTGGGAAGACTATGTCTCCCGGCTGGCCTGGGAACGCCTCGGGATCCCCCGGGAGGAGCTGGACAAAGTGGCTGGGGAGAGGGAAGTCTGGGCTTCCCTGCTTAAGCTGCTGCCCCCGCGACCCGACCTCGGATAAGCGGAAGAAGATGGATGGATGGATGGTGTTGAAAATTTCACACATAAGTCGCTCCTGAGTATAAGTCGCACCCCCGGCCAAATTATGAAAAACTGCGACTTATAGTCCGAAAAATACGGTACATAGAAACTAGTAATTAATGAAAATGAGTAAAATTAACTGTTAAAGGTTAGTACTATTAGTGGACCAGCAGCACGCACAATCATGTGTGCTTACGGACTGTATCCCTTGCAGACTGTATTGATATATATTGATATATAATGTAGGAACCAGAATATTAATAACAGAAAGAAACAACCCTTTTGTGTGAATGAGTGTGAATGGGGGAGGGAGGTTTTTTGGGTTGGTGAACTAATTGTAAGTGTATCTTGTGTTTTTTATGTTGATTTAATAAAAAAAAACAAAAAAAACAATACAGATAATAAAAAAAACCCGATACCGATAATTTACGATATTACATTTTAAAGGATTTATCGGCCGATATTATCGGCCATCTCTAATGTTCACTCCTCCTGTGTTCAAATAACATCAATACTAGCTATAATGTTTTTTCATCTCATCGAATTGAACGCAGGCGGTGAAGATTGTTTATTCGATATGGGAGGTATCGCTCCAGGTTTTTTTTTTGTTGGCCAAACGTTGGAAAAGAACAAAGCTTGTTTATTAGACTTCATCTTCATTAGCCAAACTGCTTTGTGTTTTATTTTGATATCAAAAAGTAAACACCAGGTTTTGTTTACATTAATTGTGTTTTTTTTTCATGTCACTTCAAAAATCCTTCATGTGAAATCATTTTGTTAATGTGTTATTGTGTATACCGTATTTTTCGGACAATAAGTCGCAGTTTTTTTCATAGTTTGGCCAGGGGTGCGACTTATACTCAGGAGCGACTTATGTGTGATATTATGAACACATTACCGTAAAATATCAAATAATATTATTTAGCTCATTCACGTAAGAGACTAGACGTATAAGATTTCATGGGATTTAGCGATTAGGAGTGACAGATTGTTTGGTAAACGTATAGCATGTTCTATATGTTATAGTTATTTGAATGACTCTTACCATAATGTGTTACGTTAACATACCAGGCACGTTCTCAGTTGGTTATTTATGCCTCATATAACGTACACTTATTCAGCCTATTGTTCACTATTCTTTATTTATTTTAAATTGCCTTTCAAATGTCTATTCTTGGTGTTGGGTTTTATCAAATACATTTCCCCCAAAAATGCGACTTATACTCCAGTGCGACTTATATATGTTTTTTTCCTTCTTTATTATGCATTTTCGGCAGGTGCGACTTATACTCCGGAGCGACTTATACTCCGAAAAATACGGTAGTTAATTCCTATATGACATATTTCTGCTCAAACTCATAATGGATCTGTCCCGATACATCATCTACATGATGTACATAACTTAAAAAAATATAAAAATAAAAACTCTCTCTATCAAAATGTAAAAATAGAGATAAAGGCATCATGTAATGACAAAAAACTGACAAGTTGATGTTATTAAAGAATAAAAAAAAACCCAATATTTGTCTATAAATATATGGATAACGTTTATCTATAGTCTTTTTATTAGACATTACAAATGACATAATGGTATTACGTACACACCCCAACACTGCTTTACTTAATCAGTAATCATATTGATAACAATAATCTTAATTATTACTTAAAATATGAGACCTCCTTTAAGGCAGCACTTGCCTTGACCTTAAAAAGTAAACATTTGAGGCCTGATATTGTCAACAATGCCAAATATGACGACATGGTGACAGTTTGACCCTGGAACTGGATCATTCCCACCCCCATTATTTTGGGCTCACCTCAGGGGCTACAAAGTTGGCGGTGTAGCAGGGCGTCATCAGCAGACCGTTGTTGGCGCGCAGCTGCTTGGCGAAGCCGAAGTCGCAGATGCGAATGGACTCTGGGTTGCCCGACTCGTCCACGTACAGAATGTTGCTGGGCTTCAGGTCTCTGTGCACCACCTACACAGAAAAGGTGTGCTTGTGGATGACCACAGTGACATACTTGGTGAAAAGACAAGTCTCGTAGCGCTACCTTGTGGGCAAGAGTGTAAATGACACTTCCTTTAACCCTTTCAAATACTGGCAAAGGAGCACTTAGTTGATTATTGCAGTAGTACCATGCGACAAAAACTAAGGAGTCCTGTTTGCTAGGATTTAATAACTAAGGATATGTCAAATTATGAAGTTTTTTTTAAAAATTTGACTAATCACAAAATACATTAATTAATCATGATTAATCTAAGATAAAAAAAAGCCCTGTTGTTGTGTTAAGGCCAGGATAAAGTTGAAAAAAAGAGCATCCGCTGTCATAACAGAGAGGTATGGTACGTGGCTTGAAATGATGCGCATGTGTTGATAGCTTTAAACATTTTAACGTGATTAAATAAACACAATAATTACTGATGTTAAACAAAACATTAATATTTTCTAAAATTAAAAATTATAATTATATATAAATATATATGATAAATATTTTAAATTATTATGTTTTATTATAAATAATAATATTGTATACTGTATAGTTACTTATTATAAATACAATATTCAATTATTAAAATATCAATATAATAAACTTAATGTATTATTTTCGTTAAAAATAACACTAATATTATGTATACTGTATTATTAATACTGTACATATATTAAGATAATTTCATTCAAAAAATAAATAAAACAACAATGCTGTAAATAAATCATTGTGATTAATCTGATCAATACATACAATCTGATCATTTAATTAATTAGGTATTGATTAATCATGATAAGTTTGTAAATGTGATTAATCTGATCAATATATAAAATCTGATCATTTAATTAATTAGCTATTGATTAATCATGATAAGTTTGTAAATGTGATTAATCTGATTATTTTTATCATAAATAATATATATTTATTATAAATGATAATAGTATGGTGTATTGTTATCAAACAGGAGAGCATGGCAAAATAAAATAAAATAATATACTAGGTATAAAAATATATAGAAATACATGTAGTATGATAAATTAACAATTAATTTTATCATAAATAATACAAATATAATATAATACCCGGTACATTTAATTAAACATGATTTATTAGTAAACTGTGATTAATGTGATCACATTTTCATAATCATCTGACAGCCATAATATTAACACATTGAGCCTAAAATCATACTAAAACCTAAAATCAAAGTAGGAAAAATTTAGACTTTTTTTTTGTAAAAATGTCTCAAGTGTATTAAACCCTTCTTTTAACGTATAATTTATGTATACGTTGTGCAATACAAACTCACAAATTTAGCACTCACCAAAGTTAAATGCCATGTAATAGTTATGATAAGTATTTACCTTGATAAAGGTGAACTGCACTTTTTTTTTTGTAGAATTTTTCCTTTCGTTCACAATCATTATGAAAGACATGACGACAGATGGATTTTTTTTAATGCATTTTAACTCGTAAATAAATGCAATCAAAAGTCTGCTTACAATGGAACCAATGGGAGCCGCGCTATTCTGCCTATAAAGCCCTTAAAAAACATCTAAACACCTCCATTAAGGTTTTATATACATGATGTAAGTATATATTAGACTTAGACTTAGACTTCCTTTTTATTGTCATTCAAATTTGAACTTTATAGCACAGATAAGAACGAAATTTCGTTACATAAACTCATGGTAGTGCAGGATAAAAAAGCAATAAGGTGCATATATAAATAAATAAATAAATATATATAAATAATATATAAACTAAATAAATATATATAAATAAATATAAATATATGTACTGTAGTACGCACACATTAATAATAACATTTAATATTGATGTATTTTAATCATTTTAAGTATACGCGGCGCATTAATTTAAAAAACTTATCAAAATGTTTGATTTTTTTAACTACATCATCACTGATTATTACTCACTGCAGACTTTATGAGAACCAACAAACATAATAAAACATCACTTACTGTACAATGTCTGCTGTCAATCAGATGCAGACTGCTGGATATTTCCATTTAAATAAAGAATGACTCATAATCCTCACACAAAAAGAGGGGTTGAGCCAAGCGTCTTTTTGTGTGGTTCTCACCATTTCAGTGTCTAAATTGGCTGTCAAAATCTACCAACTTGTCCAAATACTTCCTCATTCTTCTACTATCCAGGTGAGAAGCCTGATTTATTATCTCCAATAAAGTTTGACGAGCAAGTAAACAAGGAAGCAGCTGATCAGTCGATCATATCAGTATAAGCACACAAGCTATAAATAGTTTGTCTGCGTTAGCGCTTATAATAACAATATCACTAATTCTTGGTTAATATTCAAGTCACGAAATGTAAATAGAGTATTGTTGGCGCTTTTTGAATGTTTTTTTGTTGGGTTTTATGGGCGGAATAGAGGACCTCCCATTTGCTCCGCTGTAAGAGAACTTTTATTTACGAGTTAGAATGCATTAAAAATATATATCCGTTGTCATGTCTTTCATAATGATTGTGAACGATATGCAAAATTCCTAAAAAAAATCCCCCTCTAATATGACGGTGGTGTCATGTTTCATAGCCTGTTTACTTGAGAAGAAATATAACGACTAGGGATGTCCGATAATGGCTTTTTTGCCGATATCCGATATTCCGAAATTGTCCAACTCTTAATTACCGATACCGATATAAACCAATACCGATATAAACCGATACCGATATATACAGTCGTGGAATTAACACATTATTATGCCTAATTTGGACAACCAGGTATGGTGAAGATAAGGTCCTTTTTAAAAAAATTAATACAATAAAATAAGATAAATAAATTAAAAACATTTTCTTGAATAAAAAAGAAAGTAAAACAGAATAAAAACAGTTACATAGAAACTAGTAATTAATGAAAATGAGTAAAATTAACTGTTAAAGGTTAGTACTATTAGTGGACCAGGAGCACGCACAATCATGTGTGCTTACGGACTGTATCCCTTGCAGACTGTATTGATATATATTGATACATAATGTAGGAACCAGAATATTAATAACAGAAAGAAACAACACTTTTGTGTGAATGAGTGTGAATGAGGGAGGGAGGTTTTTTGGGTTGGTGCACTAATTGTAAGTGTATCTTGTGTTTTTTATGTTGATTTAATTTAAAAAATTAAAATAAAAAAATTAAAAAAACGATAAGATAATAAAAAAAAACGATACCGATAATTTCCGATATTACATTTTTAAGCATTTATCGGCCGATAATATCGGACATATCTAGTAACGACGCAATGACAAAATCATGGCGGACATTATAGAGTGTAGCTTTGGTATCGCTTGTCTGATTTGCACCATTAAGTGTGATGAAGGACGTCGTGCGCTGTCCTCACCCCTTGTGAGTGCAGGTACTCCACAGTCTTGGTGATGGTGTGCAGCACGGCGCTGGCCTCCCTTTCCGAGAAGAACTTCTGCTTGAGGATGCGGTCGAGGAGCTCGCCGCCTCGCATCAGCTCCGTCACCAGGAACACCTGCTTCCCCGTGTCGTACACCTGCAACGGGGAGCGCCAACGGTACGTTTGTGTGAGCTCGAAGAGAAGCGGCGTTCACGTGCCGACAGCGTGATCCTCACGTCCTTCAGTGTGATGATATTTGGGTGTTGGCCGTATCGAAGGAGGATCTCGATCTCCTCCGAGGGGTCCGTGCTGGTCTTGTCGATCATCTGACAAGAGACAGGAGTTTAGCAGGAGCAGAAGAAAGTGCCATTTTAGACAGGCGAGCAGATTTACCTTTACGGCGTATTCTGTGTTGGTGGCCTTGTGGACACATCGCTTGCACACGGAGAAGGAGCCCATGCCGATGTCTTCCTTCAACACGTAGCCGTCGCTGAACAACAAGTTCTTCCCGTGAAGCTGCTGCAAAGGAAAAATGGACTTCAACATTTAAGGGTATACTTCTTATAGAACAGGGTTTTTTTTTAATATTTGGAATTTTTTTACATTTTAAAGGAAAACTGCAATTTTTTTTTAGGATTCTGCCTGTTGTTTACAATCTTTATGAGGGCCAAGAAGACTATTAAAATAACAGATAATAAGATTATTTAGATAACGGGACACAGTGTATTAAATATGAGGGCCTTTGTTCAGAATTTGTCATTGTTCATAAAGGGGTGCCTCAAGGATCTGTATTGGGGCCACTCTTATTTATATTATACATTAGGCATGTCCGATAATGACTTTTTGCCGATATCCGATATTGTCCAACTCTTAATTACCGATACCGATATCAACCGATACCGATAAATACAGTCGTGGAATAAACACATTATTATGCCTAATTTGGACAACCAGGTATGGTGAAGATAAGGTCCTTTTTAAAAATAATAATAAAATAAGATAAATAAATTAAACATAAAAAAGAAAGTAAAACAGAATAAAAACAGTTACATAGAAACTAGTAATTAATGAAAATGAGTAAAATTAACTGTTAAAGGCTAGTACTATTAGTGGACCAGCAGCACGCACAATCATGTGTGCTTACGGACTGTATCCCTTGCAGACTGTATTGATATATATTGATATATAATGTAGGAACAAGAACAGAAAGAAACAACCCTTTTGTGTGAATGAGTGTGAATGAGTGTAAATGGGGGAGGGAGGTTTTTTGGGTTGGTGCACTAATTGTAAGTGTATCTTGTGTAGGGATGATACTCGAAACTGGTTTTCCCGGTTGTTTGATAAGAAAAGAACCGAGTCCTCGGACTCGAATCCCTTTTTGAGAACCGGTACCCGTTATCGAGACCACTATAGTAAAGGAAAAGAGTTGATTCTTTATTCGAATCCCGTCCCGACCAGAAATGCTCCGTGGGACATCACAAGAAATGACGTCATGTAGCTCAGTCATTAGGCGCATATAGCGAAAGCAGGAAAATAATGGACGGGATAAAGCACTCCAAGGTGTAATAAAGTTCAAAACAAAAGCTATAATCCATCGAATAACTTTACTGAGAGATTTTAGCAGGGTAAAACACATGACGAACACTTTTACGACCAACCGGAAACATAGCAACCAGGCTAGCAACGCACCTCCTTTACGGCAGCTGTCGCAACGTTCTTAAAGCAACCGCAGCACATACATATATATACAACACATCGCCCTTTTTGAACTTTTGTTTTTATTTCCTTGTAAACAAAACAAAATCACACTGTATATGTGTTGTCTGTCTAATTATAAATAATGCAGACGAGGCGTGTTGGCTGAGTTCTTGACGTTTACTTTCACAGCGTGGCAACATGCAACACTTTTCGGGGCTACCGCGCATGCTCGTAACTCCCGTTGCATGCTGGGTAGTGTAGTTGTTATATTCTCTAGCTCATAACATTTTTCCCCCTATAAAGAAATAATGTTAACTCAATAAAGTGTATTTCTTTTTTTAGCTTTAACTTTTCATTTTTTAGCATTGTAACCACATTTGCAAAGAACTTTTCTCTTCATAGAATTTTCTTTCAATAAAGAAATAAAGTGCAAAAATGTCAAAGCATCATAACAAACAGTTATGTCAAATAGCAGCAGAAGTGCACTTTTTGGAGAGCTGTATTATTTTCAATTTTGTGCCCAAGGGACTGATTTTATTTAACACTATATTATTATTTATACACCTATAGTGATCACAGAGACAGCTTGTTTTTGTGTTACTGTATATATTTGTTTCTCTGAAAAATCCCACTTAATATACTTTGGGTAACAACAGTCAATATTTATTTATTTTATTTAATTTTTTTAGGTGGGTAACAGTCAATATTTATTTATTTATTAGATTTTATTTTTTTATTATGTAATAAAAGTGAGCTTTTGTTAAACCAAATATTGTGTGTTTTTTTCCATATACAACAACCTATCTGGACTCGATAAGAGAATCGATAAGGAATCGGTTCGATAAGAGGATTCGATAATAGGCTCGAACTCGATAATTCCTTATCAAACATCATCCCTAATCTTGTGATTTTTATGTTGATTTAATAAAAATTTAAAAAAAAAACCCCGATAAAGATAAAAAAAAAACGATACCGATAATTTCCGATATTACATTTTAAAGCATTCATCGGCCGATAATATCGGTCATCTCTATTATACATCAATGATCTCAAACAACATTTCCCTGATGCTAATATGCATTTTTATGCTGACGATACAATTATTTATTGCTCTGGATCATCTGTTGAACAGGCTGTTAACTCCCTGCAGAAAGCTTTTGTCGCTGTGCAGTATTCACTTATTGACTTAAAAATGGTTCTCAATGCTGACAAGACAAAACTTATGCTGTTTTTCAAACATAGAAAGGTGCCTCAAACTCCCCCGTTAAGTGTCCACTCTGGAAGGGAATGTCATAGAAGTGCTGCATGAATATAAATAATACATTGACTCCCTCGCTTTTAAACCTTTTATTGATCAACTGGTGAAGAAACTAAAACTTAAACTGGGGTTTTTTTTTCCGTTATAAGAGATGATTTTCTTTTGGTGTAAAAAAAGCGCCTTTTCTCTGCCACATTTGTATCTGTGCTAGAGTATGGTGATCTTTTTTATATGAATGCTACTCATTCCTGTCTTCAGATGGTTATACGTATATGTATTACATATACCGTATTTTTTTCGGACTATAAGTGGCAGTTTTTTTCATAGTTTGGCCGGGGGTGCGACTTATACTCAAGAGCGACTTATGTGTGAAATTATTAACACATTACCGTAAAATATCAAATAATATTATTTAGCTCATTCACGTAAGAGACTGGACGTATAAGATTTCTTGGGATTTAGCGATTAGGAGTGACAGATTGTTTGGTAAACGTATAGCATGTTCTATATGTTCTAGTTATTTGAATGACTCTTACCATAATATGTTACGTTAACATACCAGGCACGTTCTCAGTTGGTTATTTATGCGTCATATAACGTACACTTATTCAGCCTGTTGTTCACTATTCTTTATTTATTTTATTATTATTCTTGGTGTTGGGTTTTATCAAATACATTCCCCCCCCCCCAAAAAAAGCGACTTATATATGTTTTTTTCCTTCTTTATTATGCATTTTCGGCCGGTGCGACTTATACTCCGGAGCGACTTATATATATATATATATATATATATATATATATATATATATATATATATATATATATATATATATATATATATATATATATATATATATACATATTCAAAGTAAAGGTTTCCTCGCTTCTACCGTCTTACCTGCACCACCGGGTGAGGCGGCGGCTGCACCGGCTCAACTAAACCTTCCTCTTCCAACAGAGTCGACGCAATGAAGCTGAAGCCTCTGAAGAGCTGGTGAGCTCCGGCACTCGGCGGCACGCCAGGAGAATCTGAAGGAAGGAACAATTTGACATGTGAGCTTTTTCTGTCACGACGCCGGTTTCCAGGGAGAAGCATTTGACCGCTGACCTTTAGGAGTACGGGAGGTGAACTCTGAGTCAAAGTAGAATGTGTCATCAGGGCGAGCCACCGCCGGTCTGAAAGGAGGTTTGACTTCTCTGCGGAACAGTTTCTGGAAGGACAGTTTTTGATATGAATTACATGCTCATGTTTGCATGACTACTTGTTGCTAGGCAGAATTCACAGTGCTCATTAGAACTGGTGGCTGGTGAAAAAAAATGCATTTGTCAGCCATGCTGACTACTGTAGGAACTACAGATTCCTCAGCAACCTAGTGCTCCACGAGGGAAAAATATAAACATTATGATAAAATATTAACTAGAGTTAATAAAATAGTTGGAGTGATTAAAAACAATAATGCAGCTTTAAATAAAACAACAAGTTAACAGCACACTCACGTTCCAGTCGATGTTGGAAAACAAACCGTGGCGTTTAATCTCCTCCGCTCCGTCAGGACCAGATCCTACAGTGAAACACAATTTCATATTCAATCATATAATTACAGCTCTTTTTTCATTAAAATATCAAATTGTGTATTATGTAATCAAGAATAAGGTAAAAAAGTAACATTAAAATAAACAACAGGAGTTATTAACATACAAATCTTCATTTGAATAAGTTTTAACATCTAAAAATATAAATTTAAACTAAGATTTTTTTTTTTTTAAATACAGCTCTTATTTTAGTAAAGAAAAAAGTCCAATCAATACTACATGGATTTATTATTTAATTAATAAGGTAACATATGTTGTTTGTCTCTCTGTGTTAACCCTGCGATGAGGTGGCGACTTGTCCGCCTACTGCCCAAATGCAGCTGGGATAGGCTCCAGCACCCCTGTGACCCAGAAGGGGGACAAGCGGTAGAAAATGGATGATGGATGAAAAATAAACTTAAACTAAGAAATTGTATTTAAATAGATAATAAATATTAACTATTTAAAACAGCTCTTTTTTTAATAATTAAAATATAAGAAAAAAAAAATTGAAATAATTTACAGTAATACAAATTCATATTTTTGATAAATTATTATAAAATACATCCAATTTTTAAAATGAATGTACAGTCAATAGTATATGTATTTATTATTTAATCAATGAGGTAAAAAATCTAAATAAAAATAACAATTAATTAAAAATACATTTTAATAAATTTTTATTTTAAAATACAGCTCCTTTTGTGAGTAAAATATCCTAATTTAAAAATATAAAATAACATTTGTAGTAAATGTATTTATTATTTATAAATTAATAATTAATAAGCTAAGACCAAAAAAAAATAAATCTATAAATATAATGTAACTTTGTAATAAATATGTTTTATTTATTTAAATATGCCATTTTAAAAAGGAATGTTTAATCAATATTATATGTATGCATTTCCTATTCAATAATTAATTTTTGTTTTTGAAGATTTTGTGTATTATTTTTATTTAATTTACAGTACCAGTGAAAACCTTGGACACATTTTTCACTGAATGGCAAAAGAAACTGTTTACAAACTTTTGTCTGATACTGTATGACTATAATGTATGTCTTTATGTATGTATGTAGTGTGTATGTATGTCTGTATATCTTTATGTATGTATGTATGTAGTGTGTATGTATGAATCTCAACCAAAGCCTCTTTGATACTTCAATAATAAGTTGAATTGGATATTGACCCAGTCTGTTGGCGGGGTTCCTCTTGAACAAAGCCCTGAGCAGAGACTGAGCCTCGGCACTGAGAAACTGAGGCATTCCCAGACGAGCCCTAGGGGAGAAAAGGACAAGAACAATCTGTCAATCATCCGTCACATGGGGAAATGTTCGGCAAACGTTTTGCGTATTCACTAACTTAAGAATCATGCTCATCGTTTCTTTGCGGTCCTTGCCTTGAAAGGGCAGCGATCCAGTCAGCATTTCAAACTAGCACAGAGAACATACGACAGAAATTATAGCGCATTAATATTGCACTATATGACTACTTCCTTACCATCAGTACTCCAAACGACCACCAGTCTGCGCTGTGGGTGTGTCCTTGTCTGTTGACCACCTCAGGGGCCATGTACTCCACAGTACCACAGAAGGAGTAGGCCTTCTCCTGGTGGTCGATGGCTTCTTTGCACAAACCAAAATCTTCAAAAAGTACAGTTAATTATTATTATTTTTGTACTATGTTTCTACATATTTTCACAACATTACGTTACTGACCTGTAAGTTTGATGTGACCTTCCTCATCTAGGAGAATACTGCAAGACAATTGTAGGAAATGTTAGCAGAATTTTAGCCTACAAATGGCTCATTGATACCCCGCCTCTCGCCCAAAGACAGCTGGGATAGGCTCCAGCTTACCTGTGACGCTAATGGAATAAGCGCTATAAGAAATAAATGAACCAATGTTGCAAAAATGAAGTCGAATTGAAATCAAAGGATGTAGAAATGACATTTCTTCTTCCTTTACTAAAATATCCATTATTTAACATATTAATTACTACTGCAATTAAACAGATTGTAAAGAATTAGAAAAATAATATAACATTAATATAAAATCCTTGGACAACAGCCCTGACACAGAAAATCTGAATGGAAAAATGTACGTTTAGTATTTAGAGATAAAACAGACATATTCAATAAGTTATATCTAGAAGATGTCTGTAATGCAATCAGTAATAAAGATGACATTATATAATATGTATATAATAAGAATACGGTAAGTGCATCATCTCTACTTAAATGATGAAATAATGAGTATGATATGCTGTACAATTGTGATGAGTATTAAAGTATGTATGCATGGGAGTTATTTTTTAATTGTAGTTTCCCCTTTATTTATTTTTCCTCTTTACTTAATTAAAAAAATATATAACATTCACTGTAAATTTGAGGAAGACAAAAAAGGATATAATTTGTAAAACCATTGCAACAAAGTAATAAAAAATTTAAATACATTTAATTAATAACTGATCATTTTTTTGTATTCCAGAAACATGCTTGACAGTATATTTCATATATATTATATGCTTGACTATTTTACACATTTTATATTCATATTACTATGAAGTTCATGTACACATACTAGTTTAAAATAAAGTTTTTTTATTGACAAATATGATTAAAAAACAATTCTAAAAAAAAAGATGATTTAATTTGATGTATTACTACTTTAAAATTATGAAAAATACTTAATTTTCCAGAATGCTTTACTTTATCCAAGTACAGAAAAGTCGTTCCTCGCCACGTCGCACTTCGAGGTTTGATCGCACATTTTGTGGTTTTACAACAAAAAATCATAAGGCATTTTCTACATATTTTTGGCCTATATCAGGTATTTTATGAGCATAAAAAATATTTAAATGAACTAAAAATATCAATACAGTAGTAGTATAGGTCACTCAAGGAGACCAAACGAATCAGAGCATGCTGTTCAGTATCGTGGTCACTGATTGACTCAGTCGCAGGCAGCATTACTATATTGGATTAAAAGAGTGTAAAGGTGACTAAAGGGTCTTATTTCATGCCGAGAGGGCTCTCATAATGTTAAAAAATATTTGGAAGGTCGAAAACAGTTTAAAAAAATTTTTTAATTATGAAAATATTCAATTTATAATGAATAATTTCTACTTTGCGTAAATTAATTCCACCACAATCAGGCTCAGATTCAATTGACAGCAATAAACAAAGGATTACTGTATTCAAAATGGTATGTTGATAAAGTGTATTTAGGCATTTTCAGTAATTATTCGTAGTAAATGCTAAGTCTTTAATTAAACTAAAAAAACAACATCTGCACATGTTATAAAGGGCAAATAAACTCTATGCGGCTGTTTGGCACATGAATATGACGACCACTCACTTCAGTAGCTTAGCATTACTGTGGTTGTCGTACTTTGCAGGTGTTTGCCTGTTCTATTTCGGTGGACAGAATGACCTTGTGGATACAATTTTACTTGGTCTCTGCTAGACTTCGATCCAGCGATGAGTGAACATGTCCTTTGTAATAGTTTTATTTTTGTTAAGCAGCATCGCGGCCGAGTCCATTCAACAGCCCATAGAGATAATTGCTGATATAACATCACTTCGACTGCCAACATTGTGAGAGATCTATGACCAAATTTCTACAACGACTGTACTATTTAAGTTTATATTATAGCCCAACCTTTCCCCCAAGATATAATGTCTAACAACATGAGTTTTTTTTAATAGTTTTCACCCATTTATTGTGTTTTGTTTACTTTTTTAATTAATGCCAAAGCGGCATAGCAGTTTTAAATTGGCTTTACTGCGATAAGAGATAATAAACACTTTTCTTTCCTCTTGGACCTAACATATCCTTTTCCATTTTTATATAAACTTTGGACATTAACTGAAATACAAACACATGACTATTGAACATATTAGATTCAACTGAATTGTGGTTGTTAATGGAGTATTTCAGTTTATTGTTTACTTGTTATTATTTATAGGAAAAACAAATATGTACATAACTTGTAATATTTATATATCATTTACTAACATATTATAATTACAGCATAAGAAACCTTTTTACGACTTTCTAAATTTTTTTTTTTAACTTTTATGAGTGCCCTGTAGACATGAAATAACACTATAAGACAAAATATCCAACAAAAGTAAATATGTGAATCCATTACGAAGCACATGATCACACGAAATCCAGTCAAATATGCATTACGTGTATTTTTGAAAATCTACTAATACACGCTTACTTTTCAGGCTTCAAGTCTCTGTAAATGATGCCAAAGCTGTGCAGGTGGTCCAGACCCAGTGCCAGCTCTGCAAGATAAAACTTCACATCCTCCTCTGTGAACATCACCTAGAAAAACGGTAAGAAAAAGACACGCACGTCTCATGAGGAGTGGCGAAGAAACACAAAAGGTGTGGCGATGTCGTCCAATCACTGACCTCTTTAGACAGCCTGGTGAAGAGATCTCCGCCTCTGAGGAAGTCCAGGATCAGGTAGAGTTTCCCTTCAGTCTGGAAAGCTGCAATTACACACGTCAATTATAAATCTGACGTCATGTCAGAGGCTAGCCGTTGACTGACCGTAGTGCAGCTTGACAATAAACGGGTGGTTGACGTCAGCCAGGATGTTTCTCTCCATCTTGGTCCTCACACGATCCCTCACTGAAACAAAGAAGCACAAAGCACCATGCAGGAGAAATTAAATAAAGATGCACAGTAAACAGTCATCATTCCTATTGATGAAAGAAAACAACTCACAAAATGATGGTAGAGAACTACCAGCATTTCTTATGGTATTTACTGCCCCTTGTGGTGAGAATGAACACACTGCAGTGTCCTCAAGTGGGAAACCGTTCTATTTGTATAATAATCCTGCTACCAAATTGACCTAAAGTCAGATCATTTGTTTTAAATGCAATAAATAAACATTTTGGAAAATTTGGTGGCGACGTCTGTCATGACAGGACACGCGAAAAAGAAGCCTTGTTCAAAAACAAACAGACAAAAGGAAGTCAGCCATACTGGTTTGGACCACTGGTCATACCAGGGGTCATACTTTCACTCCGACCAAATGAGCCCAAACATTATGGAGGGTCAAATAGGACAAAATTAAATAAGTAAATACATCCTTAAAATACTTATTTAAATGTGTCATTATTTTTGAATTGTAATTAAATACATAAATGTGTGATTAAATGGGGCACTAATTGATTATATGTACAAGCGCATTCAATTATGAAATCATTTGATTAATTATTCAATACGTTATTAATTATTCCAATACATAGTATATATTATAATTATTCATTATTTCATGATATAATTATTCCATTGTATTTATTATTTTTACTTTTTAAATTTCATTTTGTTTTAATTACTGATCTCAATATTTCCTGTTTTAAATAACCATTTCATGATTTCGTTATTTTGCAATTGAATTAATCACTTAATCAGGAATTCTTTAACGAACCTGTGTATGAGTGCTTCAACTATTTTTTTTTCAGCACAAATCACACATGCTTTTATCATTTTGTAGTTTGGAATGTTATAAAAGGTTTGATCAAGTGATACTACTCAAACATTACTCTATTTATCATGAACCGTCTGGAATGGACTTATGCTGTCTTTAAGTTGAGGTGGAGTGGTCATTGTTTTTGTTTTTTTTTGCTGACAATTTGTTAAAAGTTAAGCTAATGACACAATATGCTGAACGATGCGGACACGTTTCTTACTGGGTCCTTATTGACAAGCTTCTGCCTCGAATACTTTGTATGTGTAAGGAATATGCAAGTATAATTATTTGATACTTGTATATATTGACACATGTGTTTTATTGTTCAATTAAGGACAATTACATATGTCTAGCTCAGGGGTCAGCAACCTGCGGCTCTAGAGCCGCACGCGGCTCTTTAGCGCCGCCCTAGTGGCTCTCTGGAGCTTTTTCAAAAATGTATGAAAAATGGAAAAAGATGAGGGGGGAAAAAATATTTTTTGTTTTAATATGGTTTCTGTAGGAGGACAAACATGACACAAGCCTCCCTAATTGTTATAAAGCACACTGTTTATATTAAACATGCTTCACTGATTCGAGTATTTGGCGAGCGCCGTTTTGTCCTACTAAATTTGGCGGTCCTTGAACTCACCGTAGTTTGTTTACATGAATAACTTTCTACCACTTTCTAGTACGTGTTTTATGCCACTTCTTTTTCTGTCTCATTTTGTCCACCAAACTGTTAACGTTGTGCGTGAAGGCACAAAGGTGAGTTTTGTTGATGTTATTGACTTGTGTGGAGTGCTAATCAGACATATTTGGTCACTGCATTAATGCTAGCTAATCGATGCTAACAGCTATTTAGGCTAGCTATATGTACATATTGCATCATTATGCCTCATTTGTAGGTATATTTGAGGTCATTTAGTTTCCTTTAAGTCCTCTTAATTCAATTTATATCTCATGACACACTATCTGTATGTAATATGGCTTTTAATTTTTTGCGGCTCCAGACAGTTGTTTTTGTATTTTTGGTCCAATATGGCTCTTTCAACATTTTGGGTTGCCGACCCCTGGTCTAGCTTGTATTGTGTTATTAGCCTATAGCCTACCTAGTTTACATGTTGCAAATGACTTGACTAAAAGAGAAGAAAAGACCAACCTTTTGTGTTTATTGGAGGACATTTAGATGTTAACTGGCTTTTCAGGATTGCTTGTATAGGAGGTTTTAGATGCAAGCTGATACCTATTTTTTTGCTGATATCAGACCAATATCAATATCATATCAGGACATCCCTGCCTCTTAATATCTTTCGCATTAAAAAAAAAAAAAAGATACTGGTCACATACTGCAGCTATAAATATTGTGGTGATACAAGGTCAGCTATCTCACACATGCCCCACCTTCATCAGCCAATTCACTCTACTGTACCTTTAAGTGTGGCCTTCTTTAGGACCTTCATGGCGTAGAGCTGGTTGTCATCAGGAGGAGTCACCTTGCGCACCAGGAACACCTGCAAAAAGCGCCACGTTTCAAAACACCCGCTGGTACCAGAAAACACTGCATGATGTGTCCCACCTTCCCAAAGGACCCTTGACCCAACACTTTGAGAAGCTCAAAGTGAGAAGCGTCCGCTTTTTCCGAACCCTCTTTGACCACGTGGGTGATGTTGATCTCCTTGATCTCACCATCATCCTTCGATAAAACAAAAACACTGATGAGAATATGAGTCACAACGTTAAAAAAGGAAGTTCCTGTTTTTTACTTTGAGGAAACTTCATGTGCTTGAAGGCAGCGTGTGCAGTGGGTGGAGAACTTGTGATAACATCAGCATCAGTTTGTCCTGACACTGCATCTCATCAACATCCAGACCCCAAAAAAAAAAGGTTGAATATACTCAACAGTTTCCAGCCAGGAGAAATTTCATTTTAAATTCATAGAGACTGACTGGATTAAGTACCGTATTTTTCGGACTATAAGTCGCAGTTTTTTTTCATAGTTTGGCCGGGGGTGCGACTTATACTCAGGAGCGACTTATGTGTGAAATTATTAACACATTACCGTAAAATATCAAATAATATTACTTAGCTCATTCACGTAAGAGACTAGACGTATAAGATTTCATGGGATTTAGCGATTAGGAGTGACAGATTGTTTGGTAAACGTAGAGCATGTTCTATATGTTATAGTTATTTGAATGATTCTTACCATAATATGTTACGTTAACATACCAGGCACGTTCTCAGTTGGTTATTTATGCGTCATATAACGTACACTTGGCAGCACGGTGGAAGAGGGGTTAGTGCGTCTGCCTCACAATACAAAGGTCCTGAGTAGTTGTGAGTTCAATTCCGGCCTCGGGATCTTTCTGTGTGGAGTTTGCATGTTCTCCCCGTGACTGCGTGGGTTCCCTCCGGGTACTCCGGCTTCCTCCCACCTCCAAAGACATGCACCTGGGGATAGGTTGATTGGCAACACTAAATTGGCCCTAGAGTGTGAATGTGAGTGTGAATGTTGTCTGTCTATCTGTGTTGGCCCTGCGATGAGGTGGCGACTTGTCCAGGGTGTACCCCGCCTTCCGCCCGATTGTAGCTGAGATAGGCTCTAGCGTCCCCCGCGACCCCGAAGGGAATAAGCGGTAGAAAATGGATGGAAGGATGGATAACGTACATGCGCAGAGGCAATTTTTTATTTATTTATTTTTTTGTAATTTTTTTTTATAAACCTTTATTTATAAACTGCAACATGTACAAACAGCTGTGAAACAATAATCAAAATAAGTATGGTCCCAGTATGCTGGTTTTTTTCAATAAAATACTGGAAAGGATAGAAATGTAGTTTGTCTCTTTTATCCGATTATTAATCGATTAATCGAAGTAATAATCGACAGAATAATCCATTATAAAATTAATCGTTAGTTGCAGCCCTAATTTATTTTAAATTGCCTTTCAAATGTCTATTCTTGGTGTTGGGTTTTATCAAATAAATTTCCCCCCAAAAATGCGACTTATACTCCAGTGCGACTTATATATGTTTTTTTCCTTCTTTATTATGCATTTCCGGCCAGTGCGACTTATACTCCGGAGCGATTTATACTCCGAAAAATACGGTAGTTTAGAAACGCAAATATAGCATGATAGCACCCCACTCAATACATGAGAAAATAAACAATAAATTACTGCTTATTCAACCATCAGGAAGGACATTTTTTGCTGAGATCATAATAACAAAACAAAAAAATAATCGCACAAAATGTGAGATACCAAGAATATGTTTATTACCGTAAATGCCCACTTTAATTTAAGCTTTTTCTCATAGTATTTGAGACCTCACCACATCGCAGAGTTTTTTGTATATTTAAACCATTTTTTTTCAAAACATATTATACAATCTTTAAACATTTTTAAAAAGCGTCTTAAGCTAAATTTATTGCGATGTTATGCTTAGTACATTTAGCACACACTTTATGTCCTGCTCAGTGGCCTTGTGGTTAGAGTGTCCGCCCTGAGATCGGTAGGTTGTGAGTTCAAACCCCGGCCGAGTCATACCAAAGACTATAAAAATGGGACCCATTACCTCCCTGCTTGGCACTCAGCATCAAGGGTTGGAATTGGGGGTTAAATCACCAAAATGATTCCCGGGCACGGCCACCGCTGCTGCTCACTGCTCCCCTCACCTCCCAGGGGGTGATCAAGGGGGATGGGTCAAATGCAGAAGGTAATTTCACCACACCTAGTGTGTGTGTGACAATCATTGGTACTTTAACTTTATAACTTTTATGCCCCAAAAGGGACACGCGGTAGAAAATGGATGGATGGATGGTTGACGAATTCACATTAGTCGCATAATTTTGGTCTTGACCTCTGTATGTATGGTGAGATTATCGCAGATCTTCAAGATGCAACCTTTTATTGAAATTTGCATAATAGGATATTGAGACTGGTTTGGTGGATTTAAAGATTCCTTTTTTATTTATAAATGAAATTGTAAATGGGTATTTGGTGGGTAGATTTGAAATGTATTGTATTGTACTGTATTTTGTATATATATGATGATGTATATTTTAACTGTGGGTCCCTGTCCATAAGATGTGTGCTTCTAGGGATTACCTTTTTGCAGAACGGACTCTGATATTAACAAAATACACAATAACGTAATACAAAATTATGTCTTACTGTTAAAAAAAAAAATAAAAAAAAAAAATAAATGTTTTGGTCGGGGGTGCGACATTTTCAAGCTAAAATGGCTAAATAAACTAAAAACATCAATACTACAGTAGTACTGACCAAGGGAGGACCCCAAACAACTCAGAGTGCGCTGTTCAGTATCGTTGCCACTGATTGGCTCAGCCCAGAGGCAGCATTACTATATTGGAATAAAAGAGTGTAAAGATGACTAAAGCGTGTTATTTCATGTGTAGAGGGCTCTCAATGTTAAAAAAAAACAAACATATTTAGAAGGTAGCGTTTTAAGCGGCTAATAAGGTTTGATGTGTTAAAGCTCAATGGTTTTTTTTCTCTCCTCGTGGAATGTTTGCAGAACATTTGGTGTGAATAGCATGTGAAAAGTCTTCCTCTGAAACAGTGAAGAAGTCCCACTCTATCGACGCCATGTTTGTTTGCACTGAGCTCATGGGAGTTTACAACAGCAAGGAGGAGAAAAGAAGAGTGCTTGATTTTCTCACCCTAACCCAGGGGTGCGGTGTCAAACTTCTTTTTATTGAGGGCCACATTGCAATTATGGCTGCCCTTAGAGGGCTACGTAGAATGACGTGGCAGGCCACAATAAATGATGTGGCGTATACTACATTAAATTATGTGTAAGACCACGTTGAATGATGTGGAAGACCACTATAAAGTACGTGGCAGACCATGTTGAATAACTTGGTGGGCCACAAAAACCCTAACCCACCCAAAGCCCAATATGGGTAATCTTGCCTCATTGGAGAATTTTACTTTTTTTATTTTACTTTTTATTTTTTTAAATCAGAGCTTTTTTTAATGTTTTCTAATTTATCATTTTGACACCATAATGATATCGGCCTGGTGATTATCCGCTCTATATTATATCAGGCACACCTAAGAAAAATATACCATATTATGTCTTTGATATCATTTGTTTTATTTCTCTCGTTAAATTACAAAACGTAACAAAATGGATGGACATAAAAAACTAATAATTTTCACATGTTATGCTTATGATAATAATAATAGAACAATTCTAATAAGATTTACATTTTCTACATTGATAACCCTTATCATAAAATCATGACTATTATTGCAACACCACAACTTCTATCCAATTATCCATTTTTTACCGCTTGTCCCTTTCGGGAGTCGTGGGGGGTGCTGGAGCCTATCCCAGCTGCATTCGGGCGGAAGGCGGGGTACACCCTGGACAAGTCACCACCTCATGACAGGGCCAACACAGATAGACAGACAAGTTTTTTGATACTAAGACTTTAATCTTGTAATATTTCTACTGAGATCTTGTAAAAAAAAAGAAGATATTAGCGATGCACGATATATTTCCAAGCCGATACAATAAGTGGGTTGCAATCACGTGACCTCGAGGCACATCTGGGTTTCAGGGTATGGTCCACAAATTAAGCATTATACCGTGAAAGACAAAGTTGGACTTATTCGTTCATCGCTAAATAACGTATTTGATTGACATAACGAGTGCCGTGCTGCTGTGGTCGTGACGCTAATGAGGAAAAAAAGGATATGTTTGTTTGCAGTTGATTTCCTGCTGCAAATATTAGTCTCGGCTACAATTCTTGTCTGCAGTTATTTTTATGGTGTCAAGTTCATATTTTGTCCCTGTTGTTCAGCAATGTTTGCTAGCGATATCAAGATTCAGTACATGCTGTTGACCCGACGAGATTTATTAATCTAGTTTATTAATACTATTAAGGACATTTTCTTGATGCTAACAAATATCACCATCCGTGTCGAATAAAGCACTTGGCTTCCTGCACAACAACTAAGCATTTAGTTTCTGTTATGAAGATCGACAACAAAAATACGATGGACTGGACCAACAATCACAATATTTATTACTAGTACTTAACATGACTTTAGTTCAGGGGTCACCAACGCGGTGCCCGCGGGCACCAGGTCGCCCGTAAGGACCAGATGAGTCGCCCGCGGGCCTGTTCTAAAAAAAAAAAAAAAAAAAAAAAAAAAAAAAATTTTTTTTTTTTTTTTTTTTTAAAACTAATGCGATTTATTGTCATTTCTTTGTTTAGTTCTGCTATCAAGCACTACTAATATAGTAGAGAATAAACTCAATTGCATCACAGAAAGTTTCTCAAACAAATCAAATGTTCAAACAAACATTTTACAAAGTGATCGCTGCAGACACGAGCATGGTCTGATTGTATTCCACAAGATGATGAAAGGGATATTTTTAAGAGCAATTTCCTTCAAAGCACTTTTGTGTTTTCCTGACTTTATTACCTTTATGAACCACTTCTTTCAGGACGCTATGAGAGCTTTTTCCTATCTTTCTATTTGAATGATTGGAACACTCAAGAACCCAACATCTGTACGCCATTTTCTGCTCAAACTTTACACTCACTCTCACTTGTTTTGAAGCTACGCTCTCGCTGCTTGACCATTGTGTGAATTAAGCCGCCAAGAAGAAAAACGGATGTGAAGTCATTGCAACCCTCCTACACAGATAACTTCCTTCTTATCAAGCCAATAAAAATAACATAACTTGTTTAAATATATTTTTTTCACTTTAGATTTAACTGTAATTTGTGCACACCTTTTTTGCGGCTGGCTTTGGGGCATCTTCTTTAGCCGCACAGGTGTCTTTATAGGCTTTCAAAACACTGCGATGCTGCGGTTTCAGGTGGCTGATAAGGTTTGAGGTGTTGAAACACTTAACAATAAACGCCATGTTTGTTTACACGGAGCTCAAGGGAAGTTTACGACGGCAAGGCAGGGGAAAAACTCTTGCTTCATTGGAGCATTTTTTTCTTTCAAATTTGAGCTAACAATGTTATCGGACTAGTCCTCATATCGGCCTCACAATTATCGTATTTTCCGGATTATAAGCCGCTACTTTTTTCCCCACGCTTTGAATCCTGTGGCTTACTTAGACTTCCTTTTTATTGTCATTCAAATTTGAACTTTACAGTACAGATAAGAACGAAATTTCGTTACATTAGCTCATGGTAGCAATAAGGTGCATATATAAATAAATAAATAGGGTACTGTACAGATAAATATATTGCACTTTTCCATATGCATCCACGTTTATGGATGTATGTTATATTGTCTTTTTTATTCCAGCGAGTTAATCCATTTTGGGGGGAGTTGAGGGGATAATTATGATGCGTTCAAGAGTCTTAAAAATTAATTATTAATTAATTTAATTATTATATAATTAAAAATCTTACAAAATGATGCGGCAAATTTATGGATTTTTCTTCGCTAATGCCATAATGTTTTGTATTCAACAAATAGTTTTTATAGAACACCAACAGAGACACTAAAATGGTGTGTTATTGTTTGTGCTTTGGTGCCATCTTTTGGACGAGTTTGCTCACTGCAGGTGCTGTACGTTGAAAATGTACTTCCTGTTTCGTTCCTTGAACCGGAAGTATTCGACCAGAGCGTTTCTGCTGGAAAGGATTCTTCATTCATCACTCCAAGCAACGTTTCTAAGTTGTATAATATAATTAAAACAATCCGTACTTACTAAACTGTTCATATGTGATGTCCGAGCTATCATAATGTAATCAAGCTAGCGTTGTTAGCATTGGCGAATGTGCTAAAACATTTACAAGTGCCCGTGTTAGTATTATTAACTTACAATGGCATTCTGTTTGTATTGTTTCCGTTTCGTAAATTCACCAAAACGTCACCGTGAAGTTGTTGAGTCTGTTTAGCTGATTGGAGAGGTAGCTTCAGCAGCTATTGGGTCTATGGTATCAGGCGCCTTTTGGAAATAATTTAAGATATGTAAATAAACATTTACAAAATATTTTGTATCAGTATATACAGTATCTGCGACTTATAGTCCTGTGCGACTAATATATGAAAAAGTATTTTTTTCTTCTAAAATTCGGTGGCTGCGGCTTAAATACTGGTGCGCTCTATAGCCCGGAAAATACGGTACCTGTCTGATATTTACCGTGCACACCTAAATGGGTTATAATTGTATAGCGCTTTTCTACCTTCAAGGTACTTAAAGCGCTTTGACACTATTTCCACATTCACCCATTCACACCTACATTCACACACTGATAGCGGGAGTTTCGCCATGCAAGGCCCTAACCACGACCCATCAGGAGCAAGGGTGAAGTGTCTTGCTCAAGAACACGACGGACGTGACGAGGTTGGTAGAAGGTGGGGATCGAACCAGGAACCCTCAGGTTACTGGCACGGCCACTCTCCCAACCCGCGCCACGCCGTCCACCTAAAAAACATAAATCGTTTATCACAGGCCTGGGCAATTATTTTGACTCGGGGGCCACATTTAGAGAAAAAAATGTGTCTGGGGGCCGGTATATCTATTTTTAGGAACACTAATACAAAACCTCACAATAATGTCTGATTGAATGCTAAACACATTATGACATACCGCCTTAAAAAACATAATGGAATTGTACATTTTTCTATGAACGATAAAACACTGAATATTGACACAATTTGAACGTCACACCCCCTTTCGATCGACATATTTTACAATCAAGTGAACAAACAGTGAAATATGAACGCGAAGGGTACACAATAAACCCACCTACAATCTGATATATCTGATACATCACTAAGCTTTAGAACTTTGTTGCGAAAATCTCCTTCCGCGTCTGTGGAAACTCTTCCCGCCCACACTGTTTGGTGCCTCGTCTGAGCTGCTGTGACCTCGATTACCATAGTAACTAATTAGATGACCATAGTAACTAATTAATTACCATAGTAACAAGTACTGTATATCATCCATAAGCGCAGATTCCAACCATTGAAATACTTAGTATAGTTCAAGACTTACGGTCATTAGAAAACATCACTGCACATCATTATGGCAGGTACACTTTCCATCTTAAACATCTAAAAAAATTATTTGGGAATGTCCGGCGGGCCAGATTGAAAAGCTTAACGGGCCGCATGTGGCCCCCGGGCCTTAATTTGCCCAGATTTGGTTTAGCATATCCTGACTTTTATCTCATTACAATCTGACCTTTTTCTTCTTAAGATTGTCAAAGAGCAAGACACGTGTGATTGACAACAGGAAGTGGCTTCAACTCACAAAAATAGGTCAACTTAACAATATAAGATCTTTTAAAGCAGCCATTTGTGTTTTTACCGTCCAGTGGTTTCTCAGTGCAGGCAAAGTGTCCGCAGCCCCCGCCAAGCTTTTGGTCTTTTTGGACAGGTAGAAGGCCAGAAAGTGACTCAGTTTAAACTTTTTCTTGTCTTTCTCCATCCCAACACAATCACCGTATCGCCATAGCGATGGCCATCTGCCCGCAAAGGTCTTCATAAACCAACGGCATCTTATTTTCAGGGTTGCGTTGCTCTGACTGACTGCAGATGAACAGGAACCAGAAGTCGGCAAGCAGGAAGTCACATTCATTCTCACAGTCACAACACCTACTCTGTAATATTCAATGCAAACTTATCAGTCAACGACTGCACGGTTCATATATTTTTGTCATTGCACATCTAAGCACTCTCCAGGGTCATTGAAAATCAGTAAAGATCTAGACAGAAAACTCCTGCTTTAGTTTTGAAAGAATACAATTTTATTCTTAAAATGATGACTTTTTTTGGGGCTAATATTACTATATGTTTCTTAAGACAACACAACTCTTTAAAAAAATAAAATAAAATTCCGAAATGCTTTCTAGAAAGATAACAACTTTAATGTCATAACATTACAGCTCTTTAAGATACTGTTTTGTCTTCTTCTGAAAAAAACAAACAAACCCAACATTATTTTAACTTAATATGACTACTTGCCTGACATTGCAACTTTGTTCATTTCCCCTAATAAGTTATCAAAAAATGTATTTATTTTTCCCTTTTCCCTGATTTCTTTATTGAGCATCAACAGTGCAGGACAACACAGTGCATTTCACTGAGGGCCACATCGCAGTTAAGGCAGTCCTCAAGAGGGCCGTTTGTAACTGTGAATAATTTATGAATATAAATGCATTAGGCTTCACCTTATGACAGGGGTCGGCAACCTTTACCACTCAAAGAGCCATTTTGGCAAGTTTCACAAATTAAAGAAAGTATTGGGAGCCACAAAAATTTTTTTTAAATTTAAAATGAAAAACACCGCATACAAAGCTTAAATGCTTTGTGCTATGTTAACCAGGGATCTCCGACACACGCACCGGCACGCACTTTAATGTGGAAATTTGATGTTAGTGCAGCCCGCGGTCGGCATTTATGCAGCTGAGCCGCATCAGAGTGGTCAAGGAGCCGCATGCGGCTCCGGAGCCGCGGGTTGCCGACCCCTGCCTTATGATATTACTATACAATTGCCTTTGCATTTGATTATTATTATTTTTTACATAGTGTAAAAAAAAAATTTTTTCGATTTGTCAGTAAAAACTGGCAGGTCAGCATAATTTTACCATAAATTTCACGGTGGTTTTTACAGCATATTACTGTAAATAGAAAAGCGGTACTATAGATTTTTACAGTAAAAATATGGCAACTGCGCTGCAAGTTTTTTTTTTAACCGTAAAATCTATTGTCATTTTACAGTGTGCAATTTGATGGATAACTTGCCTCACGATTTGCCACGATTCGATTCAATATTGATTCTTGGGGTCCCGACTCGATTCAAAATCTATTTTTTTTTCAACTCAACACGATTCTCGATTAAAAAACGATTTTTTTCCCGATTCAAAAGGATTCTCTATTCATTCAATACATAGGATTTCAGCAGGATCTACCCCAGTCTGCTGACATGCAAGCAGAGTAGTAGATTTTTGTAAAAAGCTTTTATAAGTGTAAAGGACAATGTTTTATCAACTGATTGCAATAATGTAAATTTGTTTTAACTATTAAATGAACCAAAAATATGACTTATTTTATCTTTGTGAAAATATTGGACACAGTGTGTTGTCAAGCTTATGGGATGCGATGCAAGTGTAAGCCACTGTGACACTATTGTTCTTTTTTTTTTCTTTTTTTTTTTTACAAATGTCTAATGATAATGTCAATGAGGGATTTTTAATCACTGCTATGTTGAAATTGTAACTAATATTGATACTGTTGTTCATAATATTAATTTTTGTTTCACTACTTTTGGTTTGTTCTGTGTCGTGTTTGTGTCTCCTCTCAATTGCTCTGTTTATTGCAGTTCTGAGTGTTGCTGGGTCGGGTTTGGTTTTGGAATTGGATTGCATTGTTATGGTATTGCTGTGTATTGTTTTGTTGGATTGATTAATAAAAAAAATTAAAAAAATTAAATTAAATTAACAATTTAAAAAAAAAAAAAAAAGATTTAAAAAAAAACAAAGATTTTTAAAAAATGAGAATCGATTCTGAATCGCACAACGTGAGAATCGCGATTCAAATTCGAATCGATTTTTCCCCACACCCCCAGTGGGTATATACACTATGTACATGACACTATGTACATGACTATGCACATGACTCCAAGAGTGTGCAAAACAGAATGATAAAATATACAGTATATACACTATAACCACATATAAACCTGCTTGATGCTTCGGAAAGTTGCTGGGGATCAATTTTGGTTCAGATCAGGTAGAGGTTGAGCTGAGCCAGGATTTTATGGCAGTTTAAAAATTTAGTAGGGAAGTTCGAATTTTAAGGTCTGTTGGTAGTGCATTCCGCTGTGTGGTGGCAAAATAGTAGAATGCATTTTTTCCCACGAGAGTCTTGAATTTGGGGGGGAGGAACGCCCTCTCGTGTAGTACCTGTGAGCATCACTTACTCTGGTGAAATAGTTCGACAGGTACTTGGGGACAGTTTCTCTGGGTAGTTCTGTAAGCCTCACGAGACAGACATTGATAGCATCACAGACTACATTCATTTCTGTGAGGACTCCATCGTACACTCCCTACAAACAAACAAAAACTACTATAGGCTCTAATTCAAATACTTTGGTTTTTGGCCCTTAAAGTCTCCCTGTGTCCAGGGATTTACTGAGTTTGTAAATGATAACAAAAGTGACACAGAAAAAACAAAAACTATTTTGTTATAATCAAAAATATCGATCTAATTACTGTAGTCTAGTTCATATACAGATACAGTACTATTACTGATATCAATACTGTCGATATTTTTATTTATCAACCCACCTCTGTTTGCATTCATGCTTAGATGTTAGCATGGCTTATTATATCTTCCTACCGCATGTTTGGTAGCATGTTTAGCGAATCCTCGTCCTCCAGTGATACCATAAACTATTTCTTTTAAGTACCGGTACTTAAAAGAAATAGTTTATTTGCCGCCATGGAGATGAGGATTAGTGTCTTTGAGGGGGGGACGCGAGGACGCTACAATGCGTTGATGACGCAGTCCTCCCTTTCTTGCTGTCAAACCCAGTTTCTTGCTGTCAAACACAGCTGGGACACAACGAGAATGTGTCGTCAACATGTTCAACTTAAACCAGAGAAAGGGCAGGATGTAAATGAGTGTTTGCTGAGTCATAGAGGCGCAGGTAAAACTCACCTCAACACTAATTTGGGCAAAGTCCTTCTCTATCCACGAGATATGAGCCTGGTTCTAAGAGGTGTTGGAATGGAGAGGTTACTTTGTTATTAGTTTGTGCAGAAACACACACACACACACACACACACACACACACACACACACACACACACACACACACACACACACACACACACACACACACACACACACACACACACACACACACACACACACACACACACACACACACACACACACACACACACACACTGACAGAAACAAGGGTTGGTTGGACAGGAAGTTTATTTCTTTCTGCCCTTGTTTCCTCTTTTTCTCAAGCTGACCTCACTTCCTTCCTGCTACACAAGTTCAACCTAAAGACATGAAAAATATATAAAAGGGCCAGTGTCACAAGTACAGTAGGAAGCAACTTCTGACCCGCAGTGGGAAATGTACATTAATGCAATGGACAAGGCTAATTATAGGACACCAAGGTAATTGTTGGTACATTTTCAAGGAGTAATAACATGAACCGAATTGTGGAATATGTTTATGCTATTATATTCCAATGTTAGTCCCTTTTAATTATGGAGTTTTAAATGATAAATATTAAATTTTTTCTTTCCCTTCTTGCTCTTCTGTTGTGACTTAATCGTACAAACTAGCCCATTTTTCATTGTAACATCGGGACTTACCTCTGCAATATGTATTTATTTAAAATTATTCTCCTGTAAATCTTAATTGAATAGAAAATAAAAATTGTAGTATGGGAAAATGACCAATTTCGTATATTTCGATTTGATACAGCGACTTTATTTTCAGTACAGAAAAAAAACGTATTTGTCTTAAAAAATGACTTTATTCTTACAGTATCAATAATTTTCTCCTTTTTGTAAAATGCCCCTCTTCCCGCGATAAAATCAACACACCATTATCACAAAATTAAAACTTTATTCTCTTTAAATCACGACTTTGGGCCTGATTTACTAAAGGTTTGTGTGTACTAACACGCGTGCAAACTTGATAGCACACGCAAAGCTGATCTACTAAGTGTGTGCAGAGTTGATTGAATATTGATTACACGCAGCCTGATTTACTAAACTAGAAAGGGATTGCGGCATCTAAATTAGCGCCATTTTTTTAGCACGTCTGAAAAGTTTGTGCAAACGGACAGTTCCACACACGGCTGAAGGATTGGTGCTCGTGCTGCACTGACAGACGATGGACAGACGAGAATCCTTCGTCCTACGTGTGTGTCAAGTGTAAACATATTTGGACTGACACAAATAAAAAATATTAGACGTATAGCAACATCCATTTAGAATTTTATACTGCATGCTGGGTGACTTAAGAGCAGGGGTCCCCAAACTACGGCCCGCGGGCCGGATCCAGCCCCCCCAGCATCCAAAATCCGGCACACAGGAAGTCCCAAGTTAAAAAAAAAACAAACAAACAAAAAAAAATTATAGTTTTTTTTTTTTTTTTAAATCTTTCCTTTCTAATCCATTTTCTACCGCTTGTTACTCTTGGTGTCTCCTAGTCGCTCAGGCAAATCATATTGTCTAAAAATGAATTTTCCCATTGATAATGTGACAATGTTAAATGTTGATGAACATCAATGTTAATTGACAAAACGGATTATAAAGACAATGTATATATGTATATATACGTATATATACTGTATATATATATATATATATATATATATATATATATATATATATATATATATATATATATATATATATATATATATATATATATATATATATATATATATATATATATATATATATATATATATGTATATATATATATATATATATACTGTATATATACATACATATATATATATATATATATATATACAGCCTGGCCCCCGGCCAAATTTTTTTAACCCAATGCGGCCCCCGAGTCAAAAAGTTTGGGGACCCCTGCTTAAGAGGCTGATTAAAACAAATTAAATTCATGTGTTTTGGTGTCTTTTAGTGTTTATTTTTAAATATTAACATACATTCTATATGAAAAAGAAATTATTGAAGTATGCATTTTTTGCATCTTGATCACATAAGTGATGAGTACATCTTCACAGTGCTAAAAAAAAAAGGGAAACGGTTTAAATGTAGATGGACTGCAAGAGTCTGACTGCTTCTAAAATGCACATAAAAAGTGGTAAATGTCTCCTGCTTGTTTGAAAACATAGGAAAACGCGGTAAATGATAGCGTGTCTCTGTGATGATGTCCCGTATAGTACACGCAAAATACTCATTTAAATAAGGCGGTCTGCACCACTTTACAATTGTACACTCAGTCTTAGAAGAGCCAACACTACACGCCCACTAATAGTACACGCTATTTTATTGTTTGCACACGCTGTTAAGCGCCTGGTGTTTGGATATTAGTAAATCAGGCCCTTTATTGTCAAATTAAAACTTTGTTGTCATATTATTGCGACTGCACTGCTGCATAATTCCTAGTGGTGTTTGACATCAGCATGAAAACAAGGATCGGAAGGTATCGGCATGCATTTAAAATCTCCCATAAAAGCAGTCCTGCAGCACGTTTAGTTGTGCAAAGTTGGACAGCAAGTTAGAGTTATCTAAATGTCCTCCAATAAACACACATGGTTTGTCTTTTCTTTGTATTTTAGTCAAGTCATTTACAAAAGGTAAACATTGTAAGCTGTAGGCTACTAGGAACGAGCAGCTTCACAACAGCTAAGCGTAGAATAGCACACAAGAAAGACCTTAATTGAACAACATTGCAGTCTAAAATATTTCATTTGTCAATATAAACGAGATCAAATAATTATAGTTTTATATTACTTACAGATACAAAGTCTCCAAGGCAGAACAGTATTAGAAAGTATCCCGTAACAAACGTGTCCGCATCATTTACCTTACTGCGTCATGAGCTTAACTGAATTATTGTGACCACTGGATGTCACCAAAAACAAATGAACACTCCACTTCAAAAGCATAAATCGGTCATAGTGTTAGTGTTCATACCCACCATTGTTATGTGTAATTTCACTTAATCAATCCTTTTCTAACATTCCACACTACAAAATAAAACTATGGCTATGATTCATGCTGATTAATATCGGGTTAATATCGGTACCGTCCAATAATCAACGCTCCCATATCGGTATTGTATCGAAAGTGAAAAAGTTAAGAACGCCCCTAGTAATTACGACCTGTTTCTCCTAACATTACAACTTCTATCCGATGTTATTGAGGCTTTTCATAGAATGACAACGTATTTATTGTAATATTACAAGCAATGTTCTCATATTACTACTTTTTTCATATCACCATGCGATATCACACAATGTATATTAATATTACAGTATTTCCCTCACCACTTATTGCGGTCTCGGTGCATCGTGGATTTGAAAGTAAGTACCATTGAGTACATTAAGATTTGAGTAGCTATTTAAGTTTTTATGTTAAAATGAGATCGCTTTTAGAGTGTATGAAGTGTTTTAAGAGTGCTCATAATTAGAGATGTAGAAATGCTTTAAAATGTAATATCGGAAATGATCGGTTTCAAAATTATCGTTATCGGTTTCAAAAAGTAAAATTTATGACTTTTTAAAATGCAGCTGTGTACACGAACGTAGGGAGAAGTACAAAGCGCCTTAAGGGCACTGCCTTTGCGTGCCGGCCCAATCACATAATATATACGGCTTTTCACACACACTCACACACACACACACACACACACACACACACACACACACACACACACACACACACACACACACACACACACACACACACACACACACACACACACACACACACACACACACACACACACACACACACACACACACAAGTGAATGCCATGCATACTTGGTCAACAACCATACAGGTCACACTGAGGGTGACCGTATAAACAACTTTAACACTGTTACAAATATGCGCCACACTGTGAACCCACACCAAACAAGAATGACAAACACATTTCGGGAGAACATCCGCACCATAACACAACATAAACACAACATAAACACAACAGAACAAATACCCAGAACCCCTTGCAGCACTAACTCTTCCCTCCACCCACACCTCAACCTCCTCATGCTCTCTCAGGGACAGCATGTCCCAAATTTCAAGCTGCTGTTTTGAGGCATGTTAAAAAAAATAATGCACTTTGTGACTTCAGTAATAAATATGGCAGTGCCATGTTGGCATTTTTTTTCCATAACTTGAGTTGATTTATTTTGGAAAACCTTGTTACATTGTTTAATGCATCCAGCGGGGCATCACAACAAAATTAGGCATAGTAATGTGTTAATTCCATGACTGTATATATCGGTATAGGTTGATATCGGAATCGGTAATTAAGAGTTGGAAAATATCGGAATATCGGATATCGGCAAAAAAGCCATTATCGGACATCTCTATTTATAATGGAATGGCATTAAGTAGGCTTTCATTGTCATTGCACATTAAGAACAACAAAATTGCAAAATATTGTAAGTGTGTGTGAAAGCTGGGTGGAGAAAACTTTAAATACATATAATATTAACAAAAATTACAAAATAAATAGCATTCCCACTTCACAGGAATTCACCTACCACCTACTGTATTACAATTTTATTATAATAAAAAAAAGGCTAATAATGAATATTTTTACAAATATAATTTTTAAGAATGACCTTTTTCCAGTAAAATGGTGAGAAATTTAGGAATATGTGAGAGAGCGAATGCTGAACCGCAAATCTAGAGTAGACTTTTCATCGCTTGAGTGACTCGAACACAGATGGAAGAGTGCAACCAAGAAGCAAGACGGAACCCAGTCAACCAGGAAATAGCCTAATAACTGACAAATGGACTCAAAAGATAACAAAAATGAATTTGTAAATACATTTTTGGTCATTTTTGTTTGACTTTGCATGAGGCAGGAGGTCTCTCTCAGTGTCCCTATGTATCACACACACACTTAAAACACACACATTCAACATGACATCATCCCCTCTCACGCACTCAACAATGTGAAACACTACATGGTCAAATAAACCTGCTGCTTGCCTGTCGTGCGCGTGTCCTGGTGCGGAATAGGAGCCTCCACATGTCCAGATATTTCCATGTCACTCGCAGCACACACCGGCCTTACAACTATACTACACTTTCAGTTGGATAACACGTTCTGAAGTGTTGCGCACACACACACACGCACACACACACACACACACACACACACACACGGAAATGGGAAGTGAGGGTTTACTAAGAAAATGGTGGTTAAAGGCCTACTGAAACCCACTACTACCGACCACGCAGTCTGATAGTTTATAAATCAATGATGAAATCTTAACATTGCAACACATGCCGATACGGCCGGGTTGACTTATAAAGTGCAATTTTAAATTTCCCGCTAAACTTCCGGTTGAAAATGTCTATGTATGATGACGTATGCGCGTGACGTCAATCGTTGAAACGGGAATTATGCGGACACATTGAATCCTATACAAAAAACTCTGTTTTCATCTCAAAATTCCACAGTATTCTGGACATCTGTGTTGGTGAATCTTTTGCAATTTGTTTAATGAACAATGAAGAATGTAAAGAAGAAAGTTGTAGGTGGGATCGGTGTATTAGCAGCGGACTACAGCAACACAACCAGGAGGACAGAGGTGGATAGCAGACGTGCTAGCCGCCGAACTCACCTTAACTTCCTCCGTCTCCGGGCCGCCGAACGCATCTGTGATCGGGTGAAGTCCTTCGTCGCACCGTCGATCGCTGGAACGCAGGTGAGCACGGGTGTTGATGAGCAGATGAGGGCTGGCTGGCGTAGGTGAATAGCTAATGTTTTTAGCAAAGCTCTGTGAGGTCCGGTTGCTAAGTTAGCTTCAATGGCGTCGTTAGCAACAGCATTGTTAACCTTCGCCAGCCTGGAAAGCATTAACCGTGTAGTTACATGTCCATGGTTTAATAGTATTGTTGATTTTCTATCTATCCTTCCAGTCAGGGGTTTATTTCTTTTGTTTCTATATGCAGTTAAGCACGATGCTATCACGTTAGCTCCGTAGCTAAAGTGTTTCGCCGATGTCGGGGAGATAAAAGTCACTGTGAATGTCCATTTCGCGTTCTCGACTCTCATTTTTAAGAGGATATAGTATCCGAGGTGGTTTAAAATACAAATCCGTGATCCACAATAGAAAAAAGAGAGAGTGTGGAATCCAATGAGCCAGCTTGTACCTAAGTTACGGTCAGAGCGAAAAAAGATATGTCTTGCACTGCATTCTAGTCCTTCACTCTAACGTTCCTCATCCACGAAGCTTTCATCCTCGCTCAAATTAATGGGGTAATCGTCGCTTTCTCTGTCCGAATCGCTCTAGCTGCATTGAAAACAATGGGGAAATGTGAGGAGCCTTTCAACTGTTGACGTCACGCTACTTCCGGTACAGGCAAGGCTTTTTTTAATCAGTGACCAAAAGTTGCAACTTTATCGTCGATGTTCTCTAGTAAATCCTTTCAGCAAAAATATGGCAATATCACGAAATGATCAAGTATGACACACAGAATGGATCGGCTATCCCCGTTTAAATTAAAAAAAAAATCATTTCAGTAGGGCTTTAAGTAAACTGTGGAACCTCTCAACCTGAAGGCTTTTTAGCTTTGTTTTAATTTTTTTTTTTTTTTAAAAGGGACATTAAATATAAATTAAATTTTGATATGTGAATATGTGGGATTATAGCTAATGGCTAATCTCCAGTCCCTTAGCACAGTGTTTTTCACCCACTGTGCCGATACAGTCTGGTGTGCCGTGGAAGATGATCTAATTTCACCTATTTGGGTTAAAAATATTTTTTGCAAACCAGTAATTATAATCTGCAAATTATTTGTTGTTGTTGAGTGTCTGTGCTGTCTAGAGCTCGGCAGAGTAACCGTGTAATACTCTTTCATATCAGTAGGTGGCAGCCGGTAGCTAATTGCTTTGTAGATGTCGGAAACAGCGGGAGGCAGTGTGAAGGTAAAAAGGTGTCTAATGCTTAAACCAAAAATAAACAAAAGGTGAGTGTCCTTAAGAAAAGGCATTGAAGCTTAGGGAAGGCTATGCAGAACCAAACTAAAACTGAACTGGCTACAAAGTAAACAAAAACAGAATGCTGGACGACAGCAAAGACTTACTGTGGAGCAAAGACGGCGTCCACAAAGTACATCCGAACATGACATGACAATCAACAATGTCCCCACAAAGAAGGATAAAAACAACTGAAATATTCTTGATTGCTAAAACAAAGTAGATGCGGGAAATATCGCTCAAATGAAGACATGAAACTGCTACAGGAAAATACCAAAAAAAGAGAAAAAGACACCAAAATAGGAGCGCAAGACAAGAACTAGAACACTACACACAGGAAAACAGCAAAAAAGTCAAAATAAGTCACAGCGTGATGTGACAGGTGGTGACAGTACACCTACTTTGAGACAAGAGCTATAGTGATGCATGCTTGGTTATGGTTTAAAGTCGTATCCAACAATTGCGACGATGACTTTTTACCGTCAACTGAGTTTCGTTTTTTAATGATTTCTGCTGGTGGTGTTTTTTCAACGCCAAAAATGTGCCTTGGCTCAAAAAAAAGGTTGAAAAACACTGCCTTAGCACAATGATATTAAAATAAAGACAAACACATTCAAAACAGTACACAGATTACCAACAATAAAATGCACAATTCTAAGGTCAAAAGTGCTGAAATATTATATTGTACCACCTTCTCATTAGACTTAAGCTTCAATATTAACAGAGGTTGACTTATTTTCACACTTGTATGATGTTAAAATGTTACACAATGTTAATGAAAGTTTTATGAGGGCCACAGTTTGACTAGATCCGTTGGATCAATCAGAGGTTGTGTGAGTGAAACGCAAGACCCTGAATTATACCACAGAACTTTCCTCCAAAAGGTCTTATCTTTGTCCATGTGATGTTGTAGAAATTATTGGAAACTCAAAACAGCCATGACATTATGTTCTTTACAAGTGTATGTAAACTTCTAGGACGTCATTACGTCCTAGAAGCCGTAAGACGGCGGGATATAACGTTTAAAATACATTGGAAAGTTAGCTCCCTCTGGGCATCTGTTTAAATGTTGCTAACAGCCCCTTTAAGCATGTATGATTATCACTGGAGGACGAGGTGAAACATGCTTCACACAGTAAGAGCAAGCCAGGAGCAGACATGCTAATCACTAAGGTAGCCTAAAACAACACAAGAAATAAGTGTTTCAAGAAGTCTAGATTTGTATTTTCATGTTTACAAATTCAGGGAAAAATTCCCTGGACACAGGAAGACTTTGAGGGCAAAAACCAAAATATTTAAATGAGTAGTAGAATCAATCAATCAATGTTTATTTATATAGCCCTAAATCACAAGTCTCAAAGGGCTGTACAAGCCACAACGACATCCTCGGTACAGAGCCCACATACGGGCAAGGAAAACTCACCCCAGTGGGACGTCAATATGTGAATGACTATGAGAAACCTAGTAGTTTTTACTTCTGTTTAGGTTTTGTGTACTACTTACTTTGTTTTGCTCTAGCAATTGTATGTAATACAAGAGAATAAGGAAGTAGTTTAAATAATGTGTTGATATTGTTACACTGTTAATAGCACTCACCATAAATATATTTGAAAAAATTAACAGTTCATACATGTGATCGGTATCAGCCGATGCCACTCATGGAAGATCGGTGTCAGAATCGACAGCATAAAACACTGATCGGATCATCCATCGTTAATACTAAAGTAATTAGATAGCTATTTTTTTTGTTATTGCTAAAAAATTTTTAGGAAATAAGAGCAAATAGTAGTTTTTGCTTTTGTTGAGTTATTTGGCACTGTTGACTTTATTATACAGGGGGGAAAAAAAGGAAATAATTTAAATATTAATATTGTTACTCTGTCATCCTGTGTTGTTTTCGTTGTATTACAAAACAGTAATAATTTAATGTTCCTGAAAATTTGAGGTATGAACAGTGGTATGACTGATACGGCCCTTTTAACTATTTGGTATTGGATCGATACCCAAATTTGTAGTATCGCCCCAAACTAATGGTAAGTATCCAAACAAACAACAACATATTACACCAGATTAAAGGCCTACTGAAACCCACTACTACCGACCACGCAGCCTGATAGTTTATATATCAATGATGAAATCTTAACATTGCAACACATGCCAATACGGCCGGGTTAACTTATAAAGTGCAATTTTAAATTTCCCGGGGAACTTCCGGTGGAAAACGTCTATGTATGATGACGTATGCGCGTGACGTCAATGGTTGAAACGGAAGTATTCGGACACATTGTATCACAATACAAACAGCTCTGTTTTCATCGCAAAATTCCACAGTATTCTGGACATCTGTGTTGGTGAATCTTTTGCAACTTGTTTAATGAACAATGAAGACTGCAAAGAAGAAAGCTGTAGGTGGGATCGGTGTATTAGCGGCTGGCTGCAGCAACACAACCAGGAGGACTTTGAGTTGGATAGCAGACGCGCTATCCGATGCTAGCCGCCGACCGCATCGACGATCGGGTGAAGTCCTTCGTCGCGCCGTCGATCGCTGGAACGCAGGTGAGCACGGGTGTTGATGAGCAGATGAGGGCTGGCGTAAGTGGAGCGCTAATGTTTTTATCATAGCTCTGACGAGGTCCCGTAGCTAAGTTAGCTTCAATGGCGTCGTTAGCAACAGCATTGCTAGGCTTCGACAGGCGGCACAGCATTAACTGTGTAGTTACAGGTCCAGTGTTTGTTTCGGTGTCTCCTGATAGTAGTATTGTTGATCTGCTGTCTATCCTTCCAGTCAGGGGCTTATTTATTTTGTTTCTATCTGCATTTAAGCACGATGCTATCACGTTAACTCCGTAGCTAAAGTGCTTCGCCGATGTATTGTCGTGGAGATAAAAGTCACTGTGAATGTCCATTTTGCGTTCTCGACTCTCATTTTCTAGAGGATATAGTATCCGAGGTGGTTTAAAATACAAATCCGTGATCCACAATAGAAAAAGGAGAAAGTGTGGAATCCAATGAGCCCTTTTACCTAAGTTACGGTCAGAGCGAAAAAAGATACGTCCTGCACTGCACTCTAGACCTTCACTCTCACGTTCCTCATCCACGAATCTTTCATCCTCGCTCAAATTAATGGGGTAATCGTCGCTTTCTCGGTCCGAATCGCTCTCGCTGCTGGTGTAAACAATGGGGAAATGTGAGGAGCCCTTCAACCTGTGACGTCATGCTACTTCCGGTACAGGCAAGGCTTTTTTTATCAGCGACCAAAAGTTGCGAACTTTATCGTCGATGTTCTCTACTAAATCCTTTCAGCAAAAATATGGCAATATCACGAAATGATCAAGTATGACACATAGAGTGGATCTGCTATTCCCGTTTAAATAAAAAAAATCATTTCAGTAGGCCTTTAATAACAGTTTTGAGAAAACAATACAACTGTAAATGATGCAATATGTTACCGCATATGGCAGCAGCTAATTTAGGAGCCTTTGTAAGCCGTTTTGAAATGCTTTTATTAACATTTATATGCCAAACAATATATTGTGATATCTATCGATATCGCCAGAGTCTCCAATATATATCGCAATATATTTTAGGCTATATTGCCAATCCCTACCCTGGATGATGGATGATCAAACAACCGCTTTCAAATCAATTGTATTTCATTCATAACAACAGAATGTGTAACTCTGACTACAGAAATAGCCCAAAAAACAAACGTCCACTGTAGAGGACGCTGGTTCTTATGAGGGTTACATAGCGTGATGTGTGCTTTAGTGGGCAGTGATGTAATCATGTTTGGAGACACAAGGGGACAGTGCCGGCCCGCAGTGAGGGTTTCTAAGGAAAAGAACATAGGTTTGTCCAAGTAAGAAGATGTGCCTTCTGGTTTCTACTAACTAATTAAAGCTTGGGATACAGGAGTAGGAGAAGACACATTATAGTGCAGACTTTGACAACATGTGTCGTACGGTCTCTATGATGCAACTTCCTCTTTCCCCTGCATGATTTCAAATGCACTTGATGACAGTTGGACCAGAGCAGTAAAGAGAAGACAAACACAGGACCGGATGATATCAACATGGAGCCAAACACCACGCTTATTGTCCTCTAAACTTAGTCGCTAGGACAAACTTGCATGAAAGATTCTGGCACTTTTTTCTATTACCAACTTTTTTTAATGGATATTTAATAGTCCATTATAATTCTTGGGTTACTTTACACACAGTAGAACATGCAAGGAGAAAGGGGAGAGAATGTCAATAAACAGCAGTCCGTCAGGGCTTGGCATGTAGGCCAGGTAATCGTATCGTTGGTTTGTTAGTTAGCTAAATAACTCAAAAAGTTATGGGAAACTTTCAGGAAATGTTAAAAATGGGATAAGAAACATGTGGTTTCATTTGGGCCTGATCGGGATAATGTCTACTACGTTGACTTACGTTAATGTTACAAGCTTTAATTTCTGTGTGTGTATGCTAGCGGCCCCACCTCCACCATAGAGACAAAGATAGTGGACGGCTGATAAGAGGGTTCCACTCCGTTTCTTTCATTCTGCTATAGATAGCTCAAGTTATAGGCACATTTTGATTACACTTTAAAGAAATGTCAAAAATGGGATTTAAAAAATGGGTTATGACATTTTGGGGATGATCTGCACAACCGTCTGGGTTCAGGATTTTTATTTTTTTTTACTATTGGGAGGTTGGGTCTAGCGGATAATTAGTATTTATTATCTTCTCTTTTGTGATGCAGGTCTTTTGATTGTGCAGGCGTGTAATTAAATTTTTGGTCGCGGTATCAAATTACTGAACAATATTAATTAAATGTGATTATTTTCAGTTAATAATAATAATAATAATAATTATTATTATTATTGTATTACAAATATTACTCAGTTAATAGAATTTAAATAATTATAAAAAATATGTGTCTTCTTATTATTATCATATAATTCTGTTAATAATAATAATAATTATGAAAAAGTATTGCAATTATTACTGTTATTATTGTTATCATTATTATAGTACCATTATATTATTATTATCTTTATTTTGAGTGGCAGTAACAATAAACAACTGTAATAATCATTATTTTATAGCTACATTTAAAATAAAATAATGACAAAAACACTTATTTAAATAATTACAAACCACTACGAACACAAATAAAAACAGTAATTTTACCAATTTGACAAATAATGACAAAATAATCAAATATAAATAAATTAAATTACAGACAGTGTTATTTGTTTACTTAAATATTAATATATTGGATAAAATCCATACACTGCGCAGCCTTACAGTCCATCTAGTGACCACATGCTTCCCTCAATGGGAGGAATTGTGCAACAGTTGTCTCTGTTCAAGTAGATCTACAGTATCCTGTGTGTGAGTTTGCACGTGTGTGCATGTGTGTGTGTGTTTGTGTGGTGACTTTGAGCCAGTGTTAACAGAAAGAGGATCTCCATGTTGGGGTGCAGACACACAGTCTGCAGGCTGGCAACAGAATGTGTCAGGTGAGAGGCACTAATGTCTTCGTCTATTTATCAGTCTGAAACGCTACAGAAGTCTTTTGTCTTCCTTCTTGGCTATAAAGCTACATCAAGCATGTTTTTTGGTTCTATTTTGCATTCCAACAGTCCTTTTTGTTAGGTACTTTGTCACCTATGAGGATAAAGGAGAAACATTAACAACTTTTTTGTAATTTTTTACAGCAAGTTGACATGTGACCAGCAAGAATGTATTTTATTTTGTAAAAGTCTAGTATATCATTCTCAGCAGGATGTTGCACAACAACTACAGAACTCTCCTATTGCAGAATCAGAAATGGTACAGTACGTCCTGTCATCTTAGGAAGTAGCCCACGAATTCAAACACAAAATGCGGCCCTCTGTGAACCAGAAAGTAGCAGCAGTACTAAAAAAACAAACAAAAAAACAACTACTCAACATAATAGACCATACAAAATTAGTTGACTACAATTTTTTAGACTGTTTTATTGTTAACAAACTTAGCTGCGCTAGCTAAAGTATGTCCATACCCTGCTTGGAGCCGCTTCAAAGTTACTACCCTACTTTTATGGGTTAAAGAGCTAGAAGCTAAAATTTTGTTTCATCTGACCACATAACTTTCTTCCAGAAGGTCTTATCTTTGTCCATGTGATGTCAGATGAAACAAAAATTGAGCGGTTTGACCACAATACCCAGCAATATGTTTGGAGGAGAAAAGGTGAGGCCTTTAATCCCAGGAACACCAACCTACCGTCAAGCATGGTGGTGGTAGTATTATGCTCTGGGCCTGTTTTGCTGCCAATGCTTTACGGAGAGTAAATGGGACAATGAAAAAGGAGGATTACCTCCAAATTCTTCAGGACAACTTAAAATCATCAGCCCAGAGGTTGGGTCTTGGGCGCAGTTGGGTGTTCCAACAGGACAATGACCCCCAAACACGCGTCGAAAGTGGTAAAGGAATGGCTAAATCAGGCTAGAATGAAGGTTTTAGAATGGCCTTCCCAAAGTCCTGACTTAAACATGAGGACGATGCTGAAGAAACAAGTCCATGTCAGAAAACCAACAAATTTAGCTGAACTGCACCATTTTGTCAAGGGGAGTGGTCAAAAATTCAACCAGAAGCTTGCCAGAAGCTTGTGGATGGCTACCAAAAGCGCCTTATTGCAGTGAAACTTGCCAAGTGACATGTAACCAAATATTAACATTGCTGTATGTACACTTTTGACCCAGCAGATTTGGTCACATTTTCAGTAGACCCATAATAAATTCTTAAAAGAACCAAACTTCATGAATGTTTTTTGTGACCAACAAGTATGTGCTCCAATCACTCTATCACAAAAAAATAAAAGTTGTAGAAATTATTTGAAACTTAAGACAGCCATGACATTGTTTTTTACAAGTGTATGTAAACATATATTAATATTTTTTATATATAATAGCCGCACCCGACTATAAGCTACAGATGTATACAAGTACAAAATATTTTGTAAAAGTTTATTTACATACCCTAATTGTTTCCAAGCGGTGCCTGTCACATGGCAGTAAAACGGATGATCAAACAAAACAGAAGTCATGGACCCCCTTGCTGTGAAAGCTAGCTTCCCGATCAGCTAAAAAGACTCAATAACTCCACTCTGACATTTTGGTGAATTTGCGAAAATAAAACCATACAAATAGAATGCCATTGTAAATTAATAATACTCACAGACACTTGTAAACGAGTTAGCATATTTGCTAATGCTAACAATGCTAGCTTGATTACATTACGATAGTACATACAAATATGTATAAAAACACTCCTACATGGGACTGTTTAGTAAATATGAATTGTTTTAAATATATTTAAAACTTACAAACGTTGCTTGGAGTGATGAATGAAGAATCCTTTCGAGTAGAAACGCTATGGCCGGTTCAACTTCCGGTTCAAGGCACGAAACAGAAAGTAAATTTTCAACTCGCAGCACCTGCAGTAAGCAAATTCGTCCAGAAGATGGCGCCAGAGCACAAACAATAACACACCTTTTCAGTGTCTCTGTTGGTGTTGTATGAAAACCATTTGTTGGATACAAAACATTACGGCCGTTAGCAAAGAAAAATCCATAAATTAGCCGCACTGTGTAATAAACCCAGTGATGTTGCTATAGGTACACGTCTTGCGTCCCTGATGCATTAAAATCTGAAAGGATGTACTAAACTCACTACCCATTCGTCCCAAGAAGCATTTAAGTTCGTAAATGGAGCCATGCTAAATTACATGACACAATTTCTTGCTGCATCCAGTAAATCAGTCGTTTCGATTTGTCGATATTCGAAAAATGTGCTTATGAGAAATGAGTTGTTGAGGCAGCACTAATGTAAATGTCACTTATTTAACATTTTATCTGCCCACCATTATTGTTTTTTTTTCTCACTTATGGGCCCTCTGGTAAAGAGAGCGAAGAAGAGAGACTGTTGGAGTTTACCTCTCCACCCGATGCCATCCTCAAGACATTAAATCAGGGCCACTTTAATAAAAGAGTAGCCTTGGGTGGCCGGGGCGAAGTTTAAACCGCACGGAGGAGACATAAAAGGAGACAAACAGTTGGAGGCGGAACCCAAACGATCATAACAACACCGAACAGTACTGAATTAAGTATTTAGTTAAGTATTTTCACCTCCATCTGTACTACTACACGTCATGTACTGCACACTCTTATGAGGTCATTCTGCCTTTATGATGACAACTGTCATGGTCAGATACTTAGACAACCACTATGTACCCCACCAGACATCTTCTCTTGTAAACATGTTTGAGAAGAAAAGGGAAACAAATAAGTTAAGACACCAAGTTGATATGTTGATGTCACTATACTGTTCTTTCATATAGAATAAAATAGCACGCCCCCTTGTGGTCTCTTAGTAAAAAGGACGGCATAACAAAAAATTGTAATAAATTAATTATAACTAAAAAGGAATGCTCCATGTTGACATCTGTTATACTACTAAAACAGTTAAAAAACTACACAATTAATATGAAAAAAAAAAATAAATAAAAATTGTGTATAGTAAAAAGTTTAAAATAAAAACATGAAAAAACAAGTTAAAAATATTAAAATAATGTACATCATAAAAATACAAGGTAAGATATTTGTTTAAATGTATATATTTTGTAAATAGAAAAAAATCACAATACTCATGTATACTCATGATTATTTACCTTAAAAGGGAACTGCACTTAAAAAAAATAAAATAAAATGTATATTATTCACAATCCTTATGAGAGACAAGAACACGCATGTCTTCTTTTTAATGCATTCTTACTCGCAAATACACGTAAATAAAGTAAACTAAAAATGGAGTCAGTGCGAGTCATGACGTCTTGGCCCCTGTTGCACCCATAAAACCCAATACATTTTTTTTAATTTTTTTTTTAAATGTCCTGCCCAGCTTCTCGGGCAAATCATATAGCAGATGTAGATGCCCAATACAAATATCCCCAAAGTGCCAACAATACTCCATTTACATTTCGTGACCTGAATATTTACCAAGTTTTAGCAATATTGTTATTAAAAGCGCTAATGTTAAGGACCTACTTTTAGCGGCGCATTGATCACAGAGAGGTAACTAGCTTATGTTGCTATATTGACAAATTGAGCTGATGAGCTGCTGCATCGCCTCTGAGTTGGTGAAAGTTAATTCTAGATTATAAATTATATCTTTTACCTGGATAGTAGGACGTTGTGGCCATAAACCGAGAAGAACCGGAGATGGTGAGAAAGACACGAAAAGATGCTGGTTTTGCACCCACATTTTTTTTAACCCTTCACAAAGATTATGAATAATTCTTCATCTAAACGGGGAGGTATGAACACCCCATCAGTTGGGAACTCGGTGAGAGCAGACATTATACAGTATGTGATGTTTTATTATGTTTATTGGCTCTCACAAAGTCTGCTGTGAGTTGTAGTCAGTGTTGTTAAAGGAAAAAGCGAACGTTGTGATAAGTCTGAAATATAACACTGTATACTAATAAGCAAAATAGGTAATTATCACATGTTATTATGAATGTGCTTGTTACTACATTACCTATATACTTACAGCGTGTATATAAAAATGTTGATGGAGGTGTTTGCTTTTTAGAGCGCCTTAAAAGCGAAATAGAGAAACTCCCAGTGACTACAACGTTAGCGCACTATTGCCAGCATTTATTTACAAGTTAGAAAGCATAAAAAAGGAAAAACATGTGTTCTTGTCTCACATACGGATTGTGAATGATATGAACAATTCCCCCCAAAAGTCCAGTTCTCCTTTAAAGGCCTACTGAAATGGTTTTTTTTATTTAAACGGGAATAGCAGATCCATTCTATGTGTCATACTTGATCATTTCGCGATATTGCCATATTTTTGCTGAAAGGATTTAGTAGAGAAAATCGACGATAAAGTTCGCAACTTTTGCTCGCTGATAAAAAAAGCCTTGCCTGTACCGGAAGTAGCGTGACGTCACAGGAGCTAGTATTCCTCACAATTCCCCATTGTTTACAATGGAGCGAGAGAGATTCGGACCGAGAAAGTGACGATTACCCCATTAATTTGAGCGAGGATGAAAGATTCGTAGATGAGGAACGTTACAGTGAAGGACTTGAGAGGCAGTGATGGACGTATCTTTTTTCGCTCTGACCGTAACTTAGGTACAAGCTGGCTCATTGGATTCCACACTCTCTCCTTTTTCTATTGTAGATCACAGATTTGTATTTTAAACCACCTCAGATACTATATCCTCTTGAAAATGAGAGTCGAGCACGCGAAATGGACATTTAAAGTGACTTTTATCTCCAAGATACACTTAGCTACTGAGCTAACGTGCTAGCATATTTCTCAAATGAAGATAGAAACAAAATAAATAAACCCCTGACTGGAAGGATAGACAGAAGAGCAAAAATACTATTAAACCATGTACATGTAACTACACGGTTAAAAATTCTCAGCCTGGTAAGGCTTAACAATGCTGTTGCTAACGACACTAAGGCTAATTTAGCAACTTAGCAACCGGAACTCACAGAATTATGTACTCTCTCCTTTTTCTATTGTGTATCACGGATTTGTATTTTAAACCACCTCGGATACTATATCCTCTTGAAAATGAGAGTCGAGCACGCGAAATGGACATTTAAAGTGACTTTTATCTCCAAGACAATACATCGGTGACACACTTAGCTACTGAGCTAACGTGCTAGCATCGTTCTCAAATGAAGATAGAAACAAAATAAATAAACCCCTGACTGGAAGGATAGACAGAAGAGCAAAAATACTATTAAACCATGTACATGTAACTACACGGTTAAAAATTCTCAGCCTGGTAAGGCTTAACAATGCTGTTGCTAACGACGCTAAGGCTAATTTAACAACTTAGCAGCCGGAACTCACAGAACTATGATAAAACATTAGCGCTCCACCTACGCCAGCCAGCCCTCATCTTCCCATCAACAGCCGTGCTCACCTGCGTTCCAGCGATCAACGGCGCGACGAAGGACTTCATCCGTGGGTTTGGCGGCAAGCATCAGCTAGGCGTCTTCTATCAGGGTAAGTAGTCCTTGTTGTGTTGCTGTAAGTATTGTACTTAGCCGCTAAGACACCGATCGATCCCACCTACAACGTTCTTCTTTGCAGCCTCCATTGTTCATTAAACAAATTGCAAAAGATTCACCAACACAGATGTCCAGAATACTGTGGAATTTTGTCGAAGAAAACAGAGCTTTGTGTATTGTGTCCAATAGGGCCCAAACACTTCTGTGCATTTTATGACGTCACGCGCATCATATCCAAAGGAGATTTTCAACCGGAAGTGTGGCGGGAATTTTAAAATTGCACTTTATAAGTTAACCCGGCCGTATTGGCATGTGTTTCAATGTTAAGATTTCATCATTGATATATAAACTATCAGACTGCGTGGTCGGTAGTAGTGGGTTTCAGTAGGCCTTTAATGAGCCAGTGCAATGATTAGTGAGGAGACTGACTGGTGTGCTCGCTGGCAAATTCTGCTTAAAAATAAAATGTATGGCATTCTGACAATAAAGTTGCATTTGTGTCCAAGTATTGGGGTCTTTTTTAGGTTAATTTAAATTATGCAAGCGAGTAATTAACTGTAATTAATCCAAATTCAAAAGTGTGATTAATTGGATATATAAAAAAAAAAAAATCAACAGCACTTAAAAGGCCTTAAACGGATAATTATTTAGCCTAAGCCCCGTTTCAGCCACACTAAATCATCGTTTAAGGTGCCCCTCCTTGGACAAATTTTTACACGGGTAAGTCAGCCGTGTAATTCTTGAATCTCCGGCACTTAGCTTTGTATGAACTCATTGATCGTTTACAAAGTGAGTTCGGAGAGGAAGTGACACCAGAAAGACCTCGCCCCCACAGGAAGGGACGTCAGAAAGAACACGCCACAGACAGCTTCATAATGAAGCGGTTTCGTAGCTCGGAGCTAACCACTGGGAATCATACTTGACATCCTTGAGACCTCCGAGTCAACTACTAGTGACATCACTATGAGCCCTTTGTTGTTCTAGAAACCTAAACGGCAGCTCAGCTCGCTCGCAGTGCTGGCTTGAGGTGAAGGCTAATTAGCTTTTAGCGTAACGTTAGCTCATTTTGCGGTGTGTGTGCATGTGCGTGCGTGTGTGTGCGTGCGTGTGTGTGTGTTACGGACAGCAAAGCCCTGTCTGTCTGTTATTTCACTTGACCTTTTTCTGTGTTGAGCTGTGTTGAAGCAGCAAAAAAGGACATTATGTTAAATGAAGAGTTTCTGTCTCTGATAGTTGATATAATAATGTAAGTGCATCATTAAGCCTACATGAACTCCATGGTGTTCAGGGATGAATAGTCTCTCTTATTGCTGTTGTACTATTTTTTCAGCTATAGTTACATTAATCATTAGTAATGGAGCAGCCTAGTTTTGAATGGCAGGGTCCCTGCTGTCACATGTTGATAAAAATATAACATTTACATAATATAAATCAACTACAGGCTTCCCAAATGCTGTAATAAATTAAGCATGAGTTGACTTGAAACTGTTTAATGTTGCACTTTTTATATGTAGAAAAAAAGTTTTGTCATTTTATTTAATCTGAGCAACAACTTGAGGCAGTTTAATGTTGATTAATGTGGGCAGAATTATTATAGTGTTCCCAATGTTAAAAGGATAAAGCCATTGTTTACAAATTTGGTAAATAAATAACCAAAAAATGTATATTTTGTTGTTTTCTTACTGTACTGAAAATGAACCGAACCGTGACCTCTAAACCGAGGTACGTACCGAACCGAAATTTTTGTGTACCGTTACACCCCTTGTGTATAAAAATAAATAATTCAAATGATATATCTCGGACTTGTGCTCTGAGACACTGCATCACACAGACTGTTTTATTATTTCCCCCCTCATGTCGGCTTGAAAAAAACAAGTGCGAAGGTCAATAGTCAATAAAAGTTCTCCATGAGATCATTTATGGAACACAAGCTTTGTCCAGATTTGAGACAGGAAGTCCATTTCAACCTGTGACCCCTTTGGTGTCGTAAACAACATGGGGGGTTAATACCCCTCATTTAGCAGGAAGTGAAGCAGCTCGTCCTGATCAGTATCAGCATATTTATGCAGCAGTGAGTGACAACTGCAAACGGCAGGTGTGTGTGTGTGTCGGGTTCCACTTGTTTGATAATACATTTCCATAGACATGTCAAAAGCGTCCGGCTACAGGAAACGTCCCGTAGTGGCACAGGATTAGCACGGATGCTACAAGAAATCCTGTGTGAGCAATCAGTGAACATTAATAGCCCGATAAGGATTGCAGTAAGATGATAGGCGGGTCAGCGGCGGCCCAGCTGACATGAGGCTATTAAGGCTATCACGGCATGGGGCGGGAGGGTGGGGAGGGGGGGAAAGAAAGAGGATGAGGCGCCTGAGAGGGATGGAGGGAGTGAGGCGATGAGGTCATCAGAGTTTAGCTGGCAGGCCGCCGCAGTGAAGATGCAGCGTTATGCTGCATGCAAGCAATGATGATGTCACAGACCGTCAACTTCCTTTAAGTCCACTCTCCTTCACAGTCAGACTACAGTAGCTGTGGCGCATCTCAAACAATATATCTTGTGCCAAAAAATACCCAACCACTACATCACAACATAAAACCTACACTTATTTATAACCTGACTGCAACACCACCCACCTAAAAAAAAAAAAAAAAAAGTTAAAGTATTAATGATTGTCACACCCACACACACCCACTAGGTGTGGTGAAATTAACCTCTGCATTTGACCTATTCCCTTGTTCATCCCCCTGGGAGGTGAGCGGAGCAGTGAGCAGCAGCGGTGGCCACGCCCGGGAATCATTTTGGTGATTTAACCCCCAATTCCAACCCTTGATGCCGAGTGGCAAGCAGGGAGGTAATGGGTCCCTTTTTTATAGTCTTTGGTATGACTCGGCCGGGGTTTTAACTCAAAACCTACCGATCTCAGGGCGGACACTCTAACCACAAGGCCACTGAGCAGGTGAACACTAACAGAGTGAACTAAATTCGAAATAACATCCCATTTTGAATTACCTACAGTTTAAAGAAATATGCAGTATATTTTAGACCAGGGATGTCCAAACTTTTTGACTTGAGGGCCGCATTGGGATAAAAATGTTTTGCCTGAAGGCCAACTGCATGTAAAGACTTCGGCGGGCCGGACTTGGCCCGCAGGTCGTACTTTGGACACCCCTGTTTTACACTATAAGTTAATTGGAATAATGAAATGTAATACAATTAAAATGACAAAAATACTGATATTATTCTTGTTGTAGAAAATACAATTTTAGAATAAAACAATGCAATAAATAATCAAATAAAAACTATTATTTCAATTAAAAACGTAATTTTTTTCTATCTATGAATGGCAGTTAAAAATGTTAAAAAGTTACTTTTAAAAAATGCCTTTACAGATAAAAGTGTCATGATGGCCATAGGCTGACTCTGGAACAGATTATTTTCTATTTACTATGGCTACGAAGTAGCCTGGAAAGCCACTACTATGCAAAACACTGCTGCCATGGCAACCAGTGACCTTTTTGTGTGTGTGTGTGTATGTACGTTTATATATTCTCTTAAGTCTTTTTTTTGGCATACAACCTTTGGATGAAGTGTTTTGTTTTTAACTGAGCAAAATACGCACTTTCCCATTCACCTTTGTTTAGTATTTTTAATTTAAATTGTTAAACATTTTTGGTATTCTGCTGACTTAGAGAAAACTCTGCATGAGAATTCCAATGTGCTTGGATTGTAACTTTGCTTCAATGGCCAATAAAAACCTTAAGTGTGACTGTGTCCAACATAAAGTCTGCCAGCTCAGGGCAGGATTTGTTTCACCTTTTTCCCCCAGATTTTTGTTCTGTATAAAAGGAGATAGAGGTACTAAATAATTCCAGACAACTTTGAAGATGTTATCAGAGTCGTAACACAAGCGGGATAACCCTTTGTGTAAGAGACAGCTACAATATCGAGAAACTGGGGTGAAGTTAAACACGTTTTAACTGTCCTGTTGTGTTGAAAGCTATTCGCAATATGTCCAGACCTGAAAAAACAAGAGAATTGACCTCTCTGAAAAGAGTTACTAGACAATTTTAAGTTCTGCCTCTCGGACTAGAAAAGTGTATAGTTAAAGCGACCTAAAAAAAAAAGTTTTTCAGGCCTAAAAATATAATTTTAGGTCCCAAAAACATTTTAAATTTAGGCCTAAACAAATTAATTTCTTGGAAAAAAACTAAATATTTTTTTGGACCTGAAAAAAAATAAAAATTTAAATGTAGGCCTAAAAAAAAATGTCTTGGAATAAAACAAAATATATATATATATATATATATATATATATATATATATATATATATATATTTTTTTTGGACCTGAAACATTTGTTTAGTCGCTTCAACTATAAACCTTTCCAGTCCGAAAAAAAAAAAAAAATGTTTTCCTCGTTTGGTAAGTTTTATTTTTTTTAAACTAGATGACATTCACTGGAGTTATTGTTTATCTGTTTATTTATTTAGGGCATCAGGTGCATGTGCCTCACAATACGAAAGTCCTGGGTTCGATCCCCGGGCTCGGGGTCTTTCAGTGTGGAGTTTGCATGTTCTCCCCGTGACTGCGTGGGTTCCCTCCGGGTACTCCGGCTTCCTCCCACCTCCAAAGACATGCACCTGGGGATAGGTTGATTGGCAACACTAAATTGGCCCTAGTGTGTGAATGCGAGTGTGAATGTTGTCTATCTGTGTTGGCCCTGTGATGAGGTGGCGACTTGTCCAGGGTGTACCCGAATGCAGCTGAGAAAGGCTCCAGCACACCCCGTGACCCCGAAAGGGACAATCGGTAGAAAATGGATGAATGGATGTATGTTTATTTATTTAGAACAGATGCAATGTTGAAGTTCAATATTTGTTCTTTTTTTAATGAAACAATTACAATGAAGTACATGAAAAAAAGAAAGAAAAAAAAAGATTTTACTCTTTTTCTAAATATTTTTTTTAAATGGTAAATGGGTTGTACTTGTATAGCGCTTTTCTACCTTTTTTTTAAGGAACTCAAAGCGCTTTGACACTATTTCCACATTCACCCACTCACACACACACATTCACACACTGATGGCAGGAGCTGCCATGCACGGCGCTAACCAGGCCCATCAGGAGCAAGGGTGAAGTGTCTTGCTCAAGGACACAACGGACGTGACTAGGATGGTAGAAGGTGGGGACTGAACCAGTAACCCTCTCTTGGTACATAGCTGCATTGACTCTGGACTTGATGAAACACAGTGGACCAACACCAGCAGTTGACATGGATACCCAAACCATTGCTGACTGTGGGAACTTCACACTGCAACTTGGATTTTGCTCCTCTCCAGCCTTCCTCCAGACTCTAGCGCCTTGACTTCCAAATGAAATACAAAACTTGCTTTCGTCTGAAAACAGGACTCTGGACCACTCTGCAACTGTCCAGTGCTTCTTTTCCATAGCCCAAGTCAGACGCTTCTAGAGATTTTAGAGCACTACATGCTTCCATCTGTTGAAAAGCTCTATGGAGATGATGATTTCATTTTCCAGCATGATCTGGCACCTGCCCACAGTGCCAAAACCCCCAGTAACTGGTGTACTGACCATGGCATTACTGTCCTCGATTGGCCTGCCAACTCCCCTGACCTGAACCCCATAGAGAATTTGTGGGGTATTGTGAAGAAGAAGCTGAAAGACACCAGACCCAATAATGCAAATGAGCTAAAGGCCGCTATTGAAGCATCCTGGGCATCCATAACATCTCAGCAATGCCACAGGCTGATTGCCTCCATGCCACGCCGCATTGATGCAGTAATCCATGCAAAAGGATTCCCAACCAAGTACTGAGTGCATTAATTGACATTTTAAAATGTTTGATTTTGTTTTGCTGTTATAAATCTTTTTTTTTTTTTTACTTGGTCTGAGGAAATATTCTAATTTTTTGAGATACGATTTTTGAGTTTTCTTAAGCTGTATGTCATAATCAGCAATATTAAAATAATTAAAGGCTTGCAATAATTCAGTTGATCCAGAATGTATGACATTTTTGTTTTTTTAATTGCATTATAGAAAATAAAGAACTTTATCACAATATTCAAATTTTCTGAGACAGTCCTGTACTTACCGTTCAAAGCACGAAACAGGAAGAACATTTTCAACCCGCAGGACCTGAAGTGAGCGAACTCGTCCAAAAGATGGCACCATAGCATAACTAATAACACACATTTTCAGTATGTGTCAGTGTAATATGAAAATTGTGTGTTGAATACCAAACATTATAGCCGTTGGCGTGAAAAAATCCACAAACTAGCCGCACCGTTTTATAAGCCGCATGGTTTAAAGCGTTGGAAAAAAGTAGCGGCTTATAGTCCGCAAAATATGGTAATCGAAGCAACAGAATATCAGTTCTTGTTGAAGTGCTTCATGGTGGAGCTTCAGTCTATGTAAAAAAAAAAATAAAAAAAATAAAAAGACAATTTGCAATTTTAACTGACAATTTTTCAGTTAAAAATGTAAAATCTTTTGTGTTTTTCTGAACCAGCATCATCAGCATCACATTCATGGCAACAACCGTAGAGGACGAGAGCAACTGGTCGCCGCATTCTCCTCAGTCAACCCTGAAAGGAAGAAGTGTGAAACTATGGCAACTGTGCTCCTCGTCTTCTCCCAGCATGCTCTCTGTGAGACGGGAAGAAGTGGAGTGCTACGCCAAGGCTTATATTCATACAGGAAACAAACGGTCCACAAACGCAGCGCTTTCATATGCACTTTTAACAGCCCACTGCTCCTCTCTTGCACCAGAGTGGATATTATTATTATCAGAGTTGAAATATCGCTGAGGCATTTATAAAAAAAACTAAACAAAACAAAACGTTGGCTGAGGAGTTTGAAATATCACAGACTTCCTCGCAGGTTGCTTGCGTGATAACATTTCAGTGACAGGAAGGTTAAAAGACTTCAAGAATACGTGTTTTACAAGACATTTTGACACTCCTCTGGTGGCACAAATCAGGGTTTAGCGACGCCGCGGTAACCATGACAGCAAGGCTCGCGGCAGCCAAGGATGGATGGATGGGAGCATGGAGGAGGGGCTGCTGAGGTGAATGAGGGGATGATAATCTGCTCTTTAATTGTGAATTTTTTGTTGTGCAAAAGACCTTTAACTTACATGTTATGATGCATTGATGAAAACTGGGAATTTTCAGACCTCTAACTTAAAAGTGCAAAGGACTACAATCCGTTTGTTCATTACTTGTCATTAGGGAAGTGACTTTTACAACAACTCACAATTTGACTCAGATTCTTGGGTGACGATTCGATTTAGAATCGATTCAAACCAATTATCACAACATATTATTTGGTATACAAATTATAAACCCTTTTCTAAGCAGGTTACAGGTTCCAAGACTACCTCTTGGCTGCTTGCGTATGTTGTAAGGGTGCAGGGTGTAAGTGTGGAGATGGCCTAAAAAAAACTTTTTAAAAAATGGGTGGTGACTTGTCCAGGGTGTAGCCCGCCTACCGCCCGATTGTAGCTAAGATAGGCTCCAGCACCCTCGCGATCCCGAAAGGCATAAGCGGTAGAAAATGGATGGATTCTTAAAAATCAATTTTTACATGACATTCACAGGAGTTGTTTATTTATTTTCAAAAGTTAAAATGTTATTTGTGAGGGGAAAAGAAGCAATGTTGAAGCTCAACATATGCAATTTTGTGAAACCATTGCAATAAAGTAGATAAAAATTACAAATACAGACTTTGCAACAGGTACGGATCTAAAAAAATGTTCCCAAAAATGGCCGTTTTCTGCTTTTTTTCCTGCCAAAATAAGTCTTTGAAAATTTGGAATCAATTTAGAATCAAAATAGATTATAATCGCGATTTGGATGTGAATCGATTTTTTTTTTGGAGCATCTACTTGTTTGTATCTTATTTTGAATGGGATAAGAATGGAATTGCTTTCTGAAAGTTCTTAACTTCCGTTTCTATACAGTGTTGTATTAAAACACAAGGAACAATGCAAAACATATATGTTTATGTTTTGTTACATTCAACGGACCTTAGAAAAACTCGAGACTCAGTTTTCCTGAATGCAGCATTTTCCTGCAACAAATCGGGGTTTTTTTTTCTCTATTTTAGCCATTCTTAAAGAAAAGGTTAACTAAAAAAAATAGGGTTTATTAAAAAGGCTGGTGCGTTTCTTCTAATGATTATTTTAACGCTTAATATACACTACCGTTCAAAAGTTTGGGGTCGCATTGAAATGTCCTTATTTTTGAAAGAAAAGCACTGTACTTTTCAATGAAGATAACTTTAAACTAGTCTTAACTTTAAAGAAATACCCTCTATACATTGCTAATGTGGTAAATGACTATTCTAGCTGCAAATGTCTGGTTTTTGGTGCAATATCTACATAGGTGTATAGAGGCCCATTTCCAGCAACTATCACTCCAGTGTTCTAATGGTACAATGTGTTTGCTCATTGGCTCAGAAGGCTAATTGATGATTACAAAACCCTTGTGCAATCATGTTCACACATCTGAAAACAGTTTAGCTCGTTACAGAAGCTACAAAACTGACCTTCCTTTGAGCAGATTGAGTTTCTGGAGCATCACATTTGTGGGGTCAATTAAACGCTCAAAATGGCCAGAAAAAGAGAACTTTCATCTGAAACTCGACAGTCTATTCTTGTTCTTAGAAATGAAGGCTATTCCACAAAATTGTTTGGGTGACCCCAAACCTTTGATTGGTAGTGTAAAATTTAGAAAAGCAACTTTTCCCCCCAAAATATCAAAAAGCATATTTCCATGTTTCTGGTGATTGCTATGACATGTGCTGGTGTATTAAATATTTTTGATATTTAGCTTAGCATTTACTATATCTTATCAAAAAATAGGGGGTACAAATAGGGATGTAACAGCCTTGTAGATACAAAATGATGAAAAAATCTTCAAAATAATGCCTTGACAAGTGACGTTATCAAACGAAAACTTGGTGAGTGTCGTTGGCTGGTCTGAAAATTAACATCTCCCCAAATTTTGGGAGATTCTCTCAGATTGCCAGTCCAGCTGATCACCGCACACTGCCGTATGCTGCTACCACTGGCTCTATTAGCGACACTATACGTTGTACTAATATTCCTTTTTTAAATAAACTTTTCAAAAAGAACAAGTAAGTCTATTATAAGTTTATGCTATGCTTCCCTTTTAGACATTTTTTGTTATGCAAAGCAGACATAGACCGTTAATTTACATGTTATGATGCATTGATGGAAACTGGGAATTTTCAGACCTCTAACTAAAAGTGCAAAGGACTAAAATCCGTTTGTTCAATCAATCAATCAATCAATGTTTATTTATATAGCCCTAAATCACAAGTGTCTCAAAGGGTTCATTACTTGTCATTAGGGAAGTGACTCTTACAAAAACTCACAATTTTTAGCGACACTATACGTTGTACTAATATTCCTTTTTTAAATAAACTCTTCAAAAAGAACAAGTAAGTCTAAAGGAGCGTCCGTCTTTTATGTTATGCTTCCCTTTTAGACTTTTTTTGTTATGCGAAGCAGACCTAGACCGTTAATTTACATGTTATGCATTGAGGAAAACTGGGAATTTTCAGACCTCTAACTAAAAGTGCAAAGGACTACAATCCGTTCATTACTTGTCATTAGGGAAGTGACTCTTACAACAACTCACAATTTGACTGGACCACGACTCGGGGACAGTAACACTAACAAACAGACAAACAAACCCTAGCGAAAACATAACCTCTTAAAGCACGGCACGTTTATAAATTATAAACTGGTTTCCCTACTTCCCTAATTCTCTAACACAGTGGTTCTTAACCTTGTTGGAGGTACCGAACCCCACCAGTTTCATATGCGCATTCACCGAACCCTTCTTTAGTGAAAATTAAATGTTTGTTTTTTTTCAAATTCAAGACAAAGTTACATGTTTTTGGTAACACTTTAGTATTGGGAACATATTCTAAGTAACAAAGACTTAATTTAGAGTTATTTGGTTAGGGTTCTAATAAGGCAGTGGTTCTTAACCTTGTTGGAGGTACCGAACCCCACCAGTTTCATATGCGCATTCACCGAACCCTTCTTTAGTGAAAATTAAAATGTGTTTTTTTTAAAATTCAAGACGAAGTTATATGTTTTTGGTAACACTTTAGTATGGGGAACATATTCTAAGTAACAAAGACTTAATTTAGTTTTTTGGACACTAGGGGAACATATTTTATGTAACAAAGACTTAATTTAGAATTATTTGGTTAGGGTTAGGGTTAGAGGGTTAGGGCCAGACTTATAATAAGGCCATGCCGAATAAGGCATTAATAAGTACTTAATAATGACTTGTTAAGAGCCAATATGTTACTAATTTGCATTTTAATAAGCAACTAATAATGGTGAATATGTTCCCCATACTAAAGTGTTACCATGTTTTTTTACTGGTGCACAAAATGAACCGTGCATGAACATCACCTTGTTCAAACAACAAAACCAACATAGTGCATAAACAACAAATTACACACCTGCAAATCAGTCAAATGTTGCCGTATCCGTAATACGCCGATAGGGAGAAGTTTGTATTTACACGATGAGTCGGGTGTGTTTTGACCTCCGCCGAACCCCTGAGGCCGACTCACCGAACCCCTAGGGTTCGATCGAACCCAGGTTAAGAACCACTGCTTTAACATCATTGAAAAAGTATTTAACACCAGATTAGACAAATGAATGAACAAAAATGGAATACTCGCGGACAATCGATATGGACACAGAGCTAATATTTCAACATCGATGACATTAATCAAAATAACAGAGGACATGGCCAATGTAATAGATGGCAAACAGTGTGCAGCAGCAGTATTTATGGATCAAACAAAAACATTTGGCACATGTAATTAGAATATCCTAATTAGGGGTAGGATTAAATAAACTTTGCTTCTTCCTACTCTTTTTCGGGCATATTGCATTAAGAAATGGAAATTATGTTATCGTATTGTATTGAAACTGTATACATGTTCCAAATAAACTTCTACCAACCAACCAACATTTGTCGCGAGCGCTCCAAGCCAAAACAAACTCGGTCAGGGTGCACCACGCCGAGGGAAAAGATATTTCAACCCAGCGAGGCTAAACATCAATTTGTGAGGTATTTACATAACTTTTCTGAGTGACTGCATTTTCCAAACTAATATAAAAACATGTCAAAAAGTAAAAGTTGAAAGACACTAAACATTATTGTTTTACACTTGTTTACTTTGTCAGTTTTAAGACACTCAACTATAAGTTTTTTAAAAAGATATTTGCATGCAACATTGAATGTACTTGCACAACTATCTGCACTTAAAATACATGTTTGTAGTAATAAATATGATTAGAACATTTGAGCGTTACGTTTGTGTTCAGTTACAGGAAATGTGTTTATTCTAAACATTCCCGTCATTTTAATTTACATATCATGGCATTTTATGTCTTTTTTTCTTTTATGGGACATATGCCGCAATAATTTTTGCAACATGGCCTTAATACCGTGATAATATCGTACCATGAGAATTTGATATCGTTAATTCCCTAGGTACAATCACTTCAAATGTGCTGCCGCGAAACGGCCAAGAAATGTGCAAAGACAGGGATGGAACAATATAATTTAAGGTGGAAATTGAATCTAAAAAAGCCATGTGTTAACTCAACTCTTAAAGGCCTACTGAAACCCACTACTACCGACCACGCAGTCTGATAGTTTATATATCAATGATGAAATCTTAACATTACAACTTATAAAGTGCAATTTTAAATTTCCCGGGGAACTTACGGTTGAAAACGTCTATGTATGATGACGTTTGCGCGTGACGTCGATGGTTGAAACGGAAGTATTCAAACACATTGTATCACAATACAAACAGCTCTGTTTTCATCGCAAAATTCCACAGTATTCTGGACATCTGTGTTGGTGAATCTTTTGCAATTTGTTTAATGAACAATGAAGACTGCAAAGAAGAAAGCTGTAGGTGGGATCGGTGTATTAGCGGCTGGCTGCAGCAACACAACCAGGAGGACTTTGAGTTGGATAGCAGACGTGCTATCCGACGCTAGCCGCCGACCGCATCGATGATCGGGTGAAGTCCTTGGTCGCGCTGTTGATCGCTGGAACGCAGGTGAGCACGGGTGTTGATGAGCAGATGAGAGCTAATGTTTTTAGCATAGCTCTGTGAGGTCCCGTAGCTATGTTAGCTTCAATGGCGTCGTTAGCAACAGCATTGCTAGGCTTCGCCAGGCGGTACAGCATTAACCGTGTGGTTACAGGTCCAGAGTTTGGTAGTATTGTTGATCTTCTGTCTATCCTTCCAGTCAGGGGCTTATTTCTTTTGTTTCTATCTGCATTGAAGCACGATGCTATCACGTTAGCTCCGTAGCTAAAGTGCTTCGCCGATGTATTGTCGTGGAGATAAAAGTCACTGTGAATGTCCATTTCACGTTCTCGACTCTCATTTTCAAGAGGATATAGTATCCGAGGTGGTTTAAAATACAAATCCGTGATCCACAATAGAAAAAGGAGAAAGTGTGGAATCTAATGAGCCAGCTTGTACCTAAGTTACGGTCAGAGCGAAAAAAGATACGTCCTGCACTGCACTCTAGACCTTCACTCTCACGTTCCTCATCCACAAATCTTTCATCCTCGCTCAAATTAATGGGGTAATCGTCGCTTTCTCGGTCCGAATCGCTCTCGCTGCTGGTGTAAACAATGGGGAAATGTGAGGAGCCTTTCAACCTGCGACGTCACGCTACTTCCGGTACAGGCAAGGCTTTTTTTTATCAGCGACCAAAAGTTGCGAACTTTATCGTCGATGTTCTCTACTAAATCATTTCAGCAAAAATATGGCAATATCGCGAAATGATCAAGTATGACACATAGAATGGATCTGCTATCCCCGTTTAAATAAAAACATTTCATTTCAGTAGGCCTTTAAAAGTACATGCATAACAGTTTGTGGGGTGACTTTGTGGAATCCATTGTATGAGGAAATCAAACAAAGCGATAACATAATTCTATTTTTTTTAAAAAGAAACACAAACATATTATTGATAGGTACAAAAAAGAGGAGGAAACATAAAATATCTTAAGGATATATTGTATTCATATTTGATGAAATAATGAGTGTTTATGTTATTGTATTTTATTTTGCGTATTCATGGATGTAATTATATATGTGTTATGTATTTATACACGAAATATGCTGTCTACCATAATATAATATATCATATAATACATAGTGAATTAATTGTTAAATAAGGTCATCATGTATTCTGTAATCAGATTATTATATCTGAGTGATGGGGCAGGACATTATAAGCTTTTAAAAGTTATAAATTAAAGTACCAATGATTGTCACACACACACTAGGTGTGGTGAGATTATCCTCTGCATTTGACCCATCACCCTCACCCCCTGGGAGGTGAGGGGAGCAGTGAGCAGCAGGGGTGGCTGCGCCCGGGAATCATTTTGGTGATTTAACCCCCCAATTCCAACCCTTGATGCTGAGTGCCAAGCAGGGAGGTAATTTTTATAGTCTTTAGTATGACTCAGCCGGGGTTTAAACTCACGACCTACCGATCTCAGGGCGGACACTCTAACCACAAGGCCACTGAGTAGGTTTGCTTCTTCATGCTGCTTTTCGGACACACACCATATTATTTTCTTCTTTTTTTTTCTATTTATCTTGTTAAAACCGTATGGCTAGAGAGTATTTTTGGTTGTTGTGATCGAAATAAAGGAATTCTTAAAAAGGACAATACAATGACGTAAAGGTAAAGTAGTCAACGTACAGCTTGCAGTATACATTTACTCTCTGCTAAAACACACAGCCATTGTTGCTTAGTGCAATACATTGACATACAGTTTCTGGCGGCAATTGTGAAATAATCTTCAGTTGGTGCATGAATATGCTATTATTATAATTTTAATAAGTTACAGTCAGCGACCAATAAAGTTGCAGCATGAGAGTGATGGTTAAGTGTACAATGGAAGCCAGGATTTAGAGCCTTCTGCAACACAGGGGCATGCTGGGTAATTGGGTTATAAACCATCGCCCGGCTAGTGTGTACGTGTGTGTGTGTGTGTGTGTGTGTGTGTGTGTGTGTGTGTGTGTGGTTTGTGCACATGGGTTTGCCCGGGAGCTCTGCAGAGCCACCTTCTACCATTAACAGCAGATTCTGTTGATGATAAACGCACACAAGAGGACGTTTGCTTAAGTCAGACGCTACCACTCACTGATTAATATCCTTCAAGTAGAACACAGAGTGGAAACAATCAATGCACACAAACACACACGTGCACACACAGAAGCAACTGTAAAGAATAAAACAGTTTCATTTGTACTCATAAAAAGCTCAATTAACTTGGCTCAAAAATACAAACCCCAAAACCAGTGAAGCTGGCACGTTCTGTAAATCATAAATGAAAACAGAATACAATGATTTGCAAATCCTTTTCAACTTATATTCAACTGAATGGACTGCAAAGACAAGATACTTAACGTTCGAACTGGAAAACGTTGTTATTTTTTTTGCAAATATTAGCTCATTTGGAATTTGATGCCTGCAACATGTTTCAAAAAAGCTGGCACAAATGGCAAAAAAGACTGAGAAAGTTGAGGAATGCTCATCAAACACTTATTTGGAACATCCCACAGGTGAACAGGCTAATTGGGAAAATGGTGAGTGCCATGATTGGGTATAAAAGCAGCTTCCATGAAATGCTCAGTCATTCACAAACAAGGATGGGGCGAGGGTCATCACTTTGTCAACAAATGCGTGTAAAGGATATCACCACATGGGCTTAGGAACACTTCAGAAAACCCCTGTCAGTAACTACAGTTCGTCGCCACATCTGTAAGTGCAAGTTAAAACTCTACTATGCAAAGCGAAAGCCATTTATCAACAACACCCAGAAACGCTGCCGGCTTCGCTGGGCCCGAGCTCATCTAAGACGGACTGATGCAAAGTGGAAAAGTGTTCTGTGGTCTGACGAGTCCACATTTCAAATTGTTTTTGGAAACTGTGGACGTCGTGTCTTCCGGAAAAAAGAGAAAAATAACCATTCGGATTGTTATAGGCGCAATGTTGAAAAGCCAGCATCTGTGATGGTATGGGGGTGTATTAGTGCCCAAGGCATGGGTAACTTACAGATCTCTGAAGGCGCCATTAATGCTGAAAGGTACATACAGGTTTTGGAGCAACATATGTTGCCATCCAAGCAACGTTATCATGGACGCCCCTTTTTTGATTGATTGAAACTTTTATTAGTAGATTGCACACTTCAGTACATATTCCGTACAATTGACCACTAAATGGTAACACCCGAATAAGTTTTTCAACTTGTTTAAGTCGGGGTCCACGTAATCAATTCCTGCTTATTTCAGCAAGACAATGCCAAGCCACGTGTTACAACAGCGTGGCTTCATAGTAAAAGAGTGCGGGTACTAGACTGGCCTGCCTGTAGTCCAGAACTGTCTCCCATTGAAAATGGGTGGTGCAGTATGAAGCCTAAAATACCACAACGGAGAACAACTTAAGCTGTACATCAAGCAAGAATGGGAAATAATTCCACCTGAAAAGCTTCAAAAATTGGTCTCCTCAGTTCCCAAATGTTTACTGAGTGTTGGTAAAAGGAAAGGCCATGTAACACAGTGGTAAAAATGCCCCTGTGCCAACTTTTTTGCACTGTGTTGCTGCCATTAAATTCTAAGTTAATGATTATTTGCAAAAAAAATTAAGTTCCTGAGTTCGAACGTTAAGTATCTTGTCTTTGCAGTCTATTCAATTGAATATAGTTGAAAAGGATTTGCAAATAATTGTATTCTGTTTTTATTTACGAATTACACAACTTGCCAACTTCACTGGTTTTGTACATCAGGAGGTGTGTGTGTGTGATTTGTGTGTGTTGGAACAAGGTCCCTCTACCTCCAGCGCCATTTTTAGTTCGTCAGATTAAAGCGACGAAGAAAAACTACTGTTGGAAGAAGAAAAACACTTGGTCTTGTTTATACGTCAACAATGAACCCACTATTAACAAAACGAGCTCAAATTTGCTTCAAATCGGCCCTCACAGACTCAAATGTCCTTTCTGACGTACAAAACAGAGAGCGTCACAAAAGCTCAAATTGTAGATGTCTTTGAAACAAGTTTGGGTACAAAAACAGGAAGAGACGGAAGGCTGAAGTGGAGAGAGTTCAGTCCAAAATATCTACATGTCAAAGCATTTCATGTGCTGATTTATGTATATTCCACTGAAAAATATAATTCATTTTGGCCCTCTGAACAGAAATGCATACTTTCTCTTTGGTCATTGCTTTATGTATCCTGGAGGTGGTGCCCCTAAAATAAATATACAGTATAAGGACAGAGAGATATACAGAGTATAAAAAAACAGGAAATATAATAATAAGCAATTAAAAAGCAGATATTTCCAAAATAAAAACAATTACAGTATTGATTAAATGATTATTAAAATATAAAAAAATAGTGTATTTTTAGAATAATAAAAAAATATTTAGTTTTTTAGGTTTTACTTTTTGCACCAAAATAACAGTAATACATATAATTAATTAGCATTTGATTGTGAATATGGTATTATAGTGCAAAATATATTACTAAAATAAATAATTACAGAAATGGATGTATTGAGTATTGATTTTTTTCTGTAAAGAGAAATTAGCAATAATAAGGAGAAAAATTAAATAACGCTAAAAATGAAGGCACCCATAAAATGCCCTAAAAAGCCTATTTTTGATACGCCAAACCCTATTACTGCATACGCCTTTCATTGTAGTTAAAGTCATGTTAAATTTAGTTTTACACATTAAGAACAATGACAAGCATACAGTAGGCAGTATTGCACCTCCAGGAAAGCAGTTACATGTCTTGTCAAAGCGTCTTCCTGCTGGAAAATGTTGAGTGAATTGACATGTGAAACGGCGCCCTCTGCTGGATTCATAGTAAATTACCTATAAAAACAATATATTGGTAGAAAATTAATGGATGGGCCCTTGTACAACATCCCTAATTACACCCTCACTTTGAGGGCCCTGATCACGATAGTGTCAACATATTGTGTCATAATATCATAAAAATAATGCTAACAGGGATGTTCCAATCAGGGGTTTATACTGCCAATTCCCATACTGACCATTAGTATTAACTGTACATTTTTCCATGTATTTATGGTGAGTGACAGTGACAGTTTAACAATATCAACACAATATTTTAAACTTGGTCATTTTTCTCTTTTATTACACATAGTTGTTTGGTAAAAACTAAGTCAATAGTACATAATAACTAAAGAAAAACAACTCTCTAAATTACTGTTGGCCTCAAAGTCCTCCTGTGTTCAGGGAATTATTCTGTGAATTTGTAAAGATGGGGGGGGGGGGGGGGGGGTTACGGTCTGCGGGCCCTGATGTGGGATCTGAGCTGAGGATGTCATTGTGGCTTGTGCAGCCCTTTGAGACACTCGTTATTTAAGGCTATATAAGTTAACTTTGATTGATTGATGATTGATAAAAAACCCAAAAAATATTTTGAGAAAATAAAATATTTACCGTATTTTCTGGACTATACAAGGCGCACTTAAATTCTCCCCTCCCCCCTCAAAAGTCGATAGTGCGCCTTATTAACTGGTGCGCCTGATATAAGGAATAATTTTGGTTGAGCTTACCCACCTCCGATCTTTTGTATCTTTGAACAAGGTGAAAATGGTCTTAGGCTGAAAATGTCAAGAAAAGCGGCAGCTCTATATGATCAATGCCAATCTCAAAGATCATGTTGATATAGAATTCCCCATTATCAAACAAATGAAGGGCATTCTTAGTCAACAACCATACATGTCACACTATGGGTGGCCATATAAACAACGCCAACACTTTCATAAACATGTGCCATATTGTAAAATCATACTAAACAACAATGACAAACACATTTCGGGAGAGTATTGGCACCGCAACACAACATAAACACAACAGAACAAATACCCAGAATTCCCTGAAGTACCAACTCTTTCGCGACGCTACACTATTTCATTTGGTACATGGTGTAAAGATAAGTGTGACCAGTAGATGGCAGTCAAACATAAGAGATAAGTCTCAAGTAAACAACACCACCATTTTAAATGTTCCATTGAAAATATAGAACATTACACACGGCGCTCAAAAATCTATCATAATGTTTTAGTAGTAAATGTTTTGGTGCCATTTTTAATATAAAGTAGTGTAAAGTTCTTACTTATATATGTCTGTAAACTCGCCATGAAAGCGCTAAAACATACCGGTGTAGTGAGTTTACATTATTCACCCAAGGATCTTTAGTTATTAGAGAGTTCCGGTCGGACGGTTTTTCACGAGACACATTTCCGTTGTGGTTGTTTCCGGATGAGGAGATGCTGCTCCGTTATTGATTTAAGTAAAGTCTGAATGTCATTAAAACAGTTAGCTCCATCTTTTGACCCTTCTTCCACTCTCGTCCTTGCACGCTACACCGCTACAACAAAGATGAAGAAGGTGAGCCACGTAAATAAAACCGTCCACAAAATGGCGCATCCGGAAGCGACTGTCAGAAAGCGTCTTGAAAATTATCTGTAAAACATAATTTATGCAACATTTTGACCAAAGAACCACCATTACATGTTATGTAGAACAGTGGTCTCCAACCACTGGGCCGCGGCCCGGTACCGGCCCGTGAACCGTGGACCGATTGGTACCGGGCCGCACAAGAAATAAAAAAATAAAAAATAAAAAAATGTTTTTTTTTTTATTTTTTATTAAATCAACATAAAAAACACAATATATACGTTATGTATCAATATAGATCAATAAAGTCTGCAGGGATACACTCCGTAAGAACACATGATTGTATTTCTTTATGACAAAAAAAACAAACAAAAACACATCACCCCTATATTAGCGTCCCTTCACTGGCTCCCTGTGCGTTACAGAATCAATTTTAAACTCCTTTTATTGGTTTTTAAATGTCTAAACAACCTCGCGCCAACATATCTCTCCGACCTCCTTCAGCCCACCCGATCCCTAAGATCAGCCGATCAGCTGCTACTGACGGTCCCGGACACAAGGCTGAAGCTTAGAGGTGACAGAGCTTTCGCTGCTGCTGCTCCCAAGCTCTGGAATGACCTACCTCTGAGTGTTAGACAAGCCTCCTCTCTTCCTGTTTTTAAATCTCTCTTAAAAACATACTTTTATTCCATGGCTTTTAACACTGAGTGATATCCATCCTGCAATGGCGCCCCATAATACACCTGCTGTGAACCTGTTTTTATGTTTTTATATTTTATTTATTTATTTTTTATCGTGTTCTGTTTGTGTTGTGTTATGTTTGCTCGGTTCTCGTATTATTTTTAACCTGCCCATTGTACAGCACTTTGGCTACCCCTGTGGTAAGTTTTAAATGTGCTTTATAAATAAAGTTGATTTGATTTGATTTGATATCGGTATTGAAAGGCGATCACATAGTTTTTCAAGAAAATAGGCCAATACTGATCTATGGCCAATCGATCAGCACATGCCTAGCTAATCATTTTATAATTACGACCACCGTGCGTACGTTGTTTCGCTCATGTCCCCAGCGTTGCCATGTTGTCATCGCCGGACGACCGCCGCGCTTTGACAGTAAACCTCAGAGGCTGTTTCCACTCACCAGTAATTCTTATCATGCGATCACGACGAGTACATTAAACCCAGCGAATGACAGGTCTGGTTGTGGCGCTCGTGACGACAATGTGGTGGGGAAGGAGCGGCTGCAGGGGGACACAAGAAAAGAAACGGTGACGCGGCAGATTGGCGGACATATCGAGGTCAAGCGTCGACACTTGAACCAGTCGCCCGAGCTCGTCATGACGGAATTTAGAGGGAGGCCACTGACGTCCAAGAAGTGATGTTTACTGGAATATGAGTCATCACATTAACTTCCGAAACACAACTACAGAGGTGCCACCTGAGTATTAAATACAGATTATAGACCATAGCATCAATCATTTGGATCTACCTCTTCCTATTCTATACCTCTGTCGCCCCTCCTCCTGACCTTCCTCTGGAATGTGGAGTGTTTGGCTCTGTGGGGCTCCGAAGCGTATCCAAACTCTGTTAACACACGCCTCTCTCCCTCTCTCTCTTGCATAATGTTGGACTTTACACTCGACATACTCATCCTTCCTGGGATTTGTTAGACAGGTTCCAGTTGCAAGGAAAACTGCGGAAACCCCCCCCACCCCGCAACCATCCCATTTGTCAGGAGCATGGCCATGTTATCCCAGGAAGCGATATGAGTATTAACCTTCACAAAAGGAGGAAGCTCTTCTTAAGTGAAACAGTCAGCTGCACACTGAAACCACAAGTTGTTCACTACAGGCAAAAACTTGCAGTCTGGAGCTCGAGAAAACCTCAGGAATTCTCTCAGCTGCCCCAACATAAGGTACACCCAACATCCATCATGGAGGCATTGCAGAGATATTTATAAAACGATCTGCTTCCTTCCATCCTCCACTAAACGAGCCGTTTGGAACTTGTTCTGAACTGTGACGTTGTCTGCCCTGTAACATCAGTGGATAACTCCATAAATGATATAGATTTATTTTAAATTATCTGGACACTCGAACCTCAAAACTCGAAATGGATTATAATCAGACTTAAACTGGGCCATCACGTGGACATAAATGACGACATGGGAAAATTGGTTCATGAATCTGCACAAAATAACACAAGAAGAAACATGAATTGGACATCATGTGGACTAAGAAACCAACAACAACAAAAAAAAAGGAATAAAAAAAAAAAAGAAAAAAATCAATGAATCAAAATCCATATTGGTGTATGTATACCGACTTGTCATTATCATCCATTATCATATGTTATACCAGGGGTCGGCAACCTTTACCACTCAAAGAGCCATTTTGGCAAGTTTCACAATTTAAAGAAAGTAATGGGAGCCACAAAATTTTTTTTTAAATGAAAAACACTGCATACAAAGCTTAAATGCTTTGTGCTATGTTAACCAGGGGTCTCCGACACACGCACCGGCACACACTTTAATGTGGAAATTTGATGTTAGTGCAGCCCGCGAGTTTTGAATGAATGGCGCTTGATAGCGTCATACTTGCCAACCTTCTTATTTTTCCCGGGAGACTCCCGAATATCAGAGCGTGATGACACTGCATTTGGCGCACTCTACAGTCTGCCCTAACAGTGTACCTGCTCGACCACACGTAGAATGCAATTTCAGCTTGCTCACGTAAGTGACAGCAAGGCGTACTAACTCAGCAGCCACACATCTTACACTGACGGTACCAATACCCAGAATCCCATGCAGCCCTAACTCTTCCGCTCAACCAACGCACGGAGAGGGGGGGGGGGGGGGATTTGGTGGTAGCGGGGGTGTATAATGTAGACCGGAAGAGTTAGGGCTGCATGGGATTCTGGGTAATGGTTGTGTTGTGTTTATGTTGTGTTACGGTGGGATGTTCTCCAGAAATGTGTTTTTCATTCTTTTTTGGTGTGGGTTCACAGTGTGGCGCATATTTGTAACGTAACAATGTTAAAGTTGTTTGATACGGCTACCGTCAGTGTAAGCTGTGTGGCTGATGAGTAAGTATGCTTTGCTGTCTCCTGTGTGTGCAAGTAATAACAACATGCAACATGTGGCTGGACTGGCACGCTGTATGTAAGTGTTATAGAGGATAATTACTGCAGTGCAATAAGGGCACGCCCTTTATTTAGTAATTAGAGCGTAAATAGGATTATTTTTTCCCTCGGAGTAATCTATGAGAGACACTGAGATCCATAAATCTCCTGGGAAAATCGGGGGGGTCGGCATGTATGTAGCGGAGCCGCATCAGAGTGGTCAAGGAGCCGCATGCGGCTCCGGAGCCGCGTGTTGCCGACCCCTGTGTTATACTCTATACAAAAAAAAGCAAGAACTACTAATAGCTCTTTTTTCTGAGTTTGTATACAATAAAGACAGAAAATGATTTTGTGATACTAAGAAATACAGATCAAATCACTGTAATGTTGACCATATAATGATACTATACTGTCATTATTCGTGTCGATCAGCTCACTTTTGTTTACATTCAAGAGAACCTTGCAGTTAGCTCATCTTCCTACGGTGTATAGAGTAGCATGTTTAGTTATTCTCTGTCCTCCAGTAATAATGCTACTTGTAAGAAATTGCATACAGATAAGGATTAGTAGAAAACAATATGACAATAGTATTAAAAGCTCTATCGTTGGCTAAATTTATATAAATTACATCGTGTATTGTCTATATCATGCAAACTTTGTATGCATAAAAAAAGAAAAGTGGTACTGTAGTTTTATCTCTAAACCTGTGTTTTTCAACCTTTTTTGAGCGAAGGCACATCTTTTGTGTTGAAGAAATCCAGAGGCACACCACCAGCAGAAATCATTAAAAAACGAAACTCAGTTGACAGTAAAAAGTCGTCGCAATTATTGGATATTAATTTAAACCCTAACCAACTATGCATCACTATAGCTCTTGTCTCAAAGTAGGTGTCTTTTCACCACCTGTCACATCAGGCCGTGACTTATTTTGAGTTTTTTGCTGTTTTCCTGTGTGTAGTGTATTAGTTCCTGTCTTGCGTTCCTATTTTGGTGGCTTTCTCTTTTTTTTTGGTATTTTCCTGTAGCAGTTTCATGTATTCCTTTGAGCAATATTTCCCGCATCTACTTTGTTTTAGCAATCAAGAATATTTCAGTTGTTTTTATCCTTCGTACATTGTGGACGCTGTCTTTGCTCCACAGTAAGTTTTTGCTGTCGTCCAGCATTCTGTTTTTGTTTACTTTGTAGCCAGTTCAGTTTTAGTTTCGTTCTGCATAGCCATTCCTTAGCTTAAATGCCTTTTCTTAGGGGCACTCACCTTTTGTTTATTTTTGGTTTAAGCATTAGATACCTTTTGACCTGCACGCTGCCTCCCGCTGTTCCCGAATTCCACAAAGCAATTAGCTACCTGTTGCCACCTACTGATATGGAAGAGTATTACACGGTTATTCTGCCGAGCTCTAGACAGCACTGACACTCAACAACACATCATTTGCAGACTATAACTACTGGTTTGCAAAAACTATTTTTAACCCAAATACGTGAAATTAGATAATCTCCCACGTAGGGATGATGTTCGAAACCGGTTCTCCTGATTGTTCGATAAGAATAGAACCGATTCCATGGACTCGAATCCCTTTTTGACAACCGGTTCCCGTTATTGAGAAGGTTGTCTACAGTCAATTGTTGCCCTTCTTAGAGGATAATGGTATCACTGAGTTGTTCCAGTCCGGTTTTAAAGCCCTCCACAGCACAGAGTCAGCGCTTCTAAAAGTTTTTAACGATATCCTCCTGTCAACTGATTCTGGTAAATATGTTGTCCTGGTGCTTTTAGATCTGTCTGCTGCTTTCGACACCGTCGACCACGCCACCTTAATCACTCGTCTTGAGAACTGTGTGGGCATTAAGGGCGCCGCCCTCAACTGGTTCCGGTCGTACTTAACCGACAGGAGTTTTTGTGTAAAAATAGACAGTTTTATGTCTTCCACAGCTCCTTTACCACATGGGGTTCCCCAGGGCTCAATCCTTGCCCCAATCTTATTTGCGCTTTACCTTCTCCCCCTTGGTTCTATTTTTAGGAAGTACGATATTGCATTTCATTTTTATGCCGATGATTGCCAGATTTATTTTCCCATGGCACAAAATAACACGGTTCAACGTCTTATTGACTGCCTGCACGACATCAAAGCCTGGCTTTCAGCTAACTTCCTGAGCCTAAATGAAGACAAAACAGAAGTTATGTTGTTCGGTCCAAGTCGCTCCCCCTCCCCCAACGTTGACCTCGGCACTCTAACCCCATATCTCAGCGACTGTGTCACAAACCTGGGGGTAAAGTTCGACTCAGATTTTAAATTCGAAAAACAAATCAGCAGCGTCGTACAAAAAAGCTTTTATCAATTACGCCAAATAGCGAAAGTGAAACCGCTTCTATCAGGACATGATCTCGAGAAATTAATCCACGCCTTTATCTCGACTCGTTTAGACTACTGCAATGCCCTGTATGTAGGCATTAGCCAGGCCTCCCTCGCCCGCCTGCAGCTCGTGCAGAACTCTGCTGCTCGTCTGCTAACACAGACCCGCAGACGTGAGCACATCACCCCTATATTAGAGTCCCTTCACTGGCTCCCTGTGCGTTACAGAATCAATTTTAAACTCCTTTTATTTGTTTTTAAATGTCTAAACAACCTCGCGCCAACATATCTCTCCGACCTCCTTCAGCCTTACTGCCCCACCCGATCCCTAAGATCAGCCGATCAGCTGCTACTGACGGTCCCGGACACAAGGCTGAAGCTTAGAGGTGACAGAGCTTTCGCTGCTGCTGCTCCCAAGCTCTGGAATGACCTACCTCTGAGTGTTAGACAAGCCTCCTCTCTTCCTGTTTTTAAATCTCTCTTAAAAACATACTTTTATTCCATGGCTTTTAACACTGAGTGATATCCATCCTGCAACGGCGCCCCATAATACACCTGCTGTGAACCTGTTTTTATGTTTTTATATTTTATTTATTTATTTTTTATCGTGTTCTGTTTGTGTTGTGTTGTGTTTGCTCGGTTCTCGTATTATTTTTAACCTGCCCATTGTACAGCACTTTGGCTACCCCTGTGGTAAATTTTAAATGTGCTTTATAAATAAAGTTGATTTGATTTGATTGAGGCCACTATAGTAAAGAAAAAGAGTTGGTTCTTTATTCGAATCCCTGGGAACGAATCCCTTCCCACAGGAAATACCCTGTAGCACGTCCCAGGAAATGACGAAGCTCAGTCATTAGGCGGCAGATACAGAAGCAGCAACAAGGTTTATTATATATATACTTTTTTGTATTCTATTTTAGTTACTTTGAATTTACAACCCCCTGGCGCTGTTTTGTACTGTTTTTGTACTGTTCTGTACTGTTTTTGTTTCTCGTCTGTTTGTAATTGAAATTTATAAATAAAGGTTTAAAAAAAAAAGAAAAAAAAAAAGAAGCAGCGACAGAGATGACGAAGCACGCTCCTCTTCCTCTGCTTCAACCTGCAGCGCCAATTCCGGTGATAGTGCTGGCGAGTAACTAACGTTAACTGTTGCCGGTTAATTTCCATATCTGCTCACTCGTAGCCTTTAGGCTAAAAAAACTTTACCTCTTATGTCAACCAGGACTGCAGTAATGTTAGCTAGACTGACGTTACCTAAGCATAGTCAGTGGCTAACGGTAACGTTAACGTTAGCCTTTTTGTATGTGTCTGATAATGTTAACGGTATCTTGTAGGTATCTACACCAGTGGTCCCCACCGTTATGTTGATTTAATAAAAAAATTTTAAAAAAAAGTTTTATTTTTTTATTTTTTTTATTTTTATTTCTTGTGCGGCCCGGTACCAATCGATCCACGGACCGGTACCGGGCCGCACAAGAAATAAAAATAAAAAAAATAAAAAAATAAAACTTTTTAAAAAATTTTTTTATTAAATCAACATAAAAACACAAGATACACTTACAATTAGTGCACCAACCCAAAAAACCTCCGTCCCCCATTTACACTCAATCACACTCATTCGCACAAAAGGGTTGTTTCTTTCGGTTATTAATATTTCTGGTTCCTACATTATATATCAATATAGATCAATACAGTCTGCAGGGATACAGTCCTTAAGCACACATGATTGTATTTTTCTATGACAAAAAAAACCAAACAAAAAAAACCATATACTATATAATTTTATTTAACACTATATTATTATTTATACACCTATAGTGATCACAGAGACAGGTTGTTTTTGTGTTACTGTATATATTTGTTTTTCTGAAAAATCCCACTTAATATACTTTGGGTAACAACAGTCAATATTTATTTTTTTAGAGGGGTAACAACAGTCAATATTTATTTATTTATTTTATTTTATTTTTTTCTTATAAAATAAAAGTGAGCTTTTGTTATACCAAATATTGTGTGTTTTTTTTCCATATTCAACAACCTATCTGGATTCGATAAGAGAATCGATAAGGAATCGGTTCGGTAACAGGATTCGATAATGGGCTCGAACTCGATAATTTCTTATCAAACATCATCCCTATTCCCACGGCACACCAGACTGTATCTCATGGCACAGTGGTTGAAAAACACTGCTCTAAACGCATGAATGAACAAAAATACACTTTTTCAGCTGTTTCTACATTGATATGCAAATGTTTGTCATCACAGGACACATCTTAACAGATGTTACAACCTCAAGAATCAACATGTAATCTTAACCCGCTGCAGGAATCATGATTAAAAGGATGATGATGAGGAGGAAGAGTACTGGGCTTAAGTGCATGTCCTGCCTCTTAGGCAAATGGAGAGGTCACATTTGACAGACAAACAAAGGTTTCCATGAGGACCACACGCACGAGCAGGAAACTGATGGCTACCTGAAGAAATGCATGGCCTCGACTTGGCCATTTCCTGGCTCGGCGGCCCCTACGCTCGCCTTGGGGTTGGAACGCTCGTCATGTACACTGCCTACACGCACTCTTTCTTGTGGTAAATATTTAATCGAACAGAAAAACTCTACAGTGAAGCTGAAATGCGCCACATGAGGACATACACAATGTAAAGCGATGGATGGTCACTGGAACACAATACACAATCTTTGCATATGCTTTTAAATCTACAGTACGTGCCCTCTCCAATCCAACCATTCACCCCTGGCGGTGGAGTCTTTTTCAACTCGTCATCATCCTCACGTATGCCCTTTATCACCTCTTTATTGTGTTTTCTCTGTAATTGGTCCGTTTAGCTGCAGTAAAAAAGAAGGAAAAAAAAGCCATTAGCCACAAGCCTCGGAGCATTAAAACCCGGTTTCTTTCCTGGTGGGAGCTAGTGCTGCAGGGGATTATGTAATCCGACACAACGTAAACAAAAAGGAGCATGCGTGCATTAAACTTGAAATTGAGTTTATGGATCACATACAGCCAAACTTTACAGGGTAATAATTTAATTAATAATTTGCTATCGACAAGGAGCCAGCAACCCCGTTTTTTTTTTTTTAAAGAGTTCTATAATTTTTATGTCTGTAAGGCCGTGTATGTATACAGACTGGTGATTGGAAAGGGGCAGCCAGCGTGTGCTGAACTGTAAAAAAAAATCTGTAGATTTTATGGTAAAGTGGCAGCTGAGTCGTCAGAATTTTATCATAAAATGTACAGTATTTTTTTTAGAGTGCATTACTGTAAACTGAAAACCCATAATCGTGTTATTTTTAAGGTAAAATTCTGGCATCTCGGCTGCCAGTGTTTTACTGTAAAATATAAGGCTGTTGTTTTTACAGTGTATTAATGTAAATTAGGGATGTGCCAAGCAATCCGTCACTGTACTTGTATACACCGATCTCACTCATGGATGATGGGTATTGGAATCGGCAGCAAAAACCCCTGATCGGAACACACCTACTGTAAATTGAAAGACGTTAACACAGTTATTTTAACGGTAAAATTCTGGCAACTCAGCTGCTGGTGTTTTACTGCAATATATACTGTCATTTTAACAGTACATTGCTGTGAATGGAAAAACAGAACCACTTTTCTTTCTACAGCAAAATTCTGGTAACTAAGCTGCATGTTTTTTTTACTCTAACATCTATGGTTGTTTCTACCGTACATTACATCCATCCATCCAACTTCTTCCGCTTATCCGAGGTCGGGTCGCGGGGGCAGCAGCCTAAGCAGGGAAGCCCAGACTTTCCTCTCCCCAGCCATTTCGTCCAGCTCTTCTCGGGGGATCCTGAGGCGTTCCCAGGCCAGCCGGGAGACATAGTCTTCCCAACGTGTCCTGGGTCTTCCCCGTGGCCTCCTACCGGTCGGACGTGCCCTAAACACCTTCCTAAAGAGGCGTTCGGGTGGCATCCTGACCAGATGCCCGAACCACCTCTTCTGGCTCCTCTCGATGTGGAGGAGCAGCGGCTTTACTTTGAGCTCCCCCCGGATGGCAGAGCTTCTCACCCTATCTCTAAGGGAGAGGCCCGCCACCCGGCGGAGGAAACTCATTCCGGCCGCTTGTACCCGTGATCTTGTCCTTTCGGTCATAACCCAAAGCTCATGACCATAGGTGAGGATGGGAACGTAGATCGACCGGTAAATTGAGAGCTTTGCCTTCCGGCTCAGCTCCTTCTTTACCACAACGGATCGATACAGCGTCCGCATTACTGAAGATGCCGCACCGATCCGCCTGTCGATCTCACGATCCACTCTTCCCTCACTCGTGAACAAGACTCCAAGGTACTTGAACTCCTCCACTTGGGGCAGGGTCTCCTCCCCAACCTGGAGATGGCACTCCACCCTTTTCCGGGCGAGAACCATGGACTCTGACTTGGAGGTGCTGATTCTCATCTCAGTCGCTTCACGCTCGGCTGCGAACCGATCCAGTGAGAGCTGAAGATCTTGGCCAGATGAAGCCATCAGGATCACATCATCTGCAAAAAGCAGAGACCTAATCCTGCAGCCACCAAACCAGATCCCCTCAATGCCTTGACTGCGCCTACAAATTATGTCCATAAAAGTTATGAACAGTACACTACAGTAAATGGAAATGTGGCACTGCTAGTATTTTTTACGGTAAAATTCTGAAAGAAACACAGTACGTAACAACAATCATTTTGTCCAAAAATTAAACAATATTATCAGATATGATCAGAGACACATCAGTTTGTTTAAGCATGGATTAAAACAAGCTTTCCCTAACAGACTGAAAAAATAACATTTTGATACTCCCATTAATCTAACATGAAGTATAAATGATAAAACATTGATTATTAAGAGTATATGAACCATTCCTAGCTTGTTTACTTCCCTGACGACCTCCCTAAAGTTTTTGTAATCAATCAGAAATATCCATCCACCCATCCATTTTCTATCGTTGTCCATCAAGCAGCTCAAATGCGTCAAACATGTCAAAGTGTGGAGAGTGTTTTGCATATTACCCAACAGGCTTATTAAAAGGGTTAAAGGCCTACTGAAATGAGATTTTCTTATTTAAACGGGGATAGGAGATCCATTCTATGTGTCATACTTGATCATTTCGCGATATTGCCATATTTTTGCTGAAAGGATTTAGTAGAGAACATCGACGATAAAGTTCGCAACTTTTGGTCGCTGATAAAAAAGCCTTGCCTGTACCGGAAGTAGCGTGACGTCACAGGTTGTGGAGCTCCTCACATCTGCACATTGTTTACAATCATGGCCACAAGCAGCGAGAGCGATTCGGACCGAGAAAGCGACGATTTCCCCATTAATTTGAGCGAGGATGAAAGATTCGTGGATGAGGAAAGTGAGCGTGAAGGACTAGAGGGCAGTGGAAGCGATTCAGATAGGGAAGATGCTGTGAGAGGCGGGTGGGACCTGATATTCAGCTGGGAATGACTAAAACAGTAAATAAACACAAGACATATATATACTCTATTAGCCACAACACAACCAGTCTTATATTTAATATGCCACAAATTAATCCCACATAACAAACACCTCCCCACTCGCGTCCATATAACCCACCAATACAAATCAAACACCCGCACAACACACTCAATCCCACAGCCCAAAGTACCGTTCACCTCCCCAAAGTTCATAGAACACATATATTTCCCCAAAGTTACGTACGTGACATGCACATAGCGGCACGCACGTACGGGCAAGCGATCAAATGTTTGGAAGCCGCAGCTGCGTACTCACGGTAGTGCGTATCCAACTCAAAGTCCTCCTGGTAAGAGTCTCTGTTGTCCCATCTCCACAAGCATGCGTATCCAACTCAAAGTCCTCCTGGTAAGAGTCTATGTTGTCCCAGTTCTCCACAGGCCAATGGTAAAGCTTGACTGTCATCGTTCGGGAATGTAAACAATGAAACACCGGCTACGGCGTAGCCGCTACGTGTTTGTGTTGCTGCAGCCGGTCGCTAATACACCGCTTCCCACCTACCTATCTCCATTGTTCATTAAACAAATTGCAAAAGATTCACCAACACAGATGTCCAGAATACTGTGGAATTTTGTGATGAAAACAGACGACTTAATAGCTGGCCACAATGCTGTCCCAAAATGTCCGCTACAATCCGTGACGTCACGCGCAAACGTCATCATACCGAGACGTTTTCAGCAGGATATTCCGCGGGAAATTTAAAATTGCACTTTACTAATGTAACCCGGCCGTATTGGCATGTGTTGCAATGTTAAGATTTCATCATTGATATATAAACTATCAGACTGCGTGGTCGGTAGTAGTGGGTTTCAGTAGGCCTTTAAATGGGTGTATTTTTTAATTGTGTATGGTACTGTTAGACATTTTTTATAACGTGGGCAAGTTTTTGTACCACATATTTTCACGTTCTGTGTTGGTTTTTGATTAATCGGACCACAAATTGGGAAGCTTGCCTGAAGAAGTACCTATAGCCCTATTGAATCTGTGCACCATGTCCTTGTAAATGGCACGTGGTCAATAATAAGCACTGTTGCCCACATCCACTAGGTGTCAAAAACAATTGTGATGTTTCTAATTTCATGTTTTAAAAATGTTATTTGGAAGAATCCGTAGGCTGTAGTTTGGGGATCACTGAATAGAGCAATTATTTGCCGTACTACTTGATGGGGCCCATGTACCACTACCACGTAGCACAGTTTGAAAAACCCTGAACTAAACACTTTTTGTTTAAAATACCGATACAAATCGTATATCGCCATACGGCCTAAAAATACCGGGATATCAGTTTTGGCCCAGCCCTCGACTGACTAAACATTTGGTATGACACCCCATTGTGATCCAACACAATAAGCCACTGTCAAATTCATCATCTAACCTTTTTTTTTTTTTCTTCTTGCTCAAGCAGCAACAATTCATCCCTAGAAATATGGTTCTCACACAAGCTCAGTAAAAGCCTGACTAGAGCGAAAACTGGGTAATCACATTCCCCTCGGCTACATGGATCACTGAAGTACTGATTCTTCCATAAATACATCAATACTGCTTGTTACTGCTGGATCTTTATAAGAGAGGAGACGGGGGAATAAAACTGAGATTTAAAAAAAAAAAAAGGATTTAAGATCAATGATAGAGAAGTTACAATTTTACTAGCTTGACACTTCATTTTACAACTATTTGCTGTTTCGGGAAAAGCCGCAAGTCTCACAGCGGCCTAGTGACTAAACAAACAAAAAAAGCATGTGTACACAACTGGCAGCATCTAAAGAGCAGCGTAAGATGTACTGCTGCCTCGTAGCTGTGAAAACCAGGCGGCAAGGAACGCATCCGTTGAAACAAAACGTGCTAAGAAACAATTGAGGGGAACGAGTGTCTCCTGGCCATGGCAAGGAGGCGGAGGTGGGAGGAGACTGAGGGCGACAAGAAAAGACAGAGGAGGGGAAATGTGACGTTTTATATTTGCTATTTCTAGCTACGTAGCCTTAAACGCTACAATGACTCAACCATTGAGCAAGCAGCGAACATATTTCGTATCGACGCTTCTTAAAGCTGGTCAACCAGGTACAGTGGAACCCCGATTCACAAATCCCTTGTTGTACCAACTTTTCGATGTACAAACTACGGACTGAATACAAATACGCCTTAAAACTACCGTATTTTCTGGACCATGGGGCGCACCAGATTATAAGGTGCACTGCCGATGAATGGTCTATTTTTTATCTTTTTTCATATATTAGGCGCACCGGATTATAGGGCGCATTAAAGGAGTCATATTATTATTATTTTTCTCTAAATGGAAAACACTTCCTTGTGGTCTACATAACATGTAATGGTGGACCTTTGGTCAAAATGTTGCACAGATTATGTTTTACAGATCATCTTCAAGCTGCTTTCTGACAGTCGCTCTCAGATGCGCCGTTTTGTGGGCGGTCTTATTTACGTGGCTCACCTTCGGCAGCGTCTTCTCCCCGTCATCTTTGTTGTAGCGGTGTAGCGTGCGAGGACGGGAGTGGAAGAAGCGTCAAAAAATGGAGCTAAGCGTTTTAATGACATTCAGACTTTACTTAAATCAATAATGGAGCAGCCTCTCCTCATCCGGAAACAACCACCCTGGAAATGTGTCCCGTGAAAAACCGTCTGACCAGAACTCTAATAACTAAAGTTCCTTGGGTGAATAATGTAAACTCACTACACCTGTATGTTTTAGCGCTTTCATGGAGAGTTTACAGACAGATATAAATAAGAACTTTACACTACTTGATATTAGAAATGGCAACAGCGGAGGATGAATGTCCCATAACAAGAAGATAGAGAAAAAGAAGAAGCTTATCAGCTACGGCCTCAGCGTGGACGCAAGCAATTTTTCAGGATTTACGCAGATCGCAAATACGTACATATCAGCAGGTACCAGAAGGTAAGACACGTTGCTTTTGCATAATATAACGAAACAAAACACCAGATAATATGTCTTAATAGAGATGTCCGATAATATCGGACTGCCGAAATTATAGGCCGATAAATGCTTTAAAATGTAATATCGGAAATTATCGGTAGGCTCCAGCGCCCCCCGCGACCCCGAAGGGAATAAGCGGTATAAAATGGATGGATGGATGGGTTTCAAAATTATCGGTATCGGTTTCAAAAAGTAAAATTCATGAGTTTTTAAAACGCCGCTGTGTACACGGACGTAGGGAGAAGTACAGAGCGCCAATAAACCTTAAAGGCACTGCCTTTGCGTGCCGGCCCAATCACATAATAGCTACGGCTTTTCACACACACAAGTGAATGCAAAGCATACTTGGTCAACAGCCATGCAGGTCACACTGAGGGTAGCCGTATAAACAACTTTAACATTGTTACGAATATGCGCCACACTGTGAACCCACACCAAACAAGAATGACAAATACATTTCGGGAGAACATCCGCACCGTAACACAACATAAACACAACAGAACAAATACCCAGAACCCCTTGCAGCACTAACTCTTCCGGGACGCTACAATATACACCCCCCCCCCCCCACACCTTAACCTCCTCTCCCTGAGAGAGCATGTCCCAAATTCCAAGCTGCTGTTTTGAGGCATGTTAAAAAAAAAAAAGCACTTTGTGACTTCAATAATAAATATGGCAGTGTCATGTTGGCATTTTTTCCCATAACTTGAGTTGATTTATTTTGGAAAACCTTGTTACATTGTTTAATGCATCCAGCAGGGCATCACAAAAAAATTAGGCATAATAATGTGTTAATTCCACGACTGTATATATCGGTATCGGTTGATATCGGAATCGGTAATTAAGAGTTGGACAATATCGGAATATCGGACATCTCTTTGTCTTACCTTATACACACACCTTAATAATACTCGTATGTTTAATGTGCCGACAATCCTTCAAGCGGTGTGGCTTCATAGCTTACCAAAGTCGTACTCAAACATTTTGATAGATTTTTGAGCGCTGACAGATATAAGTTCTATATTTTCAATGGAACATATAAAAAAATGTTGGTGTCGTTTACTTGAGACCCATCATAGTGCAGGCTACACTTATCTCTTATGTTTGACTGCCATCTACTGGTCACACTTATCATTACACCATGTACCAAATAAAATAGCTTTGAGGTGGGTAAGCTCAACCAAACTTATTCCTTACATTAGGCGCATCGGGTTTTGTCGAGTTTTGAGAAAAAAAAAAGATTTTAAGTGCGCCTTATCATCCGGAAAGTACGGTAACCATAAAAATGAGTCGACTGTAATTTTTTAGGTAGATGTGCCGTTTTTTGTTGACATAAAATGTAGCTAGCACCGCTAAGTTGTCTATACACTCAAAGTAACTAATTATCCTCGCCTTCATGAACCAGTACACTGGAAACTGCATTTATGAACCCCTTATCATGCAAACGTTTAGACTTACAAACCACAGATCGAATACAAAAATGCTTTGTTGTACAAACTTGTCACAGTGTACGATTGTTTCATCTACCCATTGTGTGCCTACCAGGAGAGTCATTTTGTGTCTGGCAACACATCCATTGTCGGCGGGCTAATCGATCTCTGTTCTCATTCAGTCAGCACTGCAGTGCTGTCGTTAGCTACTGTGCTACCTGGTGTATTTTTTAGCCTTTTTACAAAATGTTTCTATTTTTTTTTAGCTCATTATGAGTCCAAAGAAAGCAATGGACAAGCGATATGTGCTTTGAAACATTCAAGAAGTATCCACAGCATTATCGACTAGAGATGTCCGATAATGGCTTTTTTGCCGATATCCGATATTCCGATATTGTCCAACTCTTAATTACCGATTCCGATATCAACCGATATACAGTCGTTGAATTAACACATTATTATGCCTAATTTTGTTGTGATGCCCTGCTGGATGCATTAAACAATGTAACAAGGTTTTCCAAAATAAATCAACTCAAGTTATGGAACAAAATGCCAACATGGCACTGCCTTATTTATTATTGAAGTCACAAAGTGCATTATTTTTTTTAACATGCCTCAAAACAGCACCTTGGAAATTGGGACATGAGGAGGTTGAGGTGGGCGGGGTTGGTGGGGGCGGAGTTGAGGGGGTGGGGTGGGGTAGGGGTTCTGGGTATTTGTTCTGTTGTGTTTATGTTGTGTTACGGTGCGGATGTTCCCCCGAAATGTGTTTGTCATTCTTGTTTGGTGTGGATTCACAGTGTGGCGCATATTTGTAACAGTGTTAAAGTTGTTTATACGACCACCCTCAGTGTGACCTGTATGGCTGTTGACCAAGTATGGATTGCATTCACTTGAGTGTGTGAAAAGCCGTAGATATTATGTGATTGGGCCGGCACGCAAAGGCAGTGCCTTTAAGGTTTATTGGCGCTCTGTACTCCTCCCTACGTCCGTGTACACAGCGGCGTTTTAAAAAGTCATAAATTGTACTTTTTGAAACAGATACCGATAATTTTGAAACCGATACCGATAATTTCCGATATTATATTTTAAAGCATTTATCGGCTGATAATATCGGCAGTCCTATTATCGACACATTCTTCCACTGCACGCAAAGAAGATTAACTGACAAGGTAACGTTTTTTTTAATTTTTTTTTTAAATCGATGTAGAAACCTGGCTGTTAAAGTTAAAGAGTTTTGTGCTGTGGGTGCACCACAAGGCTAGTGACAGTGTGTGCTCCATTACCCCTTATTGTGTCAGTTTGATATACTGTATAGTGCATAAATGTTTGTGTTCAAAATGTACAGACTTTTACTAAAATATGAACTTTTGTCAAGGCCGGAACCCATTGTTCATGTTTACAGTGTTGCTTACGGAGAAAAGTGCTTCAGTATTAAAACTTTTCTATTTGCGAACCGTATTCAAGAACCAATCAAATTCATAAATCGAGGTTCCACTGTAATGGAAGACTGGAATAGTACATTGTCACAAGCGAGTAGAGCTGTGCTGAGTACACACCGAACAATAGAGAAAGGCTCATGGCGGACAAAAACAGGGGAGAAACTAAAAGGGATTAAAGGTTCTAAAATATTAACCACAGAGATCGCTAATCAGCTCGCTGGAGGTGCGATTGCAATAATTAATTGACTATACCCATTTTTTCTAGTTCTGATAAAATTGCTATTAGCATTTTTTGTCGAGAAATACCCAGCTTATGCTGTTGAAAAGCAATCTCTCCCCATCATGCAATGCAAACTCCCTGCAGTACCTGGCAGTAATTGAATATTATTGACACGTTGCAATTGGCGCACATGCTGACCAGGTGTCTGAGGTGATAATTGAGGGTCTAGCACATTTCTTTTGTGCTGAGGCCCGGTCACAGGATGTCATTATGTGGTGAAAGGATGACAGACAAGCTAACCACACACTCAAAAGTGAACATGGTGCCTCTGCAGAGTAACACGGGAGGAAATACGATCGTGTTCCACAGGGCCGGACAATAATAATAATGAGGGGGGCGGGGGGGTCTGACTCACCCATTCAAGAAGAGCATGCTGCAAGCTTATGCGCGTTTGTGACGTGATGCTACGTTAACAAGGCAGATGAGGACACAGCATCGCATGGACCCTGATTCACTACAGTGAACAGTAGCTGCTACACCATCAACTTTTATGGTGGGATTTTAAAGGCCTACCGAAATGAATTTTTTTTATTTAAACGGGGATAGCAGATCCATTCTATGTGTCATACTTGATCATTTCGCGATATTGCCATATTTTTGCTGAAAAGATTTAATAGAGAACATCGACGATAAAGTTCGCAACTTTTGGTCGCTGATAAAAAAAAGCCTTGCCTGTACCGGAAGTAGCGTGACGTCGCAGGTTGAAAGGCTCCTCACATTTCCCCATTGTTTACAATGCAGCGAGAGCGATTCGGACTGAGAAAGCGACGATTACCCCATTAATTTGAGCGAGGATGAAAGATTTGTGGATGAGGAACGTGAGAGTGAAGGACTAGAGTGCAGTGCAGGACGTATCTTTTTTCGCTCTGACCGTAACTTAGGTACAAGGGCTCATTGGATTCCACACTTTCTCCTTTTTCTATTGTGGATCACGGATTTGTATTTTAAACCACCTCGGATACTATATCCTCTTGAAAATGAGAGTCGAGAACGCGAAATGGACATTCACAGTGACTTTTATCTCCACGACAATACATCGGCGAAGCACTTTAGCTACGGAGCTAACGTGATAGCCTCGGGCTTAACTGCAGATAGAAACAAAAGAAATAAACCCCTGACTGGAAGGATAGACAGAAAATCAACAATACTATTAAACCATGGACATGTAACTACACGGTTAATGCTTTCCAGCCTGGCAAAGCTTAACAATGCTGTTGCAAACGACGCCATTGAAGCTAACTTAGCTACGGGACCTCACAGAGCTATGCTACAAACATTAGCTATCCACCTACGCCAGCCAGCCCTCATCTGCTCATCAACACCCGTGCTCACCTGCGTTCCAGCGATCGACGGCGCGACGAAGGACTTCACCCGATCATCGATGCGGTCGGCGGCTAGCGTCGGATAGCGCGTCTGCTATCCAACTCAAAGTCCTCCTGGTTGTGTTGCTGCAGCCAGCCGCTAATACACCGATCCCACCTACAGCTTTCTTCTTTGCAGTCTTCATTGTTCATTAAACAAATTGCAAAAGATTCACCAACACAGATGTCCAGAATACTGTGGAATTTTGCGATGAAAACAGAGCTTTTTGTTTTGGATACAATGTGTCCGAATACTTCCGTTTCAACGATTGACGTCACGCGCATACGTCATCATACATAGACGTTTTCAACCGGAAGTTTCGCGGGAAATTTAAAATTGCACTTTATAAGTTAACCCGGCCGTATTGGCATGTGTTGCAATGTTAAGATTTCATCATTGATATATAAACTATCAGACTGCGTGGTCGGTAGTAGTGGGTTTCAGTAGGCCTTTAACACGTTTCCTCACAATGACCCACGAAGTCAAAGAAATGCACAACTTTTGCCACTTATGATATGATATCGGCACAAATTATACCTACTTGTATTACGGGATGTTAGAAAAGACTTGATTGGGTAGCAGTACTTAAACAGTATGTTGTCTTCACATGGACTTTGCATGCCACATCTGACCAACAATGTTCCCTCTAAGGTGCGCTTCTGCGCAATTGTTCACTGCTCCCATGTCCTCCGTGCACGAAAAATCTATGCAGCCCACAGATTTCCAGAACTCCACGGTGACATTTTGGTGAATTTATTTAAGAATTTGTGAAACTGACAGAATACAAAAAGAATGCCATTGTAAGTTAACAATACTAACTCAGACACTGTGTTCGTATTGCATTACGATAGCACGTACAAATACGAATTAAAACACTCCTACAGACATCACACAAAGGACGGTTTAGTAAGTGTGACTGGTTTTAATCATACTGTAAAACTTAAACTTTGCTTGGAGTGATGAATGAAGACTCCATATGAGTAGAAACACTATGAATGATTAGAAGTCGGAACGGCACTTGTACTTCCGGTTCAAAACACTAAACAGAAGGAGATACTGTAGACCAGTGGTCCCCAACCTATTTGTAACTGAGTATGTTTTTTTTGGTCATAAAAAAATCATGCGTGCTTACGGACTGTATCCCTGCAGACTGTATTGATCTATATTGATATATAATGTAGGAACCAGAAATATTAATAACAGAAAGAAACAACCCTTTTGTGCGAATTAGTGTGAATGAGTGTAAATGGGGGAGGGAGGTTTTTTGGGTTGGTGCACTAATTGTAAGTGTATCTTGTGTTTTTATGTTGATTTATTTTTAAAAAAAATTAAAAAAGAAATTTATTTTTATTTTTTTATTATCATTATTGTTTTTTTTTTCTTGTGTGGCCCGGTACCAATCGATCCACGGACCGGTACCGGACCGCGGTCCGGTGGTTGGGGACCACTGCTGTAGACATTCACCCCGCAGCACCTACAGTGAGCGAAGTCCTTCAAAAGATGGTGCCGTTGCATAAACAATTAACACACCTTTTCAATGTCTGTGCTAGTGTTTAATGAAAACTATTTGCATTATGGCTGTCAGCGAAGAAAAAGCCATAAATTAGCTTCACCGTTTTATAAGCTGCAGGGTTCAAAGCATAGGAAAAAAGTGGTGCCTTATAGTCCGGAATTTACAGTAATTTATTCTGTACTATTTTGCAATGCAACTCTGAGTGACAGGTGACAACCGATAAAACAATGACGACGTATGCCAAGACATTTTAAGGAGGATAAAGAGGTGGTCTGCATCAACAATCATTTTATTGAGCAAAACTGCCTACTGTTGAATGTCACCACACCAAAAAAACATCAGCAACAAAACCACTATTCTGTCGTAATCAAATCCAAAAAAATTAATTACATGTCGTATTGATAGCAGCCGCTCTGTTTCATTTACGCCAAAAGACACACAGACTCGGCTCAGCGAGTGATATGGTAAATGGGTTATACGCTTTTCTACTTTCAAGGTACTCAAAGCGCTTTGACACCATTTCCACATTCGCCCATTCACACACACACACATTCACACACTGAAGGCGGGAGCTGCCATGCAAGGCCCTAACCACGACCCATCAGGAGCAAGGGTGAAATGCCTTGCTCAGGGACACAACGGACGTGACTAGGTTGGCAGAAGCTGGGGATCAAACCAGGAAACCTCCAGTTGCTGGCACGGCCACTCTACCAACCGAACCACGCCGTCCCCCGCTGTGGTGCGTTAGAGGCCACAAAAACAGTCGGACAACTCAAACACCACACATACATTTTAAGTGTCAGGTCGTTAAACTGTGAAACGGTTTACACGCAGCCAATCAATGTCATTAACAGCGTGTTGTTTGTGCGTGCTGCTGTTAAATGCTGCATGTTATCTCTTAATTTGGCAAAAGGAACGGGCAATTTGTGCTTATTCTAGCGTCCTGAATTTCAGAATGTTAATTTATGGATATTGATCATGAAATGCTGTTACAACATTACATCAATGCTAATCAAAATTCTGTAATTATTTTCTTCACAGACAAATGTTTTACACTTTATCCCATGCTTGTGCAACAACCGACCTTTCATTGTGCAAAATGTGAATGTTGTAAGGCGAACAAAATGTGATCTCTGAAAGGGGTACATGTTTCAAATTCTTCTACAGCAGTACCTCCACCCAGACTTACATCATACAGCTCATGAAAAATAAGATTTTTTTATTTACATTTAAATCATATATATTAGAAATATTATGGAAATGACTGTTGTTATTTAAATTTTATAATAAAACATTTACCTTGTTAAGTCTGCTTTGTGACAGTTGTGATGCTGGTGTGGCGACAGCGTCTACATCTGATGTTGAGGAATGCTCAGTGAGTTTGTGCGTTTGCTCAGACACATGAAAAATTAGGGGCGTTCGGGGAATATTGCTGACCACTACAATGTATCCCGCAGCACATTACATTGCACAGGTGGATGAAAGCACAATCAAATTTAAAATGTTGTGGCTTCCCTCTTATTGAAGTTATTTCATGTCTACAGGGCTCTAATAATGTAAAACTTCTAATTAGAACTCATTTTAGATGGGGGCCACATGGAGAAAAAATCTACTTCCAAGTGGGACAGGGGTAGGGAACCTATGGCTCTAGAGCCAGATGTGGTTCTTTTGATCACAGCATCTGGCTCTCAGATAAATCTTAGCTGACATTGCTTAACACAATAAGTAATGAATAATTCAGCTGGTAATCACAGTGTTAAAAATAACGTTCAAAATATAAAACATTCACATGCATTTTAATCCATCCATCCGTTTTCTACCGCACCTGTTCAAGAAGTCGCATTAATGGTAAGAAGTATTTTATTTATTATTGGTTAGCTTCAGAATAACAATGTTATTAAAAAGAATAAGAGACTTATTATACTCTAAAAATGTTGGTCTTACTTAAAAATGCACACATCTAGTTGTATTCAGTGTTAAAAAATATTATATGGCTCTCACAGAAATACATTTTAAAATATTTGGCTTTCATGGCTCTCTCAGCCAAAAAGGTTCCCGACCCCTGAAGTGGGAAGTAAAATCGCGGCACGATAACCTGAAAATAAAGACAACTTCAGATTGTTTTCTTTGTTTAAAAATAGAACAAGCACATTCCGAAAATGTACAAATCATAATGTTGTTGGGTTTTTCTTTTTACACGTACATGTTGCGGTTAATAGTAATCTATCTTTATTTATCGTTATTTATACTTTTTGAATAAATTATGTGACAATAATAAAATGTTGGTCTTACTTAAAAATGCACACATCTAGTTGTATTCAGTGTTAAAAAATATTATATGTCTCTCACGGAAATACATTTTAAAATATTTGGCTTTCATGGCTCTCTCAGCCAAAAAGGTTCTCGACCCCTGAAGTGGGAAGTAAAATCGCGGCACGATAACCTGAAAATAAAGACAACTTCAGATTGTTTTCTTTGTTTAAAAATAGAACAATCACATTCCGAAAATGTACAAATCATAATGTTGTTGTTTTTTTTTTTTACACGTACATGTTGCGGTTAATAGTAATCTATCTTTATTTATCGTTATTTATACTTTTTGAATAAATTATGTGACAATAATGTTCATCAGTCAACTCATCTGTGTTAATTTTCAATCTATCAAGATAAAAAAATAATATCAAAATCTAATTACAGGATGTTATTTATGTAGTTTTCTCATTTCCCTCGACAGGTGCGCTAACATCATGTGTTTTTTTTTGTTCCCATATGTAGCATAATCTACAAAGATACAAAGAATTGCTATTGCGACATATAGTGGACACATTTAGAACAGCAGTTTCTTTCATTCAAAAATTTCGGCTCATTTTTATACTTAGCAAACTCATCCCGCTGTACGTTTGACACCCCTGATTTAGAAGCTCGGATTTGTCATTAAGAATGTACTACTTCACATAAATTTGTAGAGATGTCCGATATCGGCCGATAAATGCTTTAAAATGTAATATCGGAAAATATCGGTATCGGTTTGTTTTTTTATTTATTGAGTTTTTTTTTTTATTTTTATTTTTATTTTTTAAATCAACATAAAAAACACAAGACACACTTACAATTAGTGCACCAACCCAAAAAACCTACCTCCCCCATTTGCACTCATTCACACTCATTCACACAAAAGGGTTGTTTCTTTCTGTTATTGATATTCTGGTTCCTACATTATATATCAATATATATCAATACAGTCTGCAAGGGATACAGTCCGTAAGCACACATGATTGTGCGTGCTGCTGGTCCACTAATAGTACTAACCTTTAACAGTTAATTTTTACTCATTTTCATTAATTACTAGTTTCTATGTAACTGTTTTTATATTGTTTTACTTTCTTTTTTATTCAAGAAAATGTTTATAATTTATTTATTTTATTTTTATTTTTTATTAAAAAGGACCTTATCTTCACCATACCTGGTTGTCCAAATTAGGCATAATAATGTGTTAATTCCACGACTGTATATATCGGTATCGGTAATTAAGAGTTGGACAATATCGGAATATCGGATATCGGCAAAAAGCCATTATCGGACATCCCTATAACTTTGTGTATCAAAGTCGTGTCTGGAAAATGGACCAATGTAGTTTACATATATATATTTTTTTATTTTTTTAAATGTTTTATTAGTTTTTTTCAACCTTTATTCTAAAGACTTATAATTCGTTAATTACATACTTGAAACATAAGACAATGCTGCAGATTTTGCTATGACATTCACCAAAAGTTTCCATTTTACCTGTCCACACACAAACCTGACTTTTGTGTCGTGGTCAATTATGCAAAGTAGACAATGACGTCATTTAGCCCCCACAACATCTGCAGGGCACAATGCCAAAGGTGCATTCTGGTCCTGTGGGAAACACTGCGCTTACAATGAAGAACAGCAGTAACTATAGAAACCTATAAATGACGCACTATGTAGCCCAAACAAATTGTTTGACGCTATTACTAAAAGTGTAGTTGTTCTACCTGGTGGTGAAGTTGGCGATTTACAGTTTTCACAATGCTTTGACAACCAGCCAATACAAACAGAAAAATGAACAACTCCAATTAGGACAAGCAATAGCCCTAAATGCAAGAATGTAGATGACCACAATGCAACCCTTCTTTTGTGCATCCAAGTCAATTCAATCAAAATATTAACTAAAAATGCTCAAAAATAAATAGCTTATTCTACTTGAGGATTTTATATATTTTCATTACCTACCATGTTGACCATAAACCCAAGAGCTATTCATACTTTTATTTATATTTAATTAGTTGTGTGCAAGCGTGTGCTTGGGTGCCATGTTCCTACCTTGACAGCAGGCGTGACTCCATCCTCTGTGGTGCTTTGGCCATTCTGTCAAAAGAGAAGAAGAAAAACGTGTCAGTGTGTGTGTATGTGTGTGTATGTGCAAAAGACAAAGAACATTTGCAAGACGGCGTGGGCGGCACAAGTCCACCGTAACATTTTGCTCCTCAATTGCTGGCGGAGCTAATAATCTACCAATAACACACTGTCCTTCACGTCCTCCCTTGTGGTTGAACCTCATTGCAACGTGAAATATTTTGTTTTTGTTTTTAAACGACGAGGAAAAAACAACTTGTGACTGATAGGAAAGTGGAGGATCAATACGAGTTTTACATGATCTGATTGAGATGTTACTAGGCAGATAAGCAAAGGTGACATTGCCACTCTGTTTATGCAAGACTGCATCTTAATTGTCCTTCGGGAACAAGGACAGGCTGCAACAAAGTGTCCTAAAAAATAAGCTTAACAAACAACACACTTGACTCACCTGCATAACACAAAGGCTGTATCAAAAAATTTGGCCTCTCGACAGATAATGCAGTTTGGATTTATTTAACAATACCGTGAAAACGGCAAACGCCCCTGAAGGTGGTACAGTAATTATATAATCCAATCAAGATTTTATTTTATTTTTTTATAAATATACCCGAACAGTCAAACAAAACTGGAAAGTTTAAATAATTTCTTGCGATGAGTGAGCATCTACAGCAGGGGTGTCAAACTCAAATACAGAGTGGGCCAAAATTTAAAACTGAACAAAGCCGTGGGCCAAGGTTCAACAAATTAACTTTTTAATAGGGACCCAAACAAGTTTTGCATTGAATATTGAACAAGCAAGGCTTATATAACTTTATAGTGACATGCAAAATCGAGTTTCAAATAATAATAATAAAAAAATATCAAATGGCATATCAAATCAAATTTAAATAAAAATTGAATGCCTCTTTTCTATTTGCAGCCTTCTGAGGTAAATATCAAAATGAACGTTTTCCACAGGCTAATAATAAATTTGAAAATAAAATAACAATAATAAATGAATCAAACATTCAAACGTTGAAGTAGCAGGAGAAAGTGCATGAATAAAACGTTAATTATTGCTCAGTTTGCTACAATGATTTGCTTTAACACTGAATATGGAACAAGCAACGCTTATATAACTTAATAGTGCAAAATCAACTTTCAAAAAACAAACGAAAAAACATCAATGGTATATTAAATACAATTTTAATAAAAAATGTATGCCTCTTTTCTATTTGCGGCCTCCGAGGTAAATATCAACATTAACTTGGTGGGCGGGAGCGGGGTTGGGTGGTAGCAGGGGTGTATATTGTAGCGTCCCGGAAGAGTTAGTGCTGCAAGGGGTTCTGGGTATTTGTTCTGTTGTGTTTATGTTGTGTTACGGTGTGGATGTTCTCCCAAAATGTGTTTGTCATTCTTGTTTGGTGTGGGTTCACAGTGTGGAACATAATTGTAACAGTGTTAAAGTTGTTTATACGGACACCCTCAGTGTGTGTATGGCTGTTGACCAAGTATGCGTGCATTCACTTGTGTGTAAAAGCCGCATATAGTATGTGGCTGACGACAGGTTGTAGAGGACGTTGAAGGCAGTGCCTTTAAGGCACGCCCCCAATAATGTTGTCCGGGTGGAAATCGGGAGAAATACGGGAGAATGGTTGCCCCGGGAGATTTTCGGAAGGGGCACTGAAATTCAGGAGTCTCCCGGGAAAATCGGGAGGGTTGGTAAGTATGAGTATTAGCGGTGAATGCGGTGTTACAGCTGCTGTATAATACCGGCGGGCCAGCTCTAATGTTAATTTGATATTGCCTCAAGGGCCAAATGAAATTACACGGCGGGCCAAATTTGAGTTTGACACCCATGATCTACAGTGTTTCCCATATATTCATTTATTTGTGGCTGTCCGCCACTAATAGATTTGCCCCTACCTCATAAATACATTATAATGGAACTATTGTGAATGTTACAACTCTGTACAGTATGATGGCATTGTAACTTTGCTTCTTAACACAGTCTGACAGGGAATAAGAAGACATAGCAGGAGGGATCAGTGTTACCAACTTAAACTGCACTTTTTGGGGGGAATTGTGTCGTTTACAATCACTATGAGAGACAAAAGGACTGATTTTAACTCGTAAATAAATGTAAATAAAAGTAATCTTACAATGGAGTCAATGTGAGGTCCTCTATTCAGTCCATAAAGCCCTCCAAATAACCATCCAAAAAGTGTCAACAATACTCCACTGACATTTTGTGACCTTGATAATAACCAAGTATTAGTGATATTGTTATTATAAGCGCTAACGCAGACAGACAATTTTTAGCGGCATCGTGATCACTGAGAGCAAACTAGCTTGTGCTGCTATATTGACATCATCGAATGGTGAGCTACTGCATCACCTTGGAGCCCATTAAAGTTTATTCTAGATTATAAATCATGCCTCTCACCTTGATAGAAGGATGAGGACATAATCCAACAAATTGGTCGATTTAGGCATCCTCTTTAGACCCGGAATGGTGAGAAAGACACAAAGACGCTTGTTTTTTCCTTTGCGAGGATTATGAGTCATTCTTTATCTAAACAAGCATTTATCAACATCCCATCAGTTGGCATCCCTGTGACAGCAGACATTGTACAGTAAGTGATGTTTTATTATGTTTGTTGGCTGTCATGAAGTCTGCAGCGAACATTATGATGCGTTTGTGAAATGATTGCGCCGCCATATGCTTAAAATGAGCAAAATGCGTGAATATTACATATTATAAATGTGCCTGTTACTACATTACATATATATTTACAGTGTGTATATAAAACCTTTTCTTGAGCGCTTTATAGGCAGAGTAGAGCGACTCCCATAGGCTCCATTTTAAGTGGACTTTTGCTCGCATTTACTTACTATTTAGAATGTATAAAAATCAGAAACACTTACATAATGATTGTGAATGATAGGCACAATTCCAAAAAAAGTGCAGTTCCAAGTTTGCGCAGTCTTGATATTAATGTGTGTGGTGTGCTATAGCACAGAGCTTCTTGATTGGCTGCTCACTGTACAAACCCCGTTTCCATATGAGTTGTGAAATTGTGTTAGATGTAAATATAAACGGAATACAATTAAATGCAAATCATTTTCAACCCATATTCAGTTGCATATGCTACAAAGACAACATATTTGATGTTCAAACTGATAAACTTTTTTTGTTGTTGCCAGCAACACGTGACAAAGAAGTTGGGAAAGGTGGCAATAAATACTGATAAAGTTGAGGAATGCTCATCAAACACTTATTTGGAACATCCCACAGGTGAACAGGCAAATTGGGAACAGGTGGGTGCCATGATTGGGCATAAAAGTAGATTCCATGAAATGCTCAGTCATTCACAAACAAGGATGGGGCGAGGGTCACCACTTTGTCAACAAATGTGTGAGCAAATTGTTGAACAGTTTAAGAAAAACCTTTCTCAACCAGCTATTGCAAGGAATTTAGGGATTTCACCATCTACGGTCCGTAATATCATCAAAGGGTTCAGAGAATCTGGAGAAATCACTGCACGTAAGCAGCTAAGCCCGTGACCTTCGATCCCTCAGGCTGTACTACATCAACAAGCGACATCAGTGTGTAAAGGATATCACAACATGGGCACAGGAACACTTCAGAAACCCACTGTCAGTAACTACAGTTGGTTGCTACATCTTTAAGTGCAAGTTAAAACTCTCCTCAGCAAGACTACAACCGTTTATCAACAACACCCAGAAATGCAGTCGGCTTCGCTGGGCCTGAGCTCATCTAAGATGGACTGATACAACGTGGAAAAGTGTTCTGTGGTCTGACGAGTCCACATTTCAATTTGTTTTTGGAAACTGGACGTTGTGTCCTCCGGACCAAAGAGGAAAAGAACCATCCGGGTTGTTATAGGCGCAAAGTGTAAAAGCCAGCATCTGTGATGGTATGGGGGTGTAGTAGTGCCCAAGACATGGGTAACTTACACATCTGTGAAGGCGCCATTAATGCTGAAAGTTACATACAGGTTTTGGAGCAACATATGTTGCCATCCAAGCAACGTTACCATGGACGCCCCTGCTTATTTCAGCAAGACAATGCCAAGCCATGTGTTACATCAACGTGGCTTCATAGTAAAAGAGTGCGGGTACTAGACTGGCCTGCCTGTAGTCCAGACCTGTCTCCCATTGAAAATGTGTGGTGCATTATGAAGCCTAAAATACAACAACGGAGACCCCCGGACTGTTGAACAACTTAAGCTGTACATCAAGCAACAATGGGAAAAAATTCCACCTGAGAAGCTTAAAAAATGTGTCTCCTCAGTTCCCAAACGTTTACTGAGTGTTGTTAAAAGGAAAGGCCATGTAACACAGTGGTGAACATGCCCTTTCCCAACTACTTTGGCACGTGTTGCAGCCATGAAATTCTAAGTTAATTATTATTTGCAAAAAAAAAAAAAAGTTTATGAGTTTGAACATCAAATATCTTGTCTTTGTAGTGCATTCAATTGAATATGGGTTGAAAATGATTTGCAAATCATTGTATTCCGTTTATATTTACATCTAACACAATTTCCCAACTCATATGGAAACGGGGTTTGTATTACGTCACAATTTACGAAGTGATGACTTAAAGTTTTTGGTATTATAAGTTGGTGACATTACACATATTCAATATTTACGATTGTCGGCTTAACCGATTTTGGAGCCAATTATCGGGCCAAATGACCTCTGAACACACCTACAATACAACATGACAATCTTGCAAAACAATATTATTAACATAAGATAATCAGTCGTTTGCTGTCTTTGGTCAGGAACAGTCCAATTCTCGTTATAGGTGTACCTGGCTTTAGCAACTTTTTTTATAAAACGACAAGTTGTTCATAAAATATTTATAGTGTTTTCAGAGCCCTCTATAGATTTA